>NC_056623.2:23226484-23589817 GCF_002870075.4 Lactuca sativa | reverse complement strand
GGGCCTTAGTGGATCGTTTGAATTTTGGGCCTCCAGAGTTGAGCTTGGGCCTTGGTCTTGGACCAAGCTAGATTAGGGGTAAAATAGTCTTTTTACCCTAAGTATGGATTTAGGGTTATGTATTGGAACCCAATTGTTAATTGGGCGTTGTTTTGTTGTTGACAGTTCGGAAATCTGTTAGCCAGCAGCCACGGATCGTCTTTGTGATTCGGCAATGCGAGGTGAGTCTCATCACTGTATTTAGCGGGTCGAAGGCACCAATGTCGGCCCATAGTATGTTATGCTTAGTATGCTTGTTATCTTCGTGACTCTTGCATGTGTTATGTATTTTATGTTTACCGAGCGGGGCTCGATGCCAGGCGGGGCCTGATGAGTACTTGTATGCTAGTTATGAGTATCTGTTTTTATGATTACCGGGTACGACCTGATGTCGGGCGAGGCCCAATGACCGGTATGTATCCTATTTATCTCTGTGCTGGTTGCATGTGTTTTGTGTTATATGTTTATGTCTTTATATGTTTACATGTTATATGTTTTTATGTATACGGGGCGAGGCCCGATGCCAGGCGGGGCCTGATGACTTACATATATGTATACCGAGCGGGGCCTGATGACGGGCGGGGCCCACTATATGTTATTGTATGTTTGGTATGTGGTATGTTGGGGAACTCATTAAGATTTGTGCTTATGGTTTGTAGTTTATGTTTCAGGTACTTCAGTTTACAAAAGGAAAAGCCAGGATGATTGCAGATCACGCACCACATGTTTCTGCATTTTGTGAATTACTCTGATTTAATGATGTTTTGATAAATCTTGATTAACTTGGTTTGTGGAAATGATATGTACTAACAATTTATTAATCTAAAAACGAAAATTTTATGTCATTATTTTTGGGACATTACAAGTTGGTATCAGAGCCTTGGTTCGAGGGACTCGGGCACACTCTCGGGTGCGTCTGAACTCAAACTGAGGATTTGGTAAGGTTTTTCAAAAACAAATATATCTACTTAAGGAAAGAGTTTTCTAAAATAAGAAAATGGCGTGGTGCATGCAATGAGCTGAGCTCAAGTAAGTTTTCCTAAAAAACCCATACATGTTATCTGTTATGCTTTGATTTGTGAATCTGTGGAATCGCATGCTAGTTAGGGCTAACGATCTGCTCAGTTTTGCATGTTAGAATGCTAGGAGAGATGCCTTTGTATGGCTATTGTATGAGCTTATAGACTTGCATGCTAGTTCTGATTAGCCAATGATATGTTGGCCTGATACGTGATGCCTGGTAGTCTAGGAAGCATGGGATGTTGGGTTGGGTTGGTTTGTATGAGTAAGGCAATCGATAGAGAAAGTGGGAGCTCCTAGTATGTTGGTGATCATGTTCCTTAGTAAGCATAGAAGAGTCGCGCTCGGTGTCGGTGCAAATAATGACGTGCATGAGCGAGCACGGAAGGGTCGCGCCCGGCCATAACAGAAAATGCCTCAAGATGTAGCGTGCTCGGCCGGTCGAACCCAGCACAATCTAACTCCCGCCAACACCCCTTAGAGTAGGGTGCCCTCGAAGAAAGGCTCGGCCCCCGGCTGGGCCGCCTTTCACTTTGAGACAAACACAACGATTAGGCGATAATGCAAATGCTCAGGGCACAAACTGACAGATTCAGGAGCATGATCTACCAATCAATGTCCCCGATCCTGTCGAGTCTGATGCCCTTGTCCCGTACAGACTAGCAAGGGAGTTCAGTATAAAAGGCTACCCTCAACGCCTTGAGAAGTAAGTCACTCTCTTCCAGTTACTTCCCGCTCAACCCTCAGGAATACCCAAAGACTTGACCGTCAGAGCGTTTTCCAGGGAGCTCCTCCCGGAGAACGGCTGGCAGCCTCTTTTCTTATTATGACCTTGCAGGTTCGCCAGAGTCGCACGGCCCGGAGGACACAGAGCAGAGAGAAAGGTCACATCATTTGGCGTCATCCGTTGTATGACGAAAAACAAACCAAAAGCACACCCCTGATTAGAGAAAATGGCACCCGGTGATACAGGAGGAACCGATGGAATGCCAACAAGCCCCATTCAGCCCATGGCGTCATTAGAACAAACCCCTACTCCGCCCTCCATAATAATCTCTGGAGAATCTTCAAACGAAGGTGGTCCAGAGGCAGCTGGCGCACCAACGACCGAACAAGAGTAGCTAGCCAATGGAGGACAACCTCCTTCCGCTGCCGTTCCACCCACAAGTGTTCTGACACAGACACCTCATTTTCCAATAACGCCATCTGGTGTGGTTTCATCGGCGGCGAGAGACTTCGACGCCACACCAGCACTTTTCCAACAGTCGTCAACACATCAGATCATAGCGGTGCAACCAATGTTTCCTCAAACACTGCTACACCTAAACCATACAATCGTCCCACAACCGATGGTTTTCCAAACACCACCACCGATGAACCAGATGGGAACCGTGCAACCAATGGTTTTCCAAACCACCAAACCAAACAATAGGGGCACAACCCACGATTTTCTCACCACCAATCACACAAGCGGCAGCAGAAGTAATAATGGCTCTCCAAATGCCACAATTGGACCAGCCGACGAGAAACCAAAAAATGACTTTCCCAACACCTCCATTTCTAACAAATCCTTCTATCCCGTCTGCGATCCTATATTACCAACATATCACACCTAACAATCTCCATTCTCATAGCTTACCCATATTTCCTACCCATATGCTAACCTTACCATTCCCACACCAAGCATTTTACGGGCCAAACCCTAGCCACTACTCACCCTACAATAGCACGATCATGCACCCACATACCATGGCTCCTCAATACAACTCTCAGGGTGCTCTTCCTATGTGACATCCCCAATTTCACGGCCAGAAAAGACCGATTTGTTTATGCTTTGTTTTATAAAATCAGAGTAAATCCTTTTGATTAAAAGATTTGCGGAATTTGTTCCCAAAACAAAATATGATAAAATTTATCAAAACGTTTCTCAAATAGAATGTATTTTCATTAAATAATAAAACCTCGGGATGTCAGGTTCCGATACATACCAAAAGCATAAACAATATAAAATAGACCTTACAACAGTTATTTGTAACTACTGATCTATAATCCAAAATCTCTCGTCAAGTCCACCAATTTATACTCTTGTGCCATTACCTGTAATGCAAAGAAAACTGAGTGGGTCAAGCTTGGGAGCCTGGTGAGCATATAGGGTTTTCAACCCACAATAATACATTTATTATATTTAATTATCAAACAATCAACCCAAATACTCATTCCCATTATCTCCTTTATTTTTTAAGGATTTACCCTAAGAATCAACTATCCTTTATCCATTTATTCCTAAGGATTGACCTAAGGAACTGACACAAAGTCCACCATTGCCAAGGTCCACAAATTACGACTGGTAAACACTTAGTTCAACATACTTAACAAACACCTAGTTCTAACACTCATAGTGAACAATTAATTCAAAACATCTGGTGAATACTTAGTTCTAAAACACTTAGTCAACACACTCAGTTCAACAACACCAAGTGAACACATCTAGTTCAAAAATACTTAATGAACACATTGAGTCCAAAAATACCAAGTGAACACATAGAGTTCGGAAATACCTAATGAACACATTGAGTTCAAACACCAAGTGAACACATAGAGTTCAAAAATACCTAATGAACACATTGAGTTCAAAAATACTTATTATTTCGTCTCACATCAACTATTTCATCTATCCATGTTCTACCCAACATATTTGTAGATGCAAACACATATACAGTTTAAATCTTTTAAAACATTTATAAAACATTATTTCAAAATCTATCTCAAGTAAACAAACAATGTATAAACACCTAACACATACTTCATAGCAAATACTTCCCTGATACAAGCGTGAGTCCTGTGCTTCCAGTAGTATAGATCTCTACTACTATTCACACCTACTCATACTCATCCCAAGTATTGTCTCTCAGTCAACCAAGTCACTACACAAAATCACAGAATCATCCAATACATCGGATATTAAAACTATAGATACCACCTAGATATCAAAACCATACATATCACATAGATATCAAAACTAGGGTTTATATTATTTCTTGAAACGATTACATAAAGGTTCAAGTTAACCCTATACTATGCCTTTAATTGGCTACACCACAAGTTACTATTCCCACTGCTACCTCATAACTTGAGCTTTGGATATAAAAATCCCTATCCCTGATTTCTCACGTTATCGTCTGCCTTGTCGAGGATCATGTGGAATGCCTTTGGCTTTGTTGGTTCTTTCTTCTTCGGGCAATTGATCGAAATATACCCTTTTTTGTTACACTCATAACACACTCTCTTACTAGATGCACATTCATTGTCATAGTGCCCAGTCTTTCCACACTTGAAACATGTAACCTCCTCGCCACATTTTCCTAAGTGTTTCTTCTTGCACTTATCACACCATCTCCCTTCATCCCCTCCTCCTTCGAACTTTTTCAAACCAGAATTTGAGAATTTTCTCTTCTCGTCGAACCTTGAAGAACCTTCATGCTTCCTTTTCTCGCCAACTTCAGCTCTCTCCAGACCCTTCTCTCTTATCTGGGTCTCAACATTCCTGGCTGCTCTAACGGTCGTTTTCAAGGTAGTTGCCATTTTGACTGTTGGGCCAAAGTCTGTGGGCAGTCCGTTAGCAAACCTATCGATCTTGGAGAGTTCAGTAGGCACCAAGTAGGGGAATAGCTTCATCCTCTCGGTGAACGCGGTGGCATACTCATCCACACTCATCTTTCCTTTCTTTAGGTTCTGAAATTCGTTGTTTAGGTCTATCAAATCTATCTCTGAGCAGTACTGCATTTTCATTTGCTCCACGAATGCTTCCCAAGACATTCGCATGGCTTCTCCTCTTGGCATTGTATCTGCCAACAACTTCCACCAGCTCAAGACTCCAGTCTTCAGTTGTCTAACTGTAAAGACAGTCTTCTGTTTGTTGCTACCGTCGCAACTTTCAAATACCATCTCCATTTCGGAGATCCAATCCATAATCTCAACAGGCTTTGGGCTCCCAGAAAGACTTGGTGGCTTCGCGCCCAAGAAATTATTGTACATTCGCTCATCCTTGTTGTTTCCCCTTTCTGGGTCGTTCCTTCATTCTCCTTGAGTCCTAACTTGACTCACAACGCGACTATTGTTTCCTTCCTCCGATGTTTCGGGAATCAGATCGGGTTCCCCAATGGGTATGATTGGTTCGTCCCTATTTTCATGTAACATCAGTTGCATTTCTTCCCTTTGTTCGGCTAACATATCCCAAATCATGGCTTGCACTCCAGCCATGGTGATCTGTTCTGGTGCAGCAGCTTCAACAACTACTTGTTCAATCACAGGCGGTCGATTCCTGTTTTCATCCGCATTTCCAACGCCACTCCTGGTTCTTACCATTTTAATCTATACACCAAATAAGGTGAAATTAGATCCTCGTCCATGATAGATAATTAAATCATCCTTATCACTCTGAAACGTTTACATGCTAGTTCTAATACCGTCGTCATACGCTTAGAATCCTAAACACATAAGGTTTCCAGATCTAGTCGGCAATAGACCATAGATCCGAACAAATAATATCATATATGGCAACATATAACATTTAGCACTTTAAATCATTTTAGGCAGCTTCCTAAAATATACTAGTGCTCGTGTCAATTTAGGTGTACTACCTAACATATTTTGGACACACTCCTCACAATCATTACTTAGCATCCTAAGTTTAAGTCTAGAAATCCTACAAATTCCTAGTTCGCTTAAACTAATGCTCTGATACCAACTATGACATCCCCAATTTCACGGCCAGAAAAGACCGATTTGTTTATGCTTTGTTTTATAAAATCAGAGTAAATCCTTTTGATTAAAAGATTTGCGGAATTTGTTCCCAAAACACAATATGATAAAATTTATCAAAATGTTTCTCAAAGAGAATGTATTTTCATTAAATAATAAAACCTCGGGATGTCAGGTTCCGATACAGACCAAAAGCATAAACAATATAAAATAGACCTTACAACAGTTATTTGTAACTACTGATCTATAATCCAAAATCTCTCGTCAAGTCCACCAATTTATACTCTTGTGCCATTACCTGTAATGCAAAGAAAACTGAGTGGGTCAAGCTTGGGAGCCTAGTGAGCATATAGGGTTTTCAACCCACAATAATACATTTATTATATTTAATTATCAAACAATCAACCCAAATACTCATTCCTATTATCTCCTTTATTTTTTAAGGATTTACCCTAAGAATCAACTATCCTTTATCCATTTATTCCTAAGGATTGACCTAAGGAACTGACACAAAGTCCACCACTGCCAAGGTCCACAAATTACGACTGGTAAACACTTAGTTCAACATACTTAACAAACACCTAGTTCTAACACTCATAGTGAACAATTAATTCAAAACATCTGGTGAATACTTAGTTCTAAAACACTTAGTCAACACACTCCGTTCAACAACACCAAGTGAACACATCTAGTTCAAAAATACTTAATGAACACATTGAGTCCAAAAATACCAAGTGAACACATAGAGTTCGGAAATACCTAATGAACACATTGAGTTCAAACACCAAGTGAACACATAGAGTTCAAAAATACCTAATGAACACATTGAGTTCAAAAATACTTATTATTTCGTCTCACATCAACTATTTCATCTACCCATGTTCTACCCAACATATTTGTAGATGCAAACACATATACAGTTTAAATCTTTTAAAACATGTATAAAACATTATTTCAACATCTATCTCAAGTAAACAAACAATGTATAAACACCTAGCACATACTTCATAGCAAATACTTCATATCTATGCGGTAGAAGAAAGTGAATATACATTCACACATATAACAACATAATATACACATAACAGGTATTTCGTATAAAATACTTCGTATTTATGCGTTAGAAGAAAGTAACCACACACTCACTTTGTTAGACGATGCTCGGACATCGCTACAGCTCTAAGAGTAGTATTCTTTGGTGAAACCGGGATCACTTCGCACACCAGGCTTCTCGCGGGCAGAGCTTCGGCTCGAAAACTCTTTTCTTCTCGGGATCTTTGGGCTTCGGGACTTGCTCCGGGTCTCGGGGTTGATATTGGGGATTCGGGGGTACTTCTTTGCACGTAAATCGATGCAATACCAGTGAGAGATGAGAGAATGAGCAACCACACTCGACTGGCCCTTCAAATCTATTTATAGGGCAAAATCTGCCCTTGCCACGTCGTGGCACCTTTTTCCACGTCGTGGGCTTGTTCGTCACTGCATGCGTCATCGCAAGTTGCATCTGGGGGACTCCCAGAGGTGTCAGAAGACTGGCCATGTCGTGACACTGCTTGCCACGTCGTGGTATCTGACAGTTTTGGGGTTTCGCGCTCCGAACTTCAGAAATTCATAACTTTCGCATATGAACTCCGTTTTCGACGTTCTTTATATCGACGCGAAGCTGAGATTATGATCTACAACTCTTGTTTAGACTCCGTTGGCTAATTTTGATTTTATTTTTAATATATTATAGTTATATTACTTATATATTATTTTTAGTAGGTCAGGACATGAAAACTCCGTTATAAACTCATAACTCCTTAATCCGACGTCCGTTTTCGTCCGTCTTTCCGTCGTTGCACTATTGTCGATGAGATCTTCAATTCTCATTTAGATTGTTTTGGATAAATATCGCTCTAACGTAAATTCACTATTTATGCCGCGCTGTGTCGTGCCGGTTCTGTCGCGAAACTTCGACAGGTCATAACTTATTCGTTATAACTCAGATTTCGACGTTCTTTATATATTCAGAAACCTCGTAACATAAACTAAATTTTAGTTAAGATTACTCCTTCTAAATAATCTTTCTCAAAAAAAGTCATTTTTGACGCTTATCGTCTCTAAATTGACTAGCCCTGATCTACGGGTGTTACATCCTATCCCAAATAAGACTTCCTATAATGCAGTGTGACATCTCCATTCGCAAAGGAACTTCTAGACTATGAAATCCCAAACATAGCCAAACTGCCGCACTTAAAATCCTACAACCAATGTTTTAAAAACCGGTTTTTTAGTTGAACCGGTATAGTGACCGGTTCCCGGTTCAACCGGTTCGACCGCCAAGTGAACCGGTTTCTATATTTTTCATATTTTTTCTTATTTTTCTACACATACATACATATAGAAATCATGAATTTGATGTTTACAAGTTCAAACATTAAAAATACATATAAAAATAAGTTGTAGATAAATCCAAATACATTAAAATATAACATAATCATAAATTTTAGTGTTTTACATCAATCTATATACATCAAAAAGAAAATAAAGTATAATACTGAAACTAAATATGGTTTTGAATGAATAAAAACATATCAAAAAACTTTATAACATTTACTATATATTTTTATTTTGAGAAAAACTAAATAGATATGAAAAAAATCACCAATGTTTATTATCTAAATGGTTCTTTTTCATGTTTTTTTATTCGGTTTAACCGGTTCAACCGATTTATTTTGACCGGTTCAACCGGGTTTTTCTAAAAACCGGCCGGTTCAATCCAGTTTAGAAATCAATGTAAAACCGGTGATAGTTGAACCGCTCCCTCCCCCGGTTTTCGGTCCAACCGGTTTGACCGGCCGGTTCAAACCGGTTTTTAAAACATTGCCTACAACGAAACCATAGACCCCGACAACCACATCGATACATATGAATGGACGATAACATCGCTCAAGTTGGATGATCGATTCTGGTGTACATACTTCCCGACCACCCTAGATGGCAACGCAGGAACGTGGTTCAAAACGTTGAGACCAAGAAGCATATACAACTTTGAGCAGTTAAAGTATCTTTTCCTGAAAAACTTCATGCAGTTGAGGAAATACAAAGGAGATTCACACTCAATCATTGGCCACAAATAGAAAGAAGGGGAATCAGTCATAGAATATTTCACTAGGTTTACCAATACCACACTCAACGTCCCAGTTCATGGCGAAGGCTTAATAGTGGGCGACTTCACATGGGGACTCCTGTCGGCCCTCTATCGCAAAAGCTCATGGAAAAGAAACCACAAACACGGGTAGAGCTAAAAGAAAAGGTAGAATGATATCTAATGTGGGAGGAAGGGGAAGCAAAGAAACAAGCATACCTAAATGCCATGACCGCCTCGATTGCGAAGCGCCACAACTCACCGCCCACCAAGAAGCCCAATCCAAAAGCATACACTTCGAGTGGGGAAAGCGTCTACAAGGGCGCTTTAGGCCGTTCCCAAGAGACGAAAGTTATGATTTTTCTAAGTTTCGGTATAGGAGTAGACAACTAAAAACTCGAAATAAAGATCGATTGATTTTTAGCCGATGCAACCTAAACGAGAATCAAAGGTCTCGTCAATAGTGCTACAACGGTAAAAAGACAGGCGAATACGGAGTTCGTATGCAAAAGATATGAATTTTTCAAGTTTTTGGCACAAACTTCGAAAATGGTCCGAAGGGGGTACGCTTAGCGTTCGCATGCGGGGTCAGAAGTTGGCCACGCCCTTCTCTCTTCGCACGAGGCACACGTATCCGATAAGACAGCCACGTCCGAGCCCGAGTTCCGATCTGATGACACCTCACAGGTACGCTCCGCGTACGAGGGGTATGCCCAATGTACAGATAGACTTGGCATTTCGTGTATTCGTGTCATGAAAACGTGTCGGCCACGAATTTAACACGATACCATTACATGATGAGAAATAAGCTTTATCTCAAATTTTAAGATGTATTCGAGTCGTGTCGTATCTCTCACAGATTCGTGTCTTCGTGTCTAAAATTTCTAGGTCTACGTACAGAGCCGCCTCGCAGTATGCCCAGTGTATAGCGAGACTACGCCCCGTTTAGTGAGCTGCTTTAGACCCCTATAAAAGGGATGCGAGGCTGCCATGTTTTCGGTTACAAATTCTCACTCTCTTTCACTCTCTAGCCTCTCTCAAGCCCCTCTACCACCCGAAGTTCTAGCATCATTCCCGACACCCGAAGCAAGTCTCGACACTCCGAAGTTCCCAAGAAAATTATATTTTCAAGATGAAACTCTGCCCGAGTAAGGTTGGTTTTCAACTAAAATCCCCGCTTTGATCACAAAAAGTCATATTCAGAGCCGAAGTGCTACCCGAGTAAGGCCGATTTTCAAATTATATTTTCAAGTCGAACTTCATGAAGTGGTTCTCTGAAATTGGTGGGGGGGGGGGGGGGGGGGTTCTTCAACAGCTGATGGTAAGGGAGGTGTGTGGGAATCCTAGGAGAGCCTAGGAAGTATTTTTTTTGTGTGGTTGTTTTGTTGTGGAGCAGGTATTAGGAATATTTTATGGATAGCTCTTAGAGGACCCGAGATGATCCTTGAGGAAAGTATGGATAGGTGTGGAAGGTAGTATTGAGCCCGTACTACTAGAAGCATAGGATCCATACTCGAATCAAGGAGAGTTTCGGGGATTCTAAGGGTTGGTCAGGAGAGATAACATGGTTTGATACCATGATTCATGGTAGTGGTTCCGTATCTTTTGATATTTTGGTTATGGTTTCCCGGACATGAGGATGGGTCCGGTAATTATTTTGGGCCCCAATAGCGATATCAGTTTGGGTGGAATGGTTCAGACCTAGACGAGGATGTTGGTTTAAAGGTCTCAAGGGTTTTTCTTGAGGTCGTGAATTGTGTTGCAGGATTCAAGAAGGAAGCGGTTGTTATGACCGGCTTGGGGATTGCAACTGGGAGTTATGTGGTTGATTGACGGATTAGATTGTCGCTATCTGTGGAAATGACTATTCTCTTTTCAGTTTTCCGAGTTCGGAAAAGGAGTGAGCAGAATTGTGATTTTCAAAAATTAGATGTAAACCCAACATGGGGTCTATTGGTCGCAAAGTTTAGCAACAGTATGTCAGCGCAAGAGTGTGCAGGTGGATTGATGTGTTATGGATGTTTTATTATATGTTCAAGGGTTCGTATTGTAACTCTCGGTTTTAGATTTGCCTTGTTTCTTGGGGCTGCAGCCCAATCATCAATTGTATGGGGTTTAGGGCTTCGGGAAAGGAAGGATTTAGCCCATTTCGGATGTAGTTATTATGGTTTAAGTGATCCATGTATTCGATTGTGTCTTCAGAAGCCAAGGGTATGATTGTAAATTGATATCTCAGTCGTTTATGGGTTTTGGGTTTTGTTCGGAAGGTTTTAAGGGTTGGGGGTATTGCTAGGAGTGTAGGGCTTCTCATCACCTTTTCGTGGATATAAGGTTCGTTGGAAACGGACCTAGGATGAGTGAGTTATTGCATTTTGAAGTTATTGACAGAATTGGCCCTTGGATGGAAAAGCTTGCAAATCGGTCCCATGCACGCAAGGATGCATGTGCATGTTTAGCTGGGTATACCCAACGTATAAAGATGAATGATCGCGGGTGGTTCTTGAGTACGCCGGGCGTACTAATGGGTACACGGAGCATACTCCCTTTAGACCAAAACCCTAATTTCGGGGTTCATACCCTATATAAGCAACATTATACCACTCCTTAGGTCATTCTAAGTCAGCCACCACCCCTTCTTACATCCACAAAAACCCTAGATTGCCTTGGATGAAGCTTGGAGCTTGAAAGAAGACTTTTGGTGGTTTGTGCAAGAGGAGAAGGAAGTGAAAGACTCAACCTCAAGAGAAGAGCTTGGAGATCCAGTGCTAATATCTCTATTTCGATACTTTCAAGGTATAAAGTCTATATCTTGGCTATTCATTTTATAGATCTACTTTGGGTTGTTTTTTTGGCCATTTTAGTCCCTTTAGCTTGGTCTTGGTGAACTAGGGTTGTTTTTGGGGCTCAATCTTGTAGATCTGGACATTCTAAGGTTCCCTCTCTCATAAAGGTGCAAGCTTTCTGGAGATTTTAAGTTTAATCATGAATTAAGACCATAAATTAAGCTCTTTTGAGCTCTAGAGTCCCATTAAGCCATGCATGTTAGTAAATTTGCCAACTTTACTTGAAAAGTCACCTTTGGAGTCAGACTGGAGAGTTGGAGCAAGGGATGAAGTGATTAAGTGCTTATTAGAGAAGTTTGGAGTCCAGGGGAGTACTCTAGGCGTACCCACCTGGTACGTGGCGCGTACTAGACCCAATAGGTATACGCTTAGCATACCAAATGAGTATGCAGGACGCACTCGACTGGATTGGGCTTTCTTGGATTGTTGACTTTTTGGGCTTTGGACCTTGGACCAGGAGTTGACTGGGGTTGACTATTCAATATTTTAGGCCTCTTTGGATATTAGGCCTTCTTAGGTTAGGTCCATGATGGATTTGGGCCTTGTGGGCCATTTTGGGTTTGGGCTATTATTTAGGTGTGTGGATTGTTGGACCAGCTAAGGATGTATGTTTGGATTGGGAAAAAGTTATTGGGCTTTAGGGTAAGGCCCATGTAAGGGTTTGGGTCCAATTTGGAAAATTGGGCTTTTATGGATTTTGGAGTTTTGGGCTTGGGCCTTAGTAATGAATCTTGTTGGGCCAGGGGTAAAACGGTCATTTTACCCCAAGTATGGATTATGGATCATGGTTTAGGACCTAATTGCTAATTGGGTGATATTTTGGTATTGATAGCTCGAGGTGTTGCCAGGGCAGCAAGTAAGGATTTCTTGCAGTGAACTTCAACAATGTGAGGTGAGTTACCTTCTCGGTAGGAGTGGGTCGAAGGCACCAATGTCGGTCAACTAGTAGTTGTTTGTAGTAAGAGATGATTTTTTGTGTGATAATTTTCTGGTATGCCACTATCTGTTTAGGTTTATGTGCTTATATGCTATGTTGTCATGTGGTAGTGGTAGGGGTTGAAATAGACCACATAACCGATCGAAAGAAACCGAAGGGGTAGGCCAGCACCCAAATATGCTAGGCAGTATCCAGTCGAAAGAGACCGAAGGGGTAGGCCAGCACCCAAATATGTTAGGATGTATGTGGTTTATGTGCTTATATGCTAGGATATTATGTGGTAGTGGTAGGGGTGAAATAGACCCCGTAATCGGTTGAAAGATACCAAATGGGTAGGCCAGCACCCATATATGCTAGGCAGTATCCGGTTGAAAGAGACCGAAAGGGTAGGCTAATACCAAGATATACTAGGCAATATCAGGTTGAAAGAGACCGAAGGGTAAGGCCAACAGCTAGATATGCTCGGTAGTATTCGGTTGAAAGAGACCGAAGGGGTAGGCCAACACCCAAATATGCTAGACAGTATGTGTATTGTATGCTATGTGGTATGATGGGGTAACTTACTAAGATTCATGCTTACGGTTTTCAGTTTTGGTTTCAGGTACTTCTTCTTCGAAGGGAAAGGAGCCGGCATGATTGCAACGCATCATACTATGGTTTTCCGCATTATGAGATCTTTGGGAGTTGTACTCTAGTGTTGTTTTCTTATGAAATGTTTTGGTTATTGACACATTGGTTTTGTTTATGATATGGGATGACACTATTGATGTTTTCAGGCTACTGGTTTTTATAATTACGTAATTAAAATGAAATTTTTAGTCATGGATTTTGGGATGTTACACGTATTCTTGGGTTATAGTGGGACAAGTACTAGATTGTCGATTGGGATTGCAGGAAAGGAGGGTACATTTTGGATCAAAAGTAGGGAGTTGATTTGTGTAAAAACCTTAATGATAAGAGGTCATGATTGGAAAACTTTTAGAGGTCTTCAGCTGAACTCATGATTCTCTTAGGATTGGTTGATCCCTGTCTGGAAGGTCATCCTGCGTGTATTATTCATTCCAGGGTTAGGAATGGTGGTACATGCTTAAGCCAGTTTGAGTTATGATTTGGTTTCAAACCATTGAGTGGTACGTGGTAGTTCGAGCCCTAAGTGAGAGAGAAATGGGATTCTCAGGTTGAGTATCAGTCGTTGAGAAATTGTCAGTTCGTTGTTTGGATTTTTGTTTTCAGATTAGTTTAGGCAGATGTTGATCTGTAAATCATTTCTAGAAGCGGGTATGTTCAGTTTCGTGTGCTTTGATTCTTTGGATTAAGTGTCAATGTGTCCTTAACCATTGGTTGTTGGGTTCATCATTCAACGTAGATTGTCCGGCAGATTCAAGTGGTGAGAGTTAAAGTTCAAGGAATGTGTCAACCTATTATCTAGTTCAGAATGTTTTATGTTCCTTTGGCCTCAGGGTATGTCTACCCTCTTTGAGGGTGTGAAATGTTGGTTTATATCAGGATTAGGTTTTTAGCAGCATTCGGAAAGCCTTCGTCAGCAATGTACATATTGGTGGGACTTGTTCAACCTTAGTAAAAGTATGACAATCTTGTTTCGATAGATTATAGGGTTGTCTTCTGGTCGTGTTTGAGAGTTTTCGTTTCACTAGAACTCTTGTATTTCTTCTTTGTTGGATCGAGGTTGTGGGTTTTCTAAGGATGTGCATTATGGTAAGTCCATGATATGTTATCAAGAGGGGTGTTTATGGGTCATGGGCCCAGAAATCATGTTTTCTCATTTCTCATGCTTGTGGTACCTTCGGCATTGGCATGTTGATGGAATTAGGGAAAACTCTCAAATTAGCTGGTTTAGATAAAGGGGATAGTTAAAGGTTGTTGGGAGTATCAGTTAGGTATCAGAAAGTCTCTGTGTAATGTATGCATCACAATTTCGTTGGTTCGCAAGATGTTGTTAGGGATTTGATTATCAAGTTGGGAATCGGTTATGAGGTTGCAAATCATAAAGCTCTTTATGAAGGTCTCGAGTGGTTTTTCCAGGTGGGGGTACACCTGAGCTGATAAGGGTTGAATGTAATGCGGAAATTCTAGGATTTACCATCTTTGCTCATCAAAGCAGTGATTAGTAATGAAATGGCAGATTCATGAATGGATGCTCATCAGTCTTTGGGAAGGGTTGTGAGAAAATTTCATGAGTTGCCATTTTCGAGTTGGCTTTTGGTGGAAACTCATGTTGGGAATCGTGAGTGTATTCGTGTAAGGTCTGTATTTCAGTGAGATGTGGGTTAAGAAATTTGTATGTCAATGGCATCAGCAGGAAGGTTCAGGGTAAAAAAGGATGTTTTCAGTATGGATGGTAGAAAAGGCTTATGTGACTGTGCTTTGGAATGGTTTTACATGTATGAAGGTCGGGCAAGTTATGGGGCTTCATAATTATAGTAGCAACATATCAGTCTGACAGTTAAGGAAATCAATATCTTGTAACTCATTGTGTTCATGGAATTATTATCATCAGGAGTTGAGTAGATAGTTTGACGGGTAAGTGGCATGGATTTAGCTTGGGTTCAGTATGGTCGGTCTGTCAGGGAGTCAGACCAATTCGAGAATTCAAGTTTCAAGTTGAGTAAGATGTGGCAATCCTGCATAATGTTATTTTAGGCTGGGAAAAGATTCAATCATTTTCAGGTTTGAAGAGCCCTGCTAGGGTTGGGCTCGGTCGCCTTGGGAATAGGCTGTTGTGTGCTCAATATTATGGTTGTGTCGCTCAAGTCACCTGGCACCTGGGTTGGAAAGGAATGATTTCGAGGACGAAATCTAATTTAAGTGGGGGAGAGTTGTAACTCCCTGTTCCGAATCGATTCCTAATTTAAGGTTCTGGCCCGAAGATCGGTCATCATAAGGCTTAGGGCCTTTGGAAAGATGAGATCTAGACCCATTTGGGTGAAAGTAATGTAATTGAGGTAATCCAAGTGTTCGGTTCGTGTTTTGGAGCCTAGGGGTATTTTGGTACAATGTTAGTTCGGGCTTTTATAGAAATTTGATTTTTGTTCGAAATCTCTTAAAGTTGGTATGAGTTAATAGGAGTGTAGGGTCTCTTGTTACCTTTATGTGGATATAAAGAACATTGAAAACAGATAAGGGATGCAAAAGTTAAGATTATTTGAAGCTAGAAGGGTTTTGGACTAAACCGGGTACGTAGGCCGTACCAGGTAGGAACACATGACGTTCATGGGAAAAGTGGACGCGGACACTTTTGAGGAATACATGGCATTCGTTAGGAACGGAGGGTGTTCGTTGGCCAGATGAAAATCTTAATTTAGGGTCTTGGACCCTATTTAAAGACCTTAACTCACCTCCAACCCTCATTTTCTTTAGCCTCCATCCTCTCTAACCCTAAGAACAAAACCCTAACCTCTATTTGAGTATTTCTTGAGCTTCATTGTGATTCTTGTGTATTTTTGGTGCTTGAGGAGGAAAAAGGAACTTCTTGAAGAGTCATTGCTTGTTTTAGAGCTTTTGGATCGAGGCTTTGTACACCTAGATCTATCTTCTGGATGTATAAAGTCTAAACCTTGATAACTCTTTCATATAGATCTAGCTAAGTGGTATTTTGTTATGGTTTTGGTCCCTGTGTGGTGGTTCTTGTGAGTAGAAGTTACTCCAGAACCTTTGAGTTTCATATATGGCCTTTGTTAGGGTTATGGAGTCATAAAGTTTGGATCTTGATGAGTATAAACCTTCCATGCATGATTTGGTAGTCTTTTGGTGAAGCTTGGGAGTTAGGGTTTTGATTTGGGTCCCATTAAGTCATGCTAAGTCATAAAGTCAGGAACTTTATGACTTAAGAAGTCCCTTTGAATTAGATCTGGAAGTTTGGACTAAAGTACTAAGGTATTAAGAAGTTTTTAAGACATTTTGGAGTGATTGTGACCTTTAGAGTTCATGTTCGGCGATTGGGCTTCATTAAGCCATGCAAAGTCTTAAAGCCTTCGAGTTTATGGATTAAGTCGCTTATATTGAGCTATTCTGAGATTTTAGGCGTTTGGCTTATGGGTTTAAGCCATTGGATTAAGAAGTTGGAAGTTTTTGGGAACGTCGTGCATTCAGCCGATGAACACTATGCATCGTCTGGTCAGTAGGTTTTTGGGCTTTTTGGACTTGGACTCTTTTGGAATGGGATTCGGTTAGGTTAGGTTGTTTCTTTGGGCTATAAATTATCTGTTTGGGCTCTGGTTGGGCCTTAGGTTTGGTTTGGGCCTCAAGCTGTGTTGTTGGGCCATTAGTGGGCCTTGGGCCAAGTTTGAGTTGGGCCCATTAAGGAAAGGGTAAAATGGTCTTATACCCTAGGAGTTGGGACTTATGAGTTGAGACCACGGTTAATGGATTATGGCAGAATTATTAATTAGGATTTATTTGTTGTTAGTGTGGGATTTCCGGTTCGGCAGTCGAGTGTTATTTGATTAGCAGCGGAGCGAGGTGAGTTTTCCTCACTGTACTTATGGGTCGAAGGCACCAAGGCTGACCATTTGGATTGTTATCATGGTTTATCGTATGACTGTGTACTATAGTGATCTGTTAGATCTGTATCCTGGTAGATATGATGATGGTATGCTTAGTGATATGTAAGATCCGTCTATCTGTTTACTGGCTAGTTATTTGTATGCTTGTCTGTTATATATATATATATATATATATATATATATATATATATATATATGTGTGTGTGTGTGTGTGTGTGTCGACATAGTTGGTGTGTGGTTGGGTTGAGGCGGTCCTGCTTTGTGCTGAAGGCCAAATGACACAAGACATCCCAGATAGACTGAAGGCCAGTGGGGCGTACCAGTCAGGCTGAAGCCCAAAGAACATTCTAGATAGGCTGAAGGCCTGGTGAGGCGTACTGGTCATGCTGAAGGTTTTGTGAGCGTACCAGATAGACTGTAAGCTGGTGGGGCGTTCCAGTCAGACTGAAGGCTTTGTGGGCGTACCGGATAGACTGTAGGCCGGTGGGGCGTTCCAGTCATGCTGAAGGCCCTGTATGCATGCTGTTTGTTGGTATATGTTATCTGTTTATGTGGTGGTACTTTGGGGGAACTCACTAAGCTTTGTACTTATAATTTTGGTTTATGGTTTTCAAGTACTTTAGAGATTCGCGACAAGACAAAGTCGTGACCATACACATCCTGAATTTATGTCATTGATCTTAGGGGACACTGATTTTAAATAATGTTTTGGATACAATGATTTTGTAAACTCTTTTATTAGTAAAAATGTTGTTTTGAAAAGTTTAAATTTGTTGAAATTTTTGGATGTAAGAGGATGGCCTACATTATAATGAAAATAAAACAATAAATCTATAATAATATGTGTAATAAGAGTATTTTTCTTTAATAGTGAAAACCCATGGAAGTCTACCTATGGCTTGTAAAAGGTATAAAATAAATCTTTAAGAGATGAAAATAATCAAAGGTCAAGTTCAAGACTAAATCTATAATTTTTCAATGTAAACAAAATTACGATTATACGTAATACTAATTTGTAATAATAATATATACCTTTTATTAAAAATATTTTTTTGTTTCTAAAACTACTAAAATGCAGTAAATATATTCAAATAAGGGAATATAGGTCATTTTTATGGTTAATTTGTACTAAATTAGGCAATGATCATAACTGATGATTTAGATCTATATTAGTCTTATTCCTTTGTTAACTTTAGAAAACATTGTAAGTGCACAATCTGAAATGTCTATAACAACCCGACTCAAAACTCATATGAGATGTCAACCGCAAAATACTAACAAATAACAATATTTTAGGTATGTCAAAGTTTAAACTCTGAATCTACGGTGCGGACACACCTTACCATTACGCTCCGATTGCTATAACGAATTTCAATTACTATAGTGGTTAGTTTGTGATAAAATATTATGAATATGAAAATTAGAAAACCCGAAATTTTAATTACACTTATAATAATATAATATTTGAAGATATTTAATTGTATGTCATGTCATAGTAGATGTGTTCGTACAAAGCGACAACAATAAACAACTTTTTTTGACAATAGTTTCTTACGATGAAATAATTATTAGATTTTATGATTAGTTATTATGTTATAAATAATTACCACATTTGAATAAAATATATATATATATATATATATATATATATATATATATATATATATATATATATATATATATATATATATATATATATATATATATATAAACACACTAGATGTGTGCCCGCGTAAAGCGACGATGATTAATAGGTTTTATTGTGTAGTGACATAAGAACATGGTATGGCATGCGGAATTAAAGCTTGCACAATTGAACATGGTGATTTGGGTGTTTAAGAGATATATTGAATGTATATGGTGTTACAAAAAAGGACATAGATCTACATCTACATAATTAACACACACTTACACACTTACTTCTACATCTCTCAAGCACACCTCTACAAGTGGACAAACCCACTATTTATAGAGGTGTTTACATGTCTCTCTCTCACTCTCTATCTCTCATGAGTCAAAAGGCTAATGCACCACATGCAAGTGGGTCTACAAGAGTCAAACCAATACAAAGTCATACATGAAGAACTTTGCACCCCAACATTCTCCCTCTCAAAGTTAGGAATGGATGACCCACTTCAAATCTTCCAAAATCGAGCATCTACGTGGTTCGAGCCTCAAAGGTGACGCATGTCGAAACAAACTTCAATCTTCAATTCTTCCATGACTCTTCAATTTGGGCTCTAGGATGTGAGACCATACAATCCGAGCAGCAACAAATGATCAAGAGTGTTCCAAACTCCAAATAATCACCCAAAAGTTACACATAAAAACACACCCCAAACATCTTCAATAAAACCAAACCCATTTCGAATACATCACTTCCGAACTTCCAATTGCATCATCTCGTAAGCTTCAAAACTTCAAGATCACTTCGGTTTTCAAATCCGCGTAATATGAAAAATTCATGTTCGAATTTCCATAAAAAACTTCTCCCCTTTTTATAATCGAAATTTGATTATAAAACTCCAAAGGAAAAAGAACGTGCTCTATTCGGAATTTTTCGTGTCAAAACTCCCCCTTAACATGTGGCATAAACTTTGTGCTTCAATCCGGAAAATCCAAAAAATATTGAATTTTTAGCTTCGTTCACGGATCGTCTTTGACAAAATTTCTCAAAAATGGGTAGAAATTGTCAATTTCAAAATTCTGCAGTGACCCGTTGCGCCCAAAACAACAAAATATGCAAAACTCTCCCCCTTTTCCAAAGATGGGTAGAAAGCGTCAATTTGCACAAACTGCAGGGGCCTGAAATGCACAATCTTCAATTTTCAGCAAAAATAGTCCTTTTTTGAACTTGGGTGAAAACTGCCAAAATTCGAAGTCTGAGGGACCATCTTCGAAAATTCTGCCCTTGTGCACAAATCATACGAAACATTCCAAAATATTCGAAGCACCAAAATTTTTTTCGAAGTCGAGTGAAAAGTGTCAAACATTCGAAACTTGTGTTAATTTTCGAAGTGACAAAAATTCTAAGGTTCAAGGGTCAAATTCGAAACTTTGCCATTTCCTTTCAATTCATGCGAAGTGATCAAACATTCGAAGCCTTGCCCCAGCATTCGAAGTTAGACCATTTGTGTCACTTTGTTAAAAGATCAGGGACCCAATTCGAAAATATTTGTTTTCTTCTTCAATGGAACGCTTCATATGAAATCCTTCTTCCCATTCGTACGAAATCTCAGGACAATCCACTTGGTGCGAAGCGACAAAACTGCATCCAACACACACGATTTTTTTTTTCAACCAAACGTACGAATTCGAAGCATACGAACCCAATGAATAAACAGTAACCTCTGAATCCCTCTGAATCAACATTTGGTTCTTACAGTTCATTATTTTTCGTTCGTTTTATCATCACCCATCGACTCCAAATGTTCGAACAATACTCCCCAATTCTTCGTTCTTTTTTTTACTGTAACACAGAATCAATTCTTCCCAAACCCAATCCTTCAAACATTCGAACATTTGCCCCAATTTCAAAATCAAATTCATTATCAAGCCAAAATCGAATTTTCGTTTTACAGATCATCAAACCCAGTCGACACTAATCATCCATCCAAATCATTCGAACCTTAGATCCATCTATCGACTATCGATCCCAAATCAACAAAGAAATCGATCATTCAAAATCATTCGAAAATCGACATCAAACAAACTCTCGTCAACATCGATCCAAACATCGATTCTTCGAACATCGATCCTTTAGGGTAGACCTTCCTCAGTTCGTTCTTCAAACACTTAAACAATCTACTCCAAATGTTCGAAGAATTCACCCCAAAATATCTGTCGATTGAAAATCTTCATTCACGAACACAAACATTCATAAAAGTCATCGATTCTAAATCAAAATTGTTTTCCAGTTCGTTATCAAAATCATCATCACCAGTATCAAATGCCTTCCGATTATCAACATCAGGATATCAAAATCGACTTTCCAACCATCTGTAAACATTCGACTGAGTATTCAACGTTCTTTTCTTTTAATCGCTCATCCTTCCCAATCGTTATTTAACAATCAACCTCAAATCATCAACATTTGAAGTCGATTTCAATACCAAAATGATATTCTTTGTTCGTTTTTAACCATCGAACCATAAAATCAATTTTGATGATTTTAATTTTGACTTTCAGAATCTTGTTTGATTTTCAATTACGAGACTTGTGATACAAAAGAACAACGGAGATCAATTAAATCATCATCGATTGAAAAAAAAAATGAGAAACCGAGATGAAGAACTCAAGAACAATCAATTAAGAACATATGCAGATGAAGTCGATGGTACAACTCAGTAAAGCGTATGATAAAGTCGACTGAGAATCATATTTCTTTTGGATTAACTCACATAGATCGGATCTTTTAATTGAACAATTGAGCCCCAAATGATTTATCAACGAACTGTGAGATTGGGCTCAAGATTTGGACATGAACAGTAAACGATCATGGGCTTATTTTGTTTAACTCAAAATTTTGATTAACAAAGGATCGAAGAATCAAACTAATTTAGAATTAGAATTTGGATTCAAGTGATCAATTTCAAAAATTCGAGAATCGAATCAAACAACAAATATGATTGGATCGGGCTTGATCAATGAAAAATTATTGGATCACAACAAATGGGTTTTTCAACGAAAATTTGATCCAATGAGTCAAACGATCACAAATAAAAAAAAAAACGTAACGCACGATTCAATTATTATGAGAGATCATAGAGAGACTCACCAAAATTGTTCCAAATTGCGACAAAAATTGCCAAACCGAGAATCGTTCTTCGAATATCACCTTGATCTTGAAGACCTGCTCTGATACCAATTGTAGTGACATAAGAACATGGTCTGACATGCGGAATTAAAGCTTGCACAATTGAACATGGTGATTTGGGTGTTTAAGAGATATATTGAATGTATATGGTGTTACAAAAAAGGACATAGATCTACATCTACATAATTAACACACTTACACACTCACTTCTACATCTCTCAAACACACATCTACAAGTGGACAAACCTACTATTTGTAGAGGTGTTTACATGTCTCTCTCTCACTCTCTATCTCTCATGAGTCAAAAGGCTAATACACCACATCCAAGTGGGTCTACAAGAGTCAAACCATTACTAAGTCATACATAAAGAACTTTGCACCCCAACATATTGAGAATAATTTCTTACGAGGAAATAATTATTTGATTTTATTATTAACTATTATAATAATCCTTATCACTTTTAAATAAACTATTTATGTTTATACCTTATGTTTATATTGTTTACTTATACTATTGATGTAAGTTAATTAATATTGATATTTAGTTTAAAAAATGTAAATTAATTTATATACATGAATTTAATATTTTAAAATTTTCATTTTTGATCCGAATTGAATTTCTTAATTATTTTTTTGATTTAAGTCTTCAAACTTTTGACAAGTATTAATGAATTATTTACGTATAGTCGTATATTGATTTGCACAAAAAAGCTTTGTAACTTATATCTTTTAAATTTCAAGATATAACTAATATATTTTATAATATAGTATAAGATATTTAATCTTTTAATACATTCATTTTGCTCCAAATTGAATTTATTAGTTATTTTTCTTTAATTCAAGTTTTCAAACTTTTGACAAGTATTAATGAATTATTTATGCATAAATGATTTGTACAAAAAACTTTTTAATTTTTACATCTTAAAATTCAAGATATGACTAATATGTTTTATAATATAATATAAGATATATAAAATGATTTGAATGTTAACAAAATAAAAATATTTGCGATTTTTACTAATAATTTCCTCAATATCTAACTACGATCTTAATGATTGCTTGACAAATTCAAATTCAGATTTTATCAAATTAAATACTTTGAGAATTGATATAAAAAACTAAATGTGAAAGAGTCATCTATCTCTTTATGTGATTTAAAAATGAAGGAAGACGAATCAAACGACCAACCAAATCAGCCATTGTGATTTGCACTTGTTGTCCATTGAATATTGTGTTTGTATAAATTATCAATCATTTGTTTCTTCCTCACTTACTAAGGAATAATTATGTTATTACTATATATAATTTGATAAAATTCAATTTAAATCATCAAATTTTCGAATTTACTTCTTTCTGCAGGTCGCATCATCAACACTTGAACTCTTCTACCTTCAAACATACGTGTTTACGTATGACTTAATACAAATATTTCCATAGCAACTATAAAACTTTGATTGTAAAATAAGGTTAATATCATGGCTTCCAATAACTTTTGGTTTTCTTTTTAAGATATTCCTCTTTTTTAATTGTATTGAATAAAACAGCAAATTATTTGTAGTGGTTTTATTAAAATATTACTATATGGATTTCAACCTGCTAAATCGGTATCTAATCATACATGTCATCTAATATGACAAATTTTATACTTATTGCGTCCATCTGTACTAAATATGTAGAGTGTTTGTATTTCTATGAAATCAGTTACCCAGTTGAAGTACACTTTCATCTGATAAAATAGAAATATAAAAAATAACTTGTTTCTATAATAAATACATTTTGAAGATAGTTGCTTTAAAAAGCAAATTGAAAGTGATTGAAACTTGAAAGCCAATTTATGATATTCAAGGTTTAAGAGTAAAATGATTTTAGACCTAACTAGTTTTATAAAAAATAAAAAAATATTATACCTTTTTTCGTTTTTGTTTCCATGAAATTGTTAACAAAACCAAACTCGTGTCTTCGTAACGCGTTTTCAGTACGTAAACTGTACCTTCATCCACTTTTTTATTTACCATCGGCACCCTCTTTATTGCACCAACTACTATAACTTTGCGGCGATTATAAGATACAATGATACATGTATTGGTTTAACAAATTTTATCTTCTTAATGGGTATTTTCTTTATTTAATTGGGATTTCATTATTGCCCATATCGTTGTCAAGGTAACTTTCTATACATCCATGCATGACCTTACATGTTATGTAACTTAACGAACTAATACAATTTTGTGAAAAATATTATATAGTTTTTCTGGTGATGTAACAATTAACCTCGTAACTTGTGGATGTTTCCTAGGAAAGATCAAAATGTTGGTTTCTGCCTTCCATGTACTCAAAGTCAAAGCATGTGTACTCAAAGTCAATACTAAATTCTACATTCCATGTACCAGGCGACCCATTATTTCAATATTAAAACATTTAAAAGTCAAAAACCAAACAAAATTGTATAATTTATTTATAGCTTTGTTTTATGGATAATATATAATAGGAATTCCTATTTATATATTCTTTTAAGGAGGTAAACGGTTGTTTGATAAACTATTTAGAGGTTAAGTATAAGGTTGAACATTTATGATCTAACTGACGGAACATGTTTTGTATAAATTTATGGACCTTGTATCGGATCTGTTGAAGTTTATCGTGTCCAAATTTAGGTCCGGTCTAGAAGTCCAAAGGCTCACCCTGGTCAAGTATGAATCAGTTGATATTTAACGCGTTTGATACAACCTGTAAACGATTTCTAAGCAAATCAAATGCTTGTGAATGATTTTGAACGTTTGAGGAGCTTTATCTTATTTTAACCATTAAAATGTTGAAATCATTTAACACCAAGTAATCTGGTTTATCAGAAAACTCCTAAATCATACTTATATCTCTTTTCTTTAGTTAGGCCAACCTAAACTCTATGTATAGATAGGTCGTTTTGTCAAAAAAGTTAAACAAAGGGAATAATAAAACACAAAACAGTAACCTATTTTTTTTAAATGGTAATCAATCATTTAATATAAATGACTAATTATACCCTTATACCTTATGTTTAAATATTTAATAGAGCCAATTACATAAATAGTCCCTTAGTTTTCCGAAATTTCATACTTTTAGTCTACTTTTTAGATTCATAGCTTTAGTCACTCAAAACCCGATGTTGTTTATAGCCGATGTGAACATGTGTCACATGCGACTCACATGAGGAAATTTCATACTTTAGTCACTCATATGTGATATCTATCTAACACCTATTTCGCTATCATTCTCTTATCTCCACTCTCATCTCTCATTTCTCCTACTAATCTCATCTATCTCGGTGATCTTCCCCTTCTTATATCTTTGTTCTTCTTTGTTATTTCTATATAAAGATGTGTTCACATACATACGATTAACCTTTGTTAGCCCAAAAAGCATGATATGTACATGTGGTAGCACTTCAATCATTGTCCTTTATCGGACTAACAACGATCTAAATAATTAATTCTACACATGCCCAAAGTAATGGTTCAAGAGCTAGTTTATAGGTTTGGTTGACCCACTTTTGTACCCTTGATCAATGGACATAATCCCTAGTTTGCTAAGGTCCAAGAACAACATATATGTTAAAGCTAGAAGATTGATTATGTTGTTGGTTCTAACCTGTTTAAATGATATGGTCTTTATTGTTCAATGTTGATCCTAAGTACTAATGATCTATTCGGTTTATTTTGTACACTTTATAATGTTGAATGCGATATCATTTTTTGTATGTGGCCCTCACATTGGTAAGCTCATTTTTCATTTTTTTTTTTCTTGTTTGAGATTGTGACTTTATGAATATTCCTTTATCTTTGATACAAATTTTTATATATGGTGAATGTTGGCAGTTAGAATTAGATAAAGGGCTTATTATACAAGAAGATAAACAGTTACCACAATGAATACTAAACCCAAAAGAAGATAAACATGTTAGTTATCACACGTACCAATATGCTCTACTATCCTTGATTGCATCGTCTTTCCCTTCGGTCTTTTTTCTTTCATCTTTCAATGGAACACCCTTTATCATTCTCTTAAATCTTAATGATATGTCTTAATATGATTATACAGTTGCCACATACTCCTTAGTCCTTATATTGCTTAGAAGAATTCACTGGATGATAGTCTACACTTGAGGTGTTCATGAACCCTTACTACAAGCTTGTTGGATCCTAGCATGCACACTTTGCATGAGTTATTATTACCAAAAATACATTTCCCCATCTTTTTTTTTTTTTTTTTGGAAACGGACATTTTCCTATCTTATATTGATATTTTGATGATTTTTATTACCATTTTATTAAGTTGATCTGCCTCATAAAAAAACAATAAAGTTGGTTAATGATTGCAAATTTGCAATTATACCTTATTTAAAATAATGGCCGAATTTCCGCTCATTGATACATTCTACAATAATCTAATGATTTACTTAACTTATATATACGTCATATATATTATTTAAAAAAGTTTAAGATAAACGATATTAATTTTTTTTGACTAAAAGAATCAATATTGGGGGGACACGTTGAAGAAAGAGATATTTTATTACATCACTTAAAGTCTTGGACTTTTTTTTTTCTTTTATACAACAAAATTATGAATATGACCCTCTCTACTTCTATTATTTAAGTATTTAAACAAATGTACAATTTCATATTTAAAAATAAAAAATTCAAGAAAAAGAAAACAAAAACAAAAAAAGGAGAATAGATTATACAAGCTTTCCAGTTAATCATCATCTCCTTCGTAATGATCACCACCAATTTCTGATGATCGGCGATGGCCACAACTCTGTGAAACTCCATTCATTCAAGAATCAAACGAAAATGGAGGCTTTAAAAGATCATATGGGGCCCAAAGTGCATCCAGAGGACATGGCCTTTCTGCATCAAGTCTCACCCATGGCTTCCCTTTACCACTCCAATGTAATAGACTCACCGGTCCCGGATGTAGATCACGGCAAAGACCCCGGAAGTTATCACCGCCAAGTCCATGTTGGTTCCATCTGTGATCCACCGGAGCTATCTTTCCGGCAAAAACAAGCAAGAAGGGTGGAAGAGAACCCAGTTCGTAGATTCTCATTCGTTTCTGCAGTTCCATCCATTCTTCAATCTTTGTTGTGTAACCACCGGCACGCCACCGGTCTAGATCGATAACCATCACGCCGGTATTAAAGTAACAAGCTTTCCGATTGGCAAAGGTTAAAGATAGAGACGGGTTTGACCAGAAAGAAGGTGTGAAGTAGAAGGTGAAGTTAGCGTTACAATATTCCGGTGCCGCGAGGACGGAGTCGTATCCGAGAGGTGTGGCAGCGAGCTTTGCAATGTCGTCGACGACCACCAGGTCGGAATCAAGATACACGACTTTTCGAACGTTAGGTGGGAGTATGTTAGCAAGGTAACTCCGAGCATAATTGAGTGGGCAGTCGAGGGCGGAACGTATGGAGGTAGAAATAAGTCCGGCGACAAAAGAATCATCAAACCTGTAAATTTTAAATTTCAGGTAAGGAAACGAAGTAACGATGGTGGCGCGTAAGAGTGACGCGTCTGAAGAAGCGGAGGTGACAAAGTGGAAGATAATATTCTGTGGGCAGGATGAGTGTTGGAGGACGGAGAGTATGGCGGCCATTGATCCGCGGATGTAGGTAACGTCGAGGGTCATGGCGACGTGAACGGCGGATTCATCGTAGGTGGTCAAAGTGTCGGTGTCGTAGTCAATGTCGGTGTGGGGACATTCTACGGCGTTGTAGAACTTGGGAGCTTCTTTAAATCTTTGCGAAATAGAGGTAGCGGCGGTGGTGGCGGTGGCAATGGCGATGGTGGAGAAGATGAGGAGGAGAAGGGAAGAGAGCGGTGGTTTGCGGCGGACCATGGTGGGTGGGTGGGTGGGGTGGGTAGTTGGGTGTTAGATATTGTAGAGTGATTTGGTGGTATTTAAGAGGGGAGGGAGACAGGGGTTTGATTGGGTTTGAAGTATGGAGATAGGAGTTTGGACACGGTTTTGTAAAGTACATTTTTTTTTTTTTTTTTTTTTTTTATCAATTTCTGAATTTTTTTTGAATCATTTTAAGAAACAATTATTATAAAAGTAAAGAACTAATAATAAAAGTGGGAATTAGCTGTAAGCTGACCTGACTGACCGGCCAAACAACGAGTAAACGAAAGAATTCAAAAGCGAAAGATATCAAAATACCCCACCACATTTTTCTTTTTTATATTTCCAATCATTTAAAATAAGAAACTTTTTTTTTTCTAACAGAATTTTAAGATTTTATATTTTTGACATATTAGATTATCAATAATCTTATTTCACAAAACACTCGACTTTTTATGGCTACAGGATGTGAAACAAAAGAAAAATGTCGTATGATTATACGTACATTGGGAAAATATGGCGAAGACCACCTCCTTCCCTTTTTTCCTTGTCATAAATCAAAACTTTCTGCATTCTTGCCACACACGCATACACACATACACCGCTCTCTCTTTTTTCTTGAGAGGAGAGTGAGGGGAAAGGAGAAGAAAGAGACAATCGAGGGTTCTAAATGTTGATTTTAAAAAGAAGTATGATTCTGTTAGTTTGAGTTACCTTTTTAAAATATTCTTCTTCTTAAGTTTTAAATAAAATATGGATTAACTTTCTCATTTCCTATTTATTACATTGCTGTGGAAGACACAATGGAGCATAGGTACGTTACATCTGGTAGGATCAGGGAATGTGATCTTACTTTATCAATTCTTTGTATTTGTATGTTGATGATGCACAGTTTTTGGGTGAGTGGAATCCTGAAAATGTTCGGAACTTGTTTAGATTTTTGCGATGTTTCTACTTAGCTTATAGTCTTAAATATAATTGAATTAGTCGAATCTATTTGGGATAGGAGCAGCCTCATGTTTATTTGAAGAAATGGCGAGAGATATGGGTTGTTCTACAACTTCTTTTACAATCAATGAGGTGTTTGGCTTAACTTTTGAGAAGCTAAAAGATCTTTTAGAATAAGATAGAAGCCAAAAGATGTTTGACAAAACAATTTTAAAACCTACTTTTGGATTTTTGATAGAAAGAAAATCAACTTTTCGAAAAAGTCAGAAAAACCTGACTTTTTGCAACTTTTCCAAAAAGAACTTTTGTTACTTAAAAAAATTAAGCCAAACACGCCCCAAGTATTTAGGTTTACTGTTGGAATCAATATGGCGCTGGTAGATAGTAACAAAGGGATTCCTCATAAATTCTTGAAAAAACCTTCCATTCGGAAGGTTAAGGCTTTAGTTAGACCGGAAGGAGTGAGAGGGAAGCTTCCCTCACTTTTGGTGGGCCATACTCCTCTTTCCCTCACTCTTCTTTCCCTCACCTAAAAACCAAGGAGTGGATGGGAAACCCTTCCTTCACTTTTTTTTTTAATATATTTCATACATATATTATACTCATTTTGTAGGGAATTAAAAACCATGAATTTTGATATTTTTTTTTATATCTTTTTAATAGGTATATAATTTTATAAATATTAAAAAAGATAAAAAAAAAAAAAAAAAAAAAAAAACCTGACCAATAGCATGAAGGGAGAGAGTGCGGCACCCCTCCCCCATCTCTTTCCCGCACATGTTTTCCCTCACCCACGGAGTGGTGTGCAGGAGTGAGGGAAGCTTCTCTCACCCCTTTCCCGCATCCACTCCGTCCGGCCTTACAGAAAAATGATTCTTTTTAGGAAAAAAAAATTACATGAAAAATGAAATTTTTAATAACGTGTTAATCCAACAATTTTTCTAATTTTTTCACGTAAAATGAAAATTCAAAATTCCATAGAACTTGTAAATTTTTGAAAACAAATAATTATTCTTTTCTATATTTTTTAATTCCAAAAAATTTATAAAATATAAATACACATCTACACTCACCCAACCCAGCTCTACCTATCCTCAACCCATGATACCCTACCCACCTACCACACCCCCACATCTACAAACACACCCACCAACCACAATCATCGACCTACCATTGTTGACGCCACTATCCCATCATTGCCACCACCACCACCCTGTCACCACTGCCACCCGACTACCACCACCACAACTGTCACCATTATCGTCATCACCACTGGCGCTAACATCGCCACTATCACCACCGTCGTCATCACCATCACCACCACCACCACCACTACCTGTCATCATTACCATCACCACCGCCACCACCCTAATGTTGCAACAACCATTGTTTTCACCACCACCACTACCACTGCTACCACCACCACCAACACATCCACCACAACCACCCCACCCTATTGCCACTATGATTTTCTTAAAATGAAACCGATAGAAAATGCACATCTAAACACGTTTCCTAATATTCTAAAACCGAAAATGAGAAAAGAATAAGTTTTAATTAAACACATCTTCTAAATTCCCCATTAAAATCTGATAACGGAAAACAAAAATTCAAAATGGAAAACGGGAAATGTAATGACCATAAAATTTCAACCAATTTAAACTTTTTCAAAAACAACCCAGTTTCATGAAGTTATTACAAAAAAGTTTTCAATACAATTATTATCAGAGTCTTCCCAGAACCACATCGTAAAACATAAACATGAGGAGCGGTACGATCACGCCTTTGCCTTGCCACGGTCTCCTGAAGAACCTGAAAAACATTAAACCACAACTGTAAGCCCGAAAGCTTAGTGAGATATCCCCCAAAATACCAACCACACATACCATACACGCATAACATGCCATATCATAACAGAACACAGAACAACCATGCACTTCGGGTCTACTGTGTGACTGCTCTGCCGCACCGGCCTTCAGTCCACCTAGTCCACCCTCCGAGTCTAACCACATACATCGAGTCTACAGTGTGATTGGTCCTCCTGTACCGGGCCATCAATCCACCTGGTCCACTCTCTGAGTCTACAGTATGACTGGTCCGCCCGCACTGGGCCTTCAGTCGGCCTGGTCCACTCTCCGAGCCTCAGCACGTCTGGTCCGCCCTCTTGGGGCCTACAGCCTATCCGGACCGCTCGCTGGGCCTTCAGGATAACCGGTCCGCCCTGGGTATGTTGGCCTACAGCACAAAGCAGGTCCCGCCTCAACCCAACCCCAGTCCAACAACCATGTGCACATAAACATTCAATCATATAACATATCACATCCAATCAAACCGATCTAACAGATCACATAGCAATACATCATCCTAACCAGGATACTGACCTAACCGATCACTAGCATAGCATCATCCTACATACCAGGATACCGAACTTAACCAAGTCTCTATTATATACCATCCTAACTACCAGGATGCAACACAACAAACAAAAACATAACAACGATGCCCAGATCACAATCCGATAAAAGGGCTGGCCTTGGTGTCGTAGACCCTGTCGATATAGCGAGGATAACTCACCTCGCAACTGCCGACTGAACAGATAAACCCAAGCTACTCCGACCAATGATACGATCTCCAACACTGGCCAACACCAAAACACTGAACTCAAAACAAAAGCCAACAATTACCAAAATGCCCCTGGAAATCAACTGGTCAACCATTGGTCAAAGTCAAAGTCAACCCCTGACTGACTCTACTCGCCGAGTCAACCCGATGACTCGCCGAGTCCCCATGCACAGAACTTCCCCAATCCGCGACTCAACTCGCCGAGTCACCCCGAGACTCGCCGAGTCCAACAACTCTGAGTCCTTTCACACTCGACTCACCGAGTCATTCCTTGACTCACCGATTCACAGCTCAACTAGAAGAAAGGTTAGGACCTCACGACCAGACTCGCCGAGTCCAAGAACAGACTCGTCGAGTGCAAGGCTATCTGCAACCAACTCGCCGAGTTGTTCTTCCAACTCGCCAAGTTCCTCCCCATATTCATCCAACTCGCCGAGTTGTTCTTCCAACTCGTCGAGTTCCAACCTATCTTCAAGCAACTCGCCGAGTACACCCTTGTGACTCGCTGAGTACCCCTAGATCTGAAACCATACAGAGGCTTTCCAAGCCATGCAGAAGCTCTAAACCATAGATCTACTCTTCTACAAGCCATCCATCACGTAAAGTGGCAAACTTTACGTGGATCCAAAGAGATCTAGGCATTTTACACTCTAGGGCTAGGGTTTGGGACAAAAGAACTTCACCAACAACTCTTGAGCATAGACTTTATGGCTTTCTGGATCATTAACAACCTAGATCTGAGGTAGCAACCTCAGATCTTACACCAAACTCGAGATGGACCTCATTTATGCCCCCAAAACCCCCCACAAATGATAGATCTAGATGTACAAAGGCTCAAACAGAAGATTATTACCTCAAATGAAGGCCCCCACTGATGAGTGAACCAATTCTCTGCAAAGCCCCTTGCTCCACTCTTCTTGTTCTTCAATTTCCTTCCAATATTTCCTCCTCCAAGGCTCTAATCTCTCACCAAGGAAGGCTCACACGAAATTAGGGTTTCTAGAACTCAAAAGGAAGGTAAGGAGGTTGGGGAAGAAGTGTTATGTTCTTTATATAGGGCTCAACCTCCGAAATTAGGGTTTTCTCCACTCAGCACCAACTCGCCGAGTCCACCCATGCTACTCGCCGAGTTTCTCACTTAACACACGACCAGAGTCGCGACCCTACTCGCCGAGTCCACTCGTGGACTCTTCGAGTTGCCCTTTCCCACTTACACTTTTAGCCCTTCAACTCTACTTTCGATATTCCGGGATGTTACAGGAAACAGAAAATGTAAACCGTTTTCTATAACTAAACACAACCTAAAACAATTTCGTTTGGAGGTCTATTCACTCTCTCGAAATCTAACTTGGAAATTCTAGGTATTTTTACTTGTCAAATTTTAAAATTGTGAAAACAAATTGTCATTTATTGGAAGCAAATGGGGTAGATTATTTTGGGGATTAGATTCTTCTCAAAGAAAAATTAGTTGGGTGAAATGAGATCGTTATTGTTTTAGCTTCAAGAAAAAGTGGAGGCATTGGAGTTGATAGATTGTGCGGCTTGTAACATTGCATTTATTTTGAATTAACGATGGTGGTTTTTTGTAACGTCCCAAAACCATGATGAAAAATTTTCATTTTTATAAATGTATTTCCACAACAAACCATATATAAACAACCATTGTTTTCAAAGCATATCCCAGAAAATCAGAGTATCAAGTCAATCTCTTAAAACGTAAAACAATATGAGGATATGTACGATCACGCCTTCGACTTCCCCTGGTGATCAGAAGTACTTGAAAAATGAAATCAACAACTGTAAGTCAAAGCTTAGTGATTTCTTCCAAAATACCCCACGCGACAATATATATATATATATATATATATATATATATATATATATATATATATATATATATATATATATATATATATAATGCATTCTGGGCTATAATCAGACTGGATTACCCCCACCCATAGTCATTGGACTAGATTGCTCCCGACCCACAGTCATCTGGATTGCCCGGGTTTGTTGGCTTACAACAAAGAGCAGTAAAGCCTTAACCCTACCGTATTATGTCAACATATGCAAACAATAATCAATAACCATCAAGTACATGTAATCATACATATCTACAAATCTAACTGATCACTACATCATAGCAACATCCTATACATGAGGATACAAAACACAATCTAGTAGGGTAGCATTGGTGACTTAAACCCACGAGTATAGTGAGAAAATTCACCTCGATAACTATCAGATATCCACACAGCTCACTAGAAGACAAGAACCGACACTACGAGTCACCTATTCATCATATAGAGACAAATCCTCAATCTAGGATCCTAATTTCCCCAAGTTGACCTAAAAGTCAACGGTCAAAGTCAACAGTCAACAGTCAAAGGTCATTCAGCTAATCGCCATGATGTGGCCAAGCTTCTGCCACGTCGTGGGGATTACATGACAAAATAGTCGAAATTCAGAATAACATCATGTCATGGGCCTTCCTTGGCCATGTCGTGGTCTTTAGCTAAAATACCCCTTTCTTCATTAAGAACTTAATTCCTAAAGACCAAGGCTCATAACATCAAATCTGGTACTTAATAGCTTCATAATGGATAAAGTTTACAGCTTTATCCATTAGGATGGTCCAAATAGCCAAGATCTGAATTTTTAGTCTCGAATGGACCAAAAATGCATCTTTCTCAACTTAATCCATTAAGTCCAAGCTTCCAACACTCATATGATTCCTTATAATGTCAAAATGGATAAATTTTCCAACTTTATCCATTCAGAAGCTCGAAACAAGCAACATCTAAAATCCTAGTTCAAAAGATGTCCAAAACACACATTTCTTCATGCATAGAGTATAGAGAGCTCTCGCATGCCCTCTCTACCCCACCAAAAGACCAGATTTGAACCCAAACATCACTCAAAAGATCAAGATTTCTCCACACTCTATGGAACATGCCTCAAATAAAAGAAAAACTCAATAAAATTATCCAAAACACTAAATACACCTAGATCCAAGGATGAAATGCAGTAAAACTTGGAACTTTATGACTTACAAAGGTCCAAAAGGTAGATGAAAGTTGAGATCTTCAATTGCCAAGCTTCATGTAACACCCATAAAATTCAAGTCAAATTTAAATTTTTCAAAAACATTTAAAACCAATAGTTATTACAAATTTGTTTCCAAAATAGTTTATATCAGACTTTTCCTAGAAATCCATAACAAAATATGAGGAGTTGTACGATCACGCCTTTGCCTTGCCACGATCCCCTGATGTACGTAAAACAATAAACTGAAACTGTAAGCTCGAAAGCTTAGTGAGTTCCCCCAAAATACCCATACCCACAATAATACACATATAATAATAAACACAACATACTATGGGTCCAGTCAACCGTCGGGTTGGAATACCCCAAGCCCTCAACCAACAGGTTGGAATGCCAACAAACTTTGGGTCTAATCATCCTCGGGATGGAATACCCTAGGCCCTCAACCAACAGGTTGGAATGCCCCGGTCTATTGGCCTCCGTGCGAAGAAGATAAACCTCAACCGCCAAACAAACATGCACACATATAACAAATAATTACATAACAGTCTATAAACAACACTGATCTAGCAGATCCTACCACATAGCACAATACCATCCTATCCACGAGGATACAAATCTAACAGCTCATACCACATATCATATAATATTATCCTACCCTCTAGGATACCGATCTAACAGATCATACTAGCATAACATAACCAGATAACAATCCAAAGGGTCGGCTTTGGTGCCTTAGACCCTTGAGTATAGTGACGATAACTCACCTTGCAAATGTCGACTCGAAAGATAAGCTCACACTCTCAGATCACTGCCAAAAACTCCACAACTTATAATCGCCATACAACCATGTTCATAAGTTCCCAAAATGCACCCAAAAGTCCAAAAGTCAACCCATGGTGAAAGTCAAAGTCAACTACCAAGGTCAACAGTCCATGTTGACCTGAACTCGTCGAGTGAAACTAGACACTGCCTGAGTTCCTTGCATAACTAACCCTTTCGCCGAGTCACTCTACTGACTTGCCGAGTCTACGACAATCTTCATCGGACTCGCTGAGTGGTTCATCCAACCCGTTGAGTTCATGACCATCTTCATATGACTCATCGAGTCTACCATGCGACTCGTCGAGTCCCTTCAATCCTTCATCCTTACAGGTGCTTTCTAAGCCATGCAAAGGCTCCATATTGCAGATCTAAGCTTCTAGGGCATGTTAATCACGTAGAGTTGCAAACTTTACGTGCATGCAAGATGATAATTCCCCAAAACAAGCTAAAGGAGTGGCTTAAGGTAAGGGAAAAGTCATAGCTTGACAAGGAATGAAACTTTATGACAAAGAGGGGCTAAAGGAGTCCAGATCTGAGGTTGAAACCTCAGATCTTGACCCAAATCGGAGAACCACCACAAAACCCCAAAAGGTCTCTAAACCCATAAATGAAGAGATCTCACCATATGAGAGTCAAGGTAAAAACTTGTTACCTTCAAAACGATGCCAAGACAGAGAAGAATCCGAATCTACACCAGCCCCTTGCTTCAAACTTCTTGAACTCCAAGCTCTTTACTCCAAGAATCTTCTTTCAAGACAAGAAGCACACAAAAATAGAGGGAAAGCACAAATTAGGGTTTCTGAATTCGAGGGAGGCAGTAAGAGAGGCTAGGGGGAATAAGTGATCCTTAAATAGGGTTCAAATCCCCAGAAATTAGGGTTTCATCCTCCAGCTCCTACTCGTCAAGTCCCTTCTTGGACTCGGCAAGTAGGTCACTTAAAACATGCGGACCAACCCGCTGCTACTCGACGAGTAGGGCAACCTACTCGTCGACTAGACCTTAAAATCAAGAATATTCTTAAATAAATCAATACGTGAGAATCGGGGCGTTACAATTCTCCCTCACTTGAACTAGACTTCGTCCTTGAAGTCCGCTGAGGTAAACAATGTCGGGTAATGCTCCCGCATCTCAGCCTCTGGCTCCCACATTCACTTGGATCCCCTCTGATGCTCCCACGGCACCTTAACCAAAGGTATCTCCTTGTTCCGCAGAATTTTCATCTTCCTTTCCAGTATGGCCACCGACCTCTCAACGTAATTCAAGCGCTCATGAACCTGGATATCATCCAATGACACCACTGCCTGCTGATCCGTCATGCACTTTCGCAACTGCGAAACGTGGAAAGTGCTATGTACTCGACTAAGTTCCTCTGGTAGCTCTAGCCTGTATGCCACCTTGTCGACCCTGGCAATGATCCTGAAGGGTCCAATGTAACGGGGTCCATATTTCCCCATCTTCCTGAAGCGGATCACACCCTTCCAGGGTGAGACCTTTAGAAGTACCATATCCCCCACCTGAAAGTCTAACTCAGATCGACGTCTGTCGGCGTAACTCTTCTGCCGGCTTTGGGCGGTCTGCAATCGCTGCCTGATCCGTTGGATCTTTTCAGTAGTTTGTAAAACTACCTCCATCTGCCCCATCACTCTGTGTCCGACCTCACCCCAAACTGGGGTGCGACATTTTCGCCCATACAATCGCTCGATAGGCGGGGAGCCGATGCTAAAATGATAGTTGTTTATGTGGGTGAACTCCGCAAGGGGTAGGTGGGAATCCCAGCTCCCACCGAAGTCAATGACACACGCCCTCAACATATCCTAGAGGATCGGGATGGTCCACTCGCTCTAACATCTCGGTCTAAAACAATGGAGACCGGAACCCCATGGCGAGCAACCTCGCGAACATACAAGTCGGCCAACGTTTTGGCGAAGAACTCTCCCGTATAGCTAAGAAATGGGCACTCTTGGTCAATCGATCTATGATGAACCTGTTGGAATAGTGTCTAAGGCTGCAACTATATTAGGCAAGTAATTGACCCGGTTGTGCATGGTCCTTTTGGGTTGCCTTCACCATAGTAACTTGATAGGATGATTTATTAAGAGAGAGTAAATATTATTAGTATATTATGAGAATAATATAAAGAATAATATATTGTTATTTGATTAATATAAGTCATGGAATTAATTGGAATTAATTTGGTGACTTAAAGAGATTAATTAAATAAGAGAGTATAAACTGTCAATTGTTTGATAGTTAAAATTTAGACTGTAAATCCATATAGATATGGATTGGACGGATTCTAGAAGCTAAAGGATAGCTTGAATCGTCCATTTCTTATCTAAGGAATGGATTTGGATAGCCTTAAGAGAAGATTATCCAATTAGGGTTTAGGTTGTAACCCTTAAGGAGTCTACAAGTATAAATAGACCCTATGGCAAAGGGAAATCGGCACTTCATCTAAAGTAAGAGAACCCTGGCCAATTTCCTCCCCTCTCCTCTCTCCCAAATCATCCTCCTTGCTATTTGGTGTTTGTAAGCCATTAGAGGAGTGACAATTGTGACTCTAGAAGCTCCAAGACAACAAGATCAACAAGGAATTCAAAGGTATGATTCTAGATCTGTTTCAATATTGTTATTACACCTAAATAGTCATTAGAAGTCTTGGATTCAAAGCATGTTTAATTAGAAAGCCTAGATCCAAGCATTAGGGTTTTGCATGCGCACATAGGAAAGTTCTTATGGCTAAAACCCATCAGTGGTATCAGAGCCTAGCTTGGTTTTCATTAAATTGTTGCTTAATTGTCTGAAACTAAACTGCAAAATTCAATTTTTGTGTTTCTGAGTCATGGACTCTGCGAGTTCCATAGTGGACTCGGCGAGTTGGCCTGACTCGGCGAGTCCCTTGGTGCACTCAGCGAGTCCAAGCGTCAGGAATGGCTAGATTCGGGATTTTTTCATGATTATCTTATGGAAACTTACCTTAATCATATTAGATCAACCCTAATCTGATTTTATGATATATATGACTATTATCTTGATCTAATTAAAGATATTTATCAACTAATAAAATATTTAATTTCCTTATATGATAATTAATTAATTATTTTGATTATTTTGGTAATTATCTTGCAAGAAATCTTGAATAAATCAAATATAGATAATTATAAAATTAATTGTTAATTGAAATTATTTGTTATTTGATCCTCCATGTTTTAAATGTGTAAAACTTGTCCTCAAGTTTTGAAATTTATATTTTGTAATTAAAAGTTTTAATTTAGACAATTTAAATTTCAAACCCTAGATTTTAAAATGTTTAAAATACAACCCTATACTAATATAATATTACAAGATTAATATATATATATATATATATATATATATATATATATATATATATATATGTATGTATAACTAAAATGCTAGTCTTACCGTTAGTAGGCCTCATTCACGAAGCCGATCTATAAGGTGGGTATAAGGTTGCGGCCTATAAAATGGCGCTTAATGGGTGTACACTCACACCGACCGCTTGCTTGATCGGTGGAGGGTCGTTAGCCGAATGGGTAGGATAGGGCAACCTCATCCTCTCATTAAAAGTATAATAGGAAATACAAAGTAACTACACATATTTTAAAATTTCCCAATCTTAGTTACTTTAGGAAAAGTGAATTGATGCAATCCCATGAAATTACACTTTGCACCCTTGCTAAGAAGTTAGTGGAGCGTGTGTGGTTTACCGGCACACTAATTGGTTCTAAGCAAAGGTGGCAAAGGGTGATTCGTTGTTTATCATAGTTCAATGGAGCGTGTGTGGTTTACCGGCACATCGAATAGGTGATCGTTACAATGAAGGCACCATGTGAATTTGCATGGTAATTCACACCCGCTTTGTGATCCTCGGTATCCCAGTCACAAACTAGAGGGGCATATCGAGATTTAAACATGTCATTGAATAGTTTCAATGAATCTCATCCGAACCTAGGAATTCTCAATACATTTAGAACTAATAGTTAGGTTTTATGGTGGAGAATTAGTGAATCGTCATTCACTTACCTTTAATTTATTTGCATGTTAGATTACGGCATCCCTTTTCTCATATGTAAATGTTATTGTTGGATCCTAGCCCTAATTTTTCTTATTGGGTGATAATTAGGGATTCATATTCTAATCTATCTTTGTCCTTTCTATTTGTAGATGTCGAACGCAAACAACGCTGCTGCTAGTTCTTTCACGTTGATGAGCCTTTGCCAAAAGGTCACCTTCGATGGAACGAAATTTAGCGAATAGATAAGATACATTCGCACCATTGCTCGCTATGAGGATAAGGAGTATGTCCTCGATGAGAAGCTCGAGAAGAACAACCCTGAAATCGCTACTCCTGTTGAAATTACCGCTTTTCAAACTCATGAGTGAGATGCAACGAAGGTACATTGCATCATGATAGCCACCATGAACTCCAAATTCCAAAAGTCCTACGAGGACATGTACCCATACGAGATGCATCAAGACTTATTGGAGAGATACCACCAAAACGCGAGACAAGAGCGTTATGAGATTTTCACTAACATGATTTCCGCTAAGATGGGTCATGGAGAAGCTCTTACCGTGCACCTGCAAAAGATGCAAAGGTATGTCGACCGCCTTCGCAAGTTAAATGTTGACTTTGGGGAAGACTTGGCGATCGACATGGTGCTTCACTCTTTGCCTCCGATGTACAATCAATTTAGGATGACCTACCACATGAACAAAGAGGAGGTCACCCTAAGCAAACTCCAAGGTCTCTTGAGGATCGCTGAGAGCAACTTCAAAGACAAGTCTGTTGCACTAACTCCCAATCCACCCGCTGCTCCTGTCTTGGCTATTGGTCAAGGAAAGGGAAAAAAGGAAGGCTTCGTCTAAGAACTATCACAAGGTTAAAGACCGAGATGGTGCCTCTTCTAGTGGGACCAAAGTTGATCCCGCTAAGCCCTGCCCTAACCCGAAGGAGGCAGAGTGCCACCACTGCCACAAGATAAGACATTGGAAGAGAAGCTGCCCGGAATACCTGCAAACCATCAAGGAAGGAAAGATCAAGCCATCTTTCGCAGGTATATATACAATCAAATCTAACGATTCTAATCATGCTATTTCTTGGGTTCTTGATACCAGTTGTGGTTATCACATTTGTTCTAATGTGCAGGAACTAAGAAGAAGTAGGGATGTGGAGCAAGGAAGAATCAATCTAATCATGGGGAACAGAAGATCGTCGCCTGTGACCAAGATTGGAGTGTATTCTTTAGTGCTTAGGAATAATTTATGTTTAGATTTGAACAATTGTTGCTATTCGCCAGAAATGGCTAGAAACATCATTTCATTTCATGGTTGATATAGACAAGGTTTTAGATTTTCTTTTAATAATGAGAATGGTTCTATTTTGGCTTATCTAAATGGTGTCTTTTACTTTGAAGCTATACCATGTAATGGAATTTATGAAACTGTTATGGTTGTTGATAACTTAGGAAATGATGTTTTGAATATATATTCTTCCACTAGTATGGATAAAGCATCCTTGTGGCATTGTCGTCTTGGACATGTCAAAAAGAAACGCATAGCCCAACTCCAAAAGGATGGAGTGTTGGAGTCATTCGACCTTAGGGAAGATGACACATGCGAGTCTTGTTTACTTGGAAAGATGACTAAGTCACCCTTCACGAGTACGTGTGAAAGGGGTGAGGGTCTATTGGACTTAATACATACCGATGTATGTGGACCGTTTAGATCAACCACGAAGGATGGGAACCGCTTCTACGTGACTTTTATCGATGATTATAGTAGATATGGGTATATCTATTTAATCAAGCAAAAGTCAGAAACTTTTGAAAAGTTCAAAGAGTTCAAGAATGAAGTGGAGAATCAATTAGGCAGGAAAATCAAGATGCTTCGATCCGATCGAGGAGGAGAGTACCTAAGTCTTGAATTCCACGATTATCTCAAGGAGTGTGGAATAGTTTCGCAATTGACGCCTCCTAGGACACCGCAGTTGAATGGTGTGGTAGAAAGGCGTAATCGAACCTTATTGGATATGGTTCGCTCTATGATGAGTCGTGCTTCACTACCTATCTCTTTTTGGGGTATGCCTTAGAGACTGCCGCCCATATCCTTAACCGAGTCCCTACTAAGAAGGTTGCCAAAACACCTCACGAGATGTGGATAGGGAAAGCTCCCTCGTTGGCACATATGAAGGTTTGGGGTTGCGAGGCTTTCGTAAGACGAGATACTCACGACAAGCTCGAACCTCGAAGTGAGCAATGTATTTTCATCGGCTACCCGCAGACATCCTTTGGATATCTCTTCTATAGACCGAAGGACAATGTTGTCTTTGTTGCAAGGAGAGGAGTTTTCCGAGAGCGAGAACTCATAGGCCAAGGAGACAGTGGGAGGCAAATCGAGCTTGAAGAGATTCAAGAGTCTATAGATGAAGGAACCTCTACCGCTGGCACTCAACCCGAGGAGGAAACTCCGGTTGAACCGATTGATGAATCCTTACCTCTTAGACGTTCCGATAGAGTTAGAGTTCTACCCCAGTTTTATGGTTTTCATATTACTACCGAAGGGGACACGTATATTAGTGATGGTACACTACTAAATCTTGATGAACCTAATAGCTATAAGGAAGCCATGGCAGGCCCGGAGTCTGCGAAATGGAAAGAGGCAATGGATAGCGAGATCCCATCCATGTATGATAACCAAGTTTGGAATTTGGTTGATTATGTGCCCGGACGTAAGACCGTTGTGTGCAAATGGATCTTCAAGAAAAAGACCGACATGGATGGAATCGTACATACATATAAAGCGCGATTGGTTGCAAAGGGCTTTACTCAAACTCCCGGAGTTGACTATGATGAGACCTTCTCACCAGTTGCGAAGATAAAATCTATTATAGTGATGCTAGCGATTGCCGCATTTCATGATTATGAGATTTGGCAAATGGATGTCAAGACCGCCTTCCTTAATGGAAAGTTGGATGAGGATGTTTACATGGCTCAACCAGAGGGGTTTGTGGATCCGAAGCATCCGAATAGAGTGTGTAAACTTGAGAAGTCCATTTATGGACTTAAGCAAGCGTCTCGCAGATGGAATCTTTGCTTCGATGAGAAAGTCAAAGAGTTTGGATTTGTTCGAAGTGAAGATGAGTCTTGTGTATATGTCAAAGCCAGTGGGAGTATAGTAAGCTTCCTCGTTCTATATGTCGATGACATATTACTCATAGGAAACGACATCCCGACTCTGCAGGAGGTTAAGTCTTGGCTCGGGAAGTGCTTCGCTATGAAGGACCTTGGAGAGGCTTCTTACATTTTGGAAATAAGGATAGTAAGAGAAAGAAGTAAGAGATTAATTGGACTTAGTCAGAACACTTACTTGGAGAAGGTACTGAAATGTTTTAGTATGGAAAACTCAAAGAAGAGAGAATTACAGATACAAAGTAATGCCAAGTTTAGTAAGACTCAAAGTCCGAGTACCGAAGCTGAGATAGCAGAAATGAGCCGAGTTCCATACGCTTCTGCAGTTGGCTCAATCATGTACGCTATGACTTGTACTTGCCCTGATGTAGCCTTTGCTTTGAGCATGGTTAGCAGATGTCAAGGGAATCCTGGCAGAGCACATTGGATTGCGGTGAAGAATATCCTTAAGTACCTTCGGAGGACAAAGGAATGGTTCTTAGTCCTCGGAGGGAGTGATGACTTGAAGGTGCGAGGGTATAGTGACGCCAGCTTTCAAACCGACAGGGACAACTACCGTTCGCAGTCGGGCTGGTTCTTTACCCTGAATGGAGGAGCAGTGACATGGAAAAGTTCCAAGTAGGAAACCGTAGCTGATTCAACGTGCGAATCAGAGTACATTGCAGCGAGCGAAGCGTTGAAGGAGGCAATATGGCTGAAGAACTTCATCGGCGATCTTGGAGTTGTACCTGCCATAAAGGAGCCCATGGAGATTTTCTGTGATAACGAAGGAGCGGTTGCCTTGACCAAGGAACCGAGGGATCATGGTAGATCACGACATATCGACAAAAAATATCACTTCATTAGACATCGTGTAGAAGAAGGACAAATCGTAGTGAAGAGGATATCATCAAAAGATAACCCAGCAGATCCGCTTACGAAGGGGCTTAGTAGGGTTAAGCACTTGCAGCATGCTAGGAGTATTGGGCTGAAGGATGATATTAGCATAGATTAGATAGTATTAGAAACGTGTAATAGATAAATGTAATTAACATTTGATGATTAAATAAAGGAGTTTTATTTATGAGTAATGTTACTATCTTATGTTAATTGTTTAGCTATTGTTTCACTTTGCATGTTTTGACTTCCAGAATAATTGAGTTTATTAGGAATAGTCGAACTATTCAAATTGTCCACAATCGTTCATATGTTGGAAGTAGATATGAATGAAGATTGTCATGAATCGGTGCGTAGATTGTCTAAATGGTATTAGACATAGCAAAGGGTTGCTGCGACATTCATGAGTGCTTATGAACTGGTTTTGAGCATTGGAACAAACCCGCGCTTGCTGGAATCACCTTATGGAATATGATATAAAAGGGTGATCGCGAGACGATAATATCATATAGTCTTAAAACCTAGATATATGGTTTGTTATTTGCTAATTGATTGTACATTGATAATGCGAAAACGCATTGGTAACTCAATGTTATAAAACGCATTGTTGTGTATAGTTGATTATTAAATAAGTAAATGCATATAAGTCGAAGTTTATCTGTAACTTTTATCTAAGAAGGTAAAAGTGATATCTCGGCCGCTCGATGATTTGATTTGACTTATGTGTCGGGCCCGGTCAGAACTGAATTGATGTGTTCGATTAAGTTCTATGTCGAATAAATCAGAGATTGAGAAACCTAAATGCTTGACTAACCAATCCATAAGATTGTCAGCATGATATCTAACAGAGGACTTTACGATCCCTTATCTAAAGGACAAGATTGATTAGATCAGAGTTTGACAGCGTCTTTGAGAGCTATGATTGCAAATCGAATTGTACTTGTGCATATAGTTAGTAGACTTATCCAAGTGGGAGACTGTTGGAATAGTGTCTAAGGCTGCAACTATATTAGGCAAGTAATTGACCCGGTTGTGCATGGTCCTTTTGGATTGCCTTCACCATAGCAACTTGATAGGATGATTTATTAAGAGAGAGTAAATATTATTAGTATATTATGAGAATAATATAAAGAATAATATATTGTTATTTGATTAATATAAGTCATGGAATTAATTGGAATTAATTTGGTGACTTAAAGAGATTAATTAAATAAGAGGGTATAAACTGTCAATTGTTTGATAGTTAAACTTTAGTCTATAAATCCATATAGATATGGATTGGACAGATTCTAGAAGCTAAAGGATAGCTTGAATCGTCCATTGCTTATCTAAGGAATGGATTTGGATAGCCTTAAGAGAAGATTATCCAGTTAGGGTTTAGGTTGTAACCCTTAAGGAGTCTACAAGTATAAATAGACCCTATGACAAAGGGAAATTGGCACTTCATCTAAAGTAAGAGAACCCTGGCCGATTTCCTCCCCTCTCCTCTCTCCCAAATCATCCTCCTTGCTATTTGGTGTTTGTAAGCCATTAGAGGAGTGACAATTGTGACTCTAGAAGCTCCAAGACAACAAGATCAACAAGGAATTCAAAGGTATGATTCTAGATCTGTTTCAATATTGTTATTACACCTAAATAGTCATTAGAAGTCTTGGATTCAAAGCATGTTTAATTAGAAAGCCTAGATCCAAGCATTAGGGTTTTGCATGGGCACATAGGAAAGTTCTTATGGCTAAAACCCATCAGAACCATATGGCATCAAACCCTTTCGCCGTCCTCGGCAGCTTGGTAATGAAGTCCATCGTGATCTGTTCCTATTTCCACATGGGAATCTCTAGAGGTTGCAACATCCCATGCGGCCTATGATGCTCGGCCTTGACCATCCTATAGGTCAAGCACCTCTCGACATACCAAGCGATTTCTCGCTTCATACATGGCTACCAGTAACTCAGACTCAGGTATCGATACATCTTGGTGGCCCCCGGGTGAAGAGAGAAGTGAGACTTATGAGCCTCCTCCATGACTGTCTGTCTGACCCCACCAGTCATCGGAACCCAAACCCGACCGCATCGGATCAATAATCCCCAACTATCCCGAACAATTCGGGCGCTCTCACCCTTGATGCCTTCCAACTTCCAGTTCTCCGGTCGCATTCCCTCCACCTGGGCATCTCTGATAAAACTCACAAGTGGAGAATCCACCACTATCCTCATACGTATCTCTGGGATGGAAGACCCAACTGACTTGCGGCTCAAAGCATCTGCTACCACATTCACTTTACTAGGGTGGTAAAGGATCTCACAATCGTAGTCCTTGACTACATCCATCCACCTTCACTGCCTCATGTTCAGGTTCGGCTGATCCATGATGTGTCTCAAGCTCTTGTGATCCGTGTATATGGTACAACGGACCCCATATAGATTATGCCTCCATATCTTGAGAGCGAACACCACTTCTCCCAGCTCTAAATCATGAGTAGGATATCTCGTCTCGTGCAGCTTCAGCTGCCACGAGGCATAAGCTATCACTTGACCTCTCTGCATGAGGACCGCCCCTAAACCTGTGATGGATGCATCACAGAATACCACAAAATCCTCAACTCCCTCCGGGAGTGTCAAGACTGGAGCCTCGCATAAACACTGACGGAGGGTCTCAAACGCCCTCTGCTACTCAGGGCCCCATCGGAAATCCACCCCCTTCCTTGTCAGACAAGTGAGGGGTACCGCAATCTTAGAGAAATCTCGAATATATATCCGGTAGTACCTGACTAAACCCAGAAAACTCCTGATATCCGAGGGATATCTCGACACTTCCCACTGCATGACTGCCTCAATCTTGGTCGGGTCGACCAAAATCCCCTCCTGATTAACGAGATGTCCTAGAAATTGGACCTCTCGCAACCAAAACTCGCACTTCGAGAACTTATCATACAACCATTCTCGTCTCAGAACCTCCAATAACTCCCTGAGGTGCTCATTGTGTTGCTCCCAGGTCTTAGAATATACCAAGATATCATCAATAAACACGATGACCGAGAGATCAAGCATCGGTCTGCAGACCTGATTTATCAGGTCCATACGGCGTGTTGGTGAGCCCAAACGGCATCACCACAAACTCGTAATGACCATAACGAGTCCGGAATGCGGTCTTCTCCACGCCCTCCTCTCTGATTCGGACCTGATGATATCCCGACCTGAAGTCAATCTTGGAGAACCAAGATGCACCCTGCAACTGATCAAAGAGGTCATCTATCCTCAAGAGAGGATAATGGTTCTTCACCGTCAACTTGTTCAACTCCCTATAATCAATGCACATCTGGTGCCAACCGTCCTTCCTGACGAAGAGGGTCGGTGCTCCCCATGGAGAACTGCTAGGTCGAATGACCTGCTTGCCCATCAGTTCCTACAACTATGACGACAACTCCTGCATCTCTGGCAGTGCCAACGGGTATGGCGCCTTGGCGATAGGGGCCGCACCAAGAACCAAGTCGATCCGAAAATCGACCTGCCTCTCCAGAGGTATCCCAGGCAACTCCTTCGGAAAAACGTATGCAAACTCCCTGACTACAGGAACCTCGGAAACTAAAATATGATCCCTGGCTCGCATATCTACCACATACGCCAGAAAACCCGCACACCCGTGCTGAATATACTGCCAAGCCCTGGCAGCTGAACAGAACCCTGATCCCACTCTGGTGCCCTCCCCATATATAATCATTTCTCCCCCACTTGGGGTTCAAACTACCACTCGTTGGCCCTCGCAATCTATCATGACACCAAATCAACTAAGCCAGTCCATCCCTGCAATCACGCATACTTCCCTCTTGGGAATCGGAATCAAATCTATCAGAAAGGACACTCCGAAGATTTCCATCTTGCATCCTCACACCAAAACCACTAAAAACACTCCAAATATATATGAGATGATAGGGGAGAAGCTCAAAATATGAAGAGGGAGGATAGGGTAACTCCCAAGGGGTTCTATATGAGATGGATGCTGAGAAAATGACCTAAAACATGAATCCTTACCTTTAATACATTGAAAACCCTAAAAAGAATGGGCTTGGGCCTGCCCAGCTTCCACTCTGTGGGAGACAGATTGCCACTCCGTGGTGCTTTCCCTCAATTCCACTCCAACTTCAAACAATCATAACTTTTTTTTATTTAACTTCGATTTCGGCATTCTTTATATGCACTGAAAAGTATCGATGAGCCCCACAATCCCATCTAGTTAATTTTGACTAAAAACTTATCGAACTAAATTCTTAATTCATGCAATAAGCTCAAGATATCACCGTTCCAATTTTACCCTTTTGCTTCAAGGCACAAATCAAGGGCTGTAATTACTTAATCCAACATTATCAACATCCGAAAGGGTCTAAACTCTATTTATTTGAGGCCCAAAACCTTCATTTGACCAAATTCTGACCCAATGTTTTGAAATTAAAACATCACTAAAAAATGTGTTACAATTCTCCCCCACTTAAACTGGATTTCATCCTCGAAATCTGAATAAGTTAGAATTCCTGAAAACTATACTAGGACTATTTCACATGCTCCCTCCCATCACTTCATAACGTTAACGCATCCAAATTGAAAACTCGAGACACCATGCAGAACCCAACTGATGCCAACATCAATCCAAACACTTGAAAACATTTAAATGCAACAATCATCTTTCGCTCCCCCAACAATACGACCCCTCTCATAGCGAACTACTCAAACCAGAAAAATGTCAAAGTTGCGACTGAACCGACTTATTCCTTATAAAATCGGGAATCCATCAACCTAAAATTTCTAGGGACAAACTCGTAGATGCCATTTTATGCATCTTTTAGGGTAGTTTTTATAAGCATTTTGCATCATATTTCATGCTTTTTTCATGTGCATTAGTTTAAATAATGTTCAGCTCATGTATTTCATAAGAATGCATGTACTACTCATGTTTTGATCCCAATTTTAGGTAATTTGAAGTTGAGCGGTTGTTTGAGAGTCTTTGGAGCATATTTAGTGCTTATCTGGAGCCAAAATGCTAAAAGAAAATACCAAATGCATGCTATATCTCACAAAATATGGGTCATTCTTCACTTACGAAACATAACAGGAAGATTTCTTATTTTTTAAGGCATTTTAAAAGTTCAGTCCTGAAGCACGGGTCGTGCCTCTCAAGCACGGGTCATACCTACCTCATGATGTGGATATTTTAACTTGCGAAGCTCAAGCACGGGCCATGCTTCCCCATCGAAGTCCAAATTTTTATTTTTTCTAATTTGTTTTGGATTTTCTAGGTGCGATGACTTGGCACGGGCCGTGCCCCCAAGCACATGCCATGCTTATTTCCAGAACCCTTGTTTGTTACCCATACTGCTTTATAGGTACCATATATCCTCTCAATTGAATCGTAGACGATTTCAGATGACGAAAAACCCTTATGAAGTCGATTTTCTGCAATTTTCATCACTTTTTGAAGATTTAAAGTTCGTGGATCATCTCCTACGTTTAGTTTTGTAAGATTTAGTATTTTTAATGCTTCTTTTATTGTCTTAGATAAGATTTTAGCCATGTCTGGCTATAACCCTAGTGTAACGCCCCATTTTCTTGTATGTGATTTAAATAAAGTAATTTTCATTTCTTAAGGGGTACTCGACGAGTCAGTAGCTCGACTCGTCGAGTAGAGACGGGATTTTCACGCGGTTTAAGTTGGCGACTCGACGAGTCCATATTCTCGGACTCGGCGAGTCTACCAGTCTGGATGAAGCCCTAATTTCAAGGGTTTGCACCCTATTTAAACGTCATTATAGCCCCAAACTAGCCTCCTTCACTTCCCAGAAACTTATTCCCGAAACCCTAGCCTCCTAGAAGTGTGCGTGAGTGATCTTTTCCTTGTGAAGGAGCTTTTGGGTGCATTTTGGAGCAAGGAAAAGAAGGAGAAGGTAGAAGAACTCAAGAAAGAAGAAGTAGATTCAGAATACACTCCTCTTTGGCCATCCCTTCTGGTAATGAAGTTTCCATCTTGATTATTGTGCTAATAGATCTAGTTTGTCCCCAAATTGTTGGTTTTAGGCTCAAAAACCCCAAATCCTTTGTGATAAAGCCTTGTGGTCGAGTCATATCTCAGATCTAGCCTCTCTTGAGCTTTAGAAGCTCAAGGAGACCACCTTTTGGAAGCCATGGCTTGGTTTTAGTCAAGAAACCTTCCATAATAGCAAAGTATGAGTGTTATTGCTTCATTGCATCTTTGATACACGTAAAATTAGCAACTTTACGTGTTCAGATAGTCCCAGAAGCTTAGATCTACGAATTGGATGCACTAAAGTTGATTAGAATCGACTGTATGGAATATGCATGCTAAGGACTCGGCGAGTCGTCCTTCTTACTCGACGAGTCGGGTCGCGAGTCTTAGATTCCCGGTTCAGTAGTAGCGAGTCTGTGTAGTGAGTAGAGTAAGGACTCAGTCATTTAAGACTTAGATCTGCAAGCAGTCGGACTCGACGAGTTGTTCATACGACTCGGCGAGTCAAAGACCGGGTGTGTTCTTCTGTTGAAAGGGAACTCGACGAGTTGTTCATACAACTCGGCGAGTCGGATGAAGATTAGACTCGATGTTAGTATCGAAGAAGAACTCGTCGAGTCTTTGCCAACCTCGACAAGTAGAAGCGAGTAGAGGATTAGAATGGATGATGGGGACTCGGCGAGTTGGCGGCCCAACTCAGCGAGTCTGGTCAACTGAAAGTTGACTTTGACCTGGAAGTTGACTTGACCATGGGTAAATAGTCATTTTACCCTCAGATTAGTTGTTAGTATTTGATTTAGTGTTTATGGGATTTGTAGTCGGGGAGTTCTAGAGCAGCAGTCAGATAGTTTCAGATCTAGCATCTCAGCAGCCAGCGTTGCGAGGTGAGTTTCCTTCCAGTAGGAATGGGTCTACGGCCACAATGTCGGCCCGTTTAGCCAGCAGTAGTTCCAGACTTCGGTTCGATGTAGTAGTTCAGTGTGCTTGATGTATTTGTGATTCAAGCATGTCTTTGTGTTATGTGTTCCGGACCTCGGTCCGATGCAGTATGCAGTATATGTGTTTATGCTAATAGTTATGATTATGCTATGCTATGTTCAGTTACTTTTCAGACATCGGTCCGATGCAGAGGGCAAGGCCTTGGTTAGTTTTCGGACTTCGGTCCGATGCAGTTTCCGGAATTCGGTCCGATGTAGAGGGCAAGGCCCTGGTTAGTTTCCGGAATTCGGTCTGATGCAGTTTCCAAACTCCGGTCCGATGTAGAGGGCAAGACCCTGGTTAGTTATGGACTTCGGTCCAATGCAGTTTCCGGACTTCGGTCCGATGCAGTTTCTGGATTTTGGTCCGATGCAACGGGCAAGGCCCGGTATGTCTTTATATGTTATTTTATGGTATGCGGTAGTTCGGGGGAGCTCACTAAGCTTCTTGCTTACAGTTTCAGTTTTGGTTTCAGGTACTTCCGCTAGCAAGGGGAAGAGCTCGGGATGATGACATCGCAGACACCACAACTTCAGTTTTATCCTGGGGGTTTTATTTAGATATTTTTGATATGATTGATACAGTTTGTGTTTTGACACAGTTTCTTTGACTTTTGAGTTATTCATCCTATGGTTCTTAGTGTATATGACATTTGATGATGTGATTTTTAGTAATATTTAAACAAAAAGTTTTGGGTCGTACTTTTGGGATGTTTCACCTAGTTTTCAGTTCTGCAAAAGACTAGTACTTTTAATGTGATCAGTTATCAGATTTGATTTTCATTGTGTGCTTTTTATCTTGTTGGTTAAATTTTGAGCTTAGTGAATGTTTGATTTTAATTCTTGTTAATCTGATCACTTAGCTAGGTTTCAATCATTCTATTTAATCAGAGCCTTGGTTTGAGGGATTCAGGCACACTTTCGAGTATGACTGGACTCAAACTAAGGAAATGGTAAAAGATTTTAACTGAAGAATATTTTCGAAATATTTTTTGGAAAAAAATAGACTTAAAAAGAAAAGAGTTTTGAGGAAATGGAAAAGGGTGTGGTACATGCGATCAGCCGAGCTCAAGTAAGTACTCCCAAATTACCCATACAAGTTTATATTATGATTATCTGTTTCAGTTTCAGTAGAACAGCATGATAGAATAGGACTAAGGATCTAGGAGGATGCCTTATGCGCCTGCTATATGTGTTTCAGCTTTATGAGAATTGCATGCTAGTATTGAGTAGACAGTAGTAGGATAGTCTGTTTAGGTTATTCCTGATAGTATGAGCATAGCATTGTATGCTAGTATAGTTTCTTGTTAGGAGAATAGATTTGCTTGAGTAGCTTCCTGTGTCCGAATGCTGCTTGCTTTGTGCTTTGTAGGACTCTGAGTGATGGGAGTTAGCCATCAGGTGAATATGTCACGTCACATGTGATCAGGGTTGAATAATCTCAGAGTGCTAGATTTGGCCCTATTGCGCAACTCTCGTCTAAGTCTAACCGTTGTAGGGATGAGTCTTTTACTCGAAGGATTATCTGAGCCTCGTCACATGTGATGGTATTCAAGTGATGGCTAATTGGCATTACAATGAGGCCTTCAACAGCTAAGGATTGGTTTGGGTGGACTCAGAGATTGTCCCTAGGGCAAGCCTAGGATGAGAGTAGCGGAGATCAGTAGCAGTAGTAGTGACTTGGTGGAGTTGAGGCAGTTCTTGAGGAAAGTACGGATAAATGTGGAAGGTAGTATGGGCCCGTACTACTGAAAGCAGAGGATCCGTACTTGAATCAAGGAAGGCCAAGGCAAGACCAGGAAATTTGTAGTAATAGTGATCCCTCGAGATATATCAGTATTTCTGACGTTTGTCGCTATGTGTTTCAAAATGGTGGTTTTACGCCCTAGACCAACAGTCGACAGTTCAGGTGTCGATGAGGGATCACGACCAGGCTCGGGAGCCGAGCATTTGGATGATCAGACTATGGAGTTTCTCTCTTCAGAGATTACTCGCATCATACTTGAGCAGACTCCTGTGATCTTTGGTTCGATCAAGGAGGGTATTTTAGAGCTGATGGATGAGAGGTTGAGTACCTTTCGTGTTGAGGTGGCGACCATGATGGGGTCGCGTACTCTCACTTTCAGGGAGTTCAGAGCCTGTGGAGCTCCTGACTATCATGGAGCGCGGGACCCCATAGCGAGTACTAGGTGGTTGGCAGATGTCGCCAACGCATTCCGCACCAGTAGATGTCCCGAGGGGGACAAGGTCAGATTAGCATCCTGTCTTCTGAAGGACAGGGCATGAGATTAGTGGGAGGAGATCGGGCATGTCATCGGGGATGATGCAACACTTGATGCAATGACTTAGGCTGATTTTACTACCAGGTTCAGAGCCGAGTTTGCATTGGTTATCGATGTGCAACATTTAGCCAGGGAGTTTCAGGATCTCACCCAAACTACAAAGACAGTGGCGGAGATTACTGCCAAGTTCAGGGAGAGGGATCTTCTCGTTCCTCAGTATGCAACTGATGAGGAAATGAAGAAGGGACGTTATCATGAGATGTTGCGGAGTGATATCTGACAGTTTGTGAGCCGGCCAGCTGAAAACACTGGATGACATGATTGTTAGGGTTCATGAGAGAGAGATTGATTTAGAGATGGAGAAGAAGAGGAAGCCAGAGGCGGCATCTGGCACAGGAAGTTCAGGCAAAAAACCCAAGGTATTAGATCATAGATCTAGAGGATAGCAGAGCCACAGTCGGTGTGGCAAGTGTGGGAGATTGAACAATGGGGCGTGCAAGGCAGGGAGTCCCGGTTGCTACAAGTGCGGCCGGACCGGGCATATGAGTAGAGATTGTACAGCTACTCCTACCGTTACCAGAACATCTGATCTGATTTGCTTTCATTTCAATCAGAGGGGACATAAAAATTCCCAGTATCCGAGTTTGGCAGCAGCAGGGAAGGTGGCGGCACCTGCCCATGCAACTTTGAGGATTATAGAAGGCCGTCAGGGCCGAAGTGAGGCACCAGTGGCGAAGAGTAGAACTTTTCAGATGACAGCAGAGGAGGCGCGAGAGACTCCTGATATGGTGATGAGTATGTATCTTCCCTTCATTTCTTTATTATTAATGATTGTTTCTTATGATTATATTTTTTTATATATAGGGTCGTTCTTAGTGAACGACATTTCAGCTACAGTATTGTTTGATTCGGGAGCTATCCGATCATTTGTTTCGCTTGCACTTAGCAAGAGGTTTAGCAGAGCTCCGGGGGAGCTGGATTGCTCACTTGAGGTTGAGATAGCTGATGACAGGACATTTAGGGTCGCGAGAGTACATAGGGCGTGTTCGATGCAGTTATTTAATGAGCAGTTTTCAGTAGATTTGGTTCTCATTCCCCTGCGAGGGAATAAGCTTATAGTGGGTATGGATTGGCTGAGCCCCAATGGGCGGTGATTGATTGTGAGCTACAGTTAGTAAGGGTCTGCACCCCTGGTGGGGGAGAGTTAGTGATTCAGAGCGAGAGGCCACAACGCGGACCGATTCTTTGTTCGGCAACGAGAGCTCGACGCTACTTCCAGCAGGGTTGCACGGGGTACGTCGTCTATGTTTTAGATGCCCGTGAGAAGGGCAATGCGACTGTTGACGATGTACCGGTGGTGCGTGAGTACCTGGATGTATTTCCAGAGGATCTGCCTGGGATACCTCCGGAGAGACAGGTTGAGTTTCGGATTGACCTGGTTCCGGGTGCGACTCCGATAGACAAGGCGCCGTATCGGTTGGCTCCTCCAGAGATGCAAGAGTTGTCTATGCAGCTGCAGGAGCTACTAGACAAGGGTTTCATCAGACCGAGTAGTTCACCATGGAGAGCCCCAATCCTGTTTGTGAAGAAGAAGGATGGGTCGCACCGTATGTGTATAGATTACCGGGATCTGAACAAGATAATGGTGAAGAACCGTTACCCACTCCCGAGGATAGATGACTTGGTTTATCAGCTTCAGGGAGCATCTTGGTTTTCCAAGATTGATCTACGCTCCGGTTATCATCAGATGCGGGTCAGAGGTGAGGATGTTCAGAAGACAGTTTTTAGGACCCGTTATGGTCATTATGAGTTTGTGGTGATGTCGTTTGAGCTCACCAACGCTCCAGCCGCGTTCATGGATCTCATGAACCCTGTATGCAGGCTGATGTTGGATCGGTCTGTAATAGTGTTCATCGACGATATCTTGGTTCCAAGACTCAGGAGCAGCATGAGGAGCACCTGAGGGAGGTGCTAGAGACTTTGAGGAGGGAGAGACGTTTCGTGAAGTTCTCCAAGTGCGAGTTCTGGTTGCACGAGGTGCAGTTCCTTGGACACCTCGTCAATCAGAAGGGTATATTAGTGGATTCGACCAACATAGAGGTCGTGATACAGTGGGAGGTCCCGAGGTCTCCATCTGAGATTCGGAGCTTCCTAGGTTTGGCAGGGTACTACAAGAGATTCATCCAGGAAGTCGGTGGTGTTTCGTTGGGGGGCTGACCAGCAGGCAGAATTTGAGACCCTCAGACAGTGATTGTGCGAGGCACCGATTCTTACCCTGCCAGAGGGAGTGGATGAATTTGTAGTGTTCTGTGATGCCTCGATCACCGGCATCGGAGCAGTGTTGATGCAGTGAAGGCATGTGATAGCTTATGCCTCTAGACAGTTGAAGCCTCACGAGGCTAACTATCCGACACACGATTTAGAGCTGGTGGCTCCGATAGGAGATATATGTCTGAGGATGACGATGATTACTCCATTGTTGGAGCAGATTAGAGAGGCACAGGTCGAGGGCCTGAAGGAGGAAAGGCAAAAGTGTGAAGGTGGATTGTGGGCCGAGTAGCTTCTTTCGATTATGACAATCGAGGATTGTTGACCCTTCATGGGAGAGTCTGAGTGTCGTATTTGGGAGGAGTATGGCAGTTGTTGATGGTTGAGGCCCACAAGTCTCGGTTCTCCATCCATCCAGGGGCGATGAAGATGTATAGAGATCTTCGAACCGATTATTGGTGGCCCTACATGAAGCGGGACGTAGTCTGGTACATAGAGAGGTGCCTGACCTGTAGGAAGGTCAAGGCGGAACACCAGAGACCCCATGGCAAGATGCAGCCGTTAGACATTCCTGTGTGGAAATGGGAGGATATCACTATGGATTTCATCACTAAGCTTCCTAGGACCGCACGTGGAGTTGACTCGATTTGGATCATAGTGGATCAGCTGACCAAGAGCGCACATTTCATACCAATTCAGGAGAGCATATCGGCCGAGAAGCTAGCCGATATCTATGTGCGCGAGGTAGTGGCACGACATGGGGTGCCTGTATCAGTAGTGTCAGACCGAGACGTCCGTTTTGATGGGTTTTGGCAATAAGAACATCCTATGTGCTCATACAAACCCTAATGCTTGGATCTAGGTTTCTCTATTGTACATGCAAGTTATACAAGACTATAAACCCTAGGTCTAGAATATGATAATCAATATAACATATGATTAGGGTTTAGATCATACCTTGATTGTTATATAGCAATAACAATCCCAATTCCTCCTTGTATTGACTTTAGAAAGCTTAGAGTCACAAATGTCACTCCTCTAATGGTTCACAAACACCAAGAGAAAGAGGATGAAGAGGAGAGAGGATGGAGGCTGCCCAAAACGTGTACTAACCCTAGAAGAGATGTTCCCCACGTTTTTGAGCCTTAAGGGTTCTATATATAGTGAGGCTATTAGGGTTATCTAACAAGGAAACCCTAATTTGGATGCTTAAGCCCTAAGCAACCCATGGACTCTTTTCCTTAAAGGCCTTGGATGATTTCTAATAGGTTTCCCCATAGAATTTGTCCACTCCTTAATATAAGGCAATCCATAGCCCAAATTGCAATTATCTTATAATAACAATTCTTGTCCCTTATGTTTAATTAATCTCCTTTAGTCACAAAATTAATTACCAATTAATTATTGACTAATATTAATTAAAAAATATGATTTCTCCTTTAATATATTATTCTCATAATATATTAATAAATCATATTTAATCCTTTTTCTCCATAATTCATCCTATCAAGTTGCTTTGGTGAAGGCAACCCAAAAGGACCATACACCATCGGGTCAAGTACATACCAAAATAATTATGGACTTAGACACTAATCCAACAGTCTCCCACTTGGATAAGTCTAATAACTATTATGCGTATAACTTCAGATCCTGATCTGCAATCGTAGCTTTCCAAAGCCGCTGTCAACTCTGATCCTATCAGATACACGTGTCCTTTAGATAAGGGATCATATATTCCTCCATTCTAGATATCGTATAATACATGATTTCTAATCATTCTCTTTGTACTATTTCTCGACTTCCGATTTATGACGACTGACTAATTGAACAAATCAAATTAGCCCTAGCCCGGCCGAGCATTTACGTTTGTCATCATTAAATCATCGAAAGGCCCAAAGATATTGCTTTTATCCTACTTTGGATAAAAGGAGCGGATAAACTTTGATTCAATGCTCGCTTTCACTCACTCACCGAATCACACACAACAATATGTTTTATAACACCAAGTTACTAGTGCGTTTACATATTATCAATGTGCAACCGATTTGCAAGATACAACTCACACATCTCAATTTCAAGAATATAAGATGTTATCGTCTCACCAATCACTCGTGACACAATCCATGGAGTGATCCAAGTGAGCGTGGGTTTAATCCAATGCTCAAATTCATATTCATAAGCACTCATGAACGTTGCAGCAAACATTTGCTTATGTCTAATACTCTTTTAGACATTCCACACACTAATTCATGACAGTCTTCATTCATACCTACTTCCAACATATGAACAACTATGGCCCGTTCGAATAATTTGACTGTTCTTAACCAATTAAATTATTCAGGAAGTCAAAACATGCAAAGTGAAACACAAGAATAATACTAATCCCATATGGCCTCAAACCTTTGAGCATAAATAAAACACCTTTTATTTATCACCATATCGATTACTCATTATTTGTCGTTTCGGGTAATCAACTTCTTACTTGAATTATTACACTTGTCTCATGGTCCTAGCATGCACACAATGTTTACCTATGGTTCTTACTTTGTGAAATAGATCACATTGAACACATTTTCAATCATACTCATTTCACAACTCCAAATCCTTTTTCATAAGTGAAAAAATATCAAATTCTTGCTACTTATAGAATATGCTAGATTCTAACATTTTATGCAATGATCCTTTCGTAATATCACTGCACCAAAATCACAAAGACTATTGCCAATGATATTACAAAGTTCTCTATCGGAGATTGTTACAATACAATTTCTTAGATATGATGTCTCTCACTCAAAGAACATTCCTTTGAACGTCCTTTTGCATAAAAGTTTCTAATCTACACATAGATTTTCAATATTCAATTCCTAATATGGACACGTTTCCGTATTTTCCATATGACAACTCATTCTTAATAGAATCTTATCTATTCATAATAATGTCGATATGGTCCATCCAATATCATACTTCCAACTACTCACAAGCGACCAATCCTCGACGAACTTTGGATTGTCCTTTGATAGTTGTTTAATTACCTTAGTCAAAATCGATTCTTGTCCTTTTTCCCTCTAAATGCGCTAGACATTTGGAAAATTTTAGAATGGTCAAATATTATAGCCTATGCAATCGATCCTATACCCGAAGCGTATGGGACACAATGCATAATGTCTTACATAAAGATTTGATACTTCATCAATCTTCTGCCATAATATTTTATTTGCTATGTTCTCAAAATTCGAATTGTGAAGAGGAATGCCGTAATCATAATCGAAATTTTAAGAACACACTATGTACCCATGACTAAATTTATTAACATTCCTGAAACGACCCAAAAATACGACCCAAAAATTTTTGTTTTTAATATAATCAAAACTGTAATCAGAGCATCATATAATAAAACCATACGTGATGTATTCCAAAACATAATAAAATACTGTGCGGAAAAACTGTATCATACTACATCAGATCAAAACATCTAAATCAATCCCAGGCTAAAACTGAGGCGGTGGTGTGTGCGATGCCATCATCCCGAGCTCTTCCCTTTGCTTGCGGAAGTACCTGAAACCAAAACTGAAACCGTAAGCACGAAGCTTAGTGAGCTCCCCCAAAATACCACATACCATACAATAGCATATAACACATATTGGGCCTTGCCCACTGCATCGGGCCGAAGCCCGGAAACTGCATCGGACCAAAATCCGGAACTGACTGGGACCTTGTCCCCTGCATCGGACCCAAGTCCGGAACTAACTGCATCGGACCGAAGTCCGGAACTAACTGCATCAGACCGAAGTCCGGAACTAACTGCATCGGACCGAAGTCCGGAACTAACTGGGACCTTGTCCCCTGCATCGGACCGGAGTCCGGAACTAACTGACTGAACATATCATGACATATCAACTAGCATGAACACATATACTGCATACTACATCGAGCCGTAGCCCGGAACACATAACACGTAACACATAAAACATAGCACATAAATCCTGTCTGAGCCACGAAGGCATCAAACATTCTAGCTGCTACATCGGACCGAAGTCCGGAAACTACTGCTAACTGGACGGGCCGGCATTGTGGCCTTAGACCCGTCCCTACTTGAAGGAAACTCACCTCGAAAACTGGCGGCTGAGTGTGTGTCTCTGAAAGCTACCGACTGCTGCTCCTGAATCTCCTCGGCTACAAGCCCATGAACACACTCAATCAAATACTAAACACTGCACTTGGGGTAAAATGACTCTTTTACCCTTGGTCAAAGTCAACTTACTTTTGGGGCTGACTCGCCGAGTTGGGCCACCCAACTCGCCGAGTCCTACTCTCACTTCTCAGTTCTACATGCTGCTACTCGTCGAGTGTGGCATCGACTCGACGAGTACCCTCTTGATCCAAGAACTCAGACAATCTTCATCCGACTCGCCGAGCCGTATGAACAAACTCGACGAGTTGCTCATGATCCTAAGAAGATTGCTTTGGACTCGCCGAGTTGTATGAACAACTCGCCGAGTCCCTTCATCACTGAGTCTACCCTCAACTCGCTGAGTCCACTCTCTAACTCACTGGATTCACTCGACACTGGTCAAAATGAAGGACTCGGGAACTCGCGACCCAACTCGCCGAGTCGTTCTTCCCGACTCGCCGAGTTGCCGCCATGCAACTGATTTTTACTCGATTTTGTTTGAATCCAACGCATACAATAGATAGATCTGAGTCCAATAAGCTGATTTACCACGTAAAGTTTCCAACTTTACGTGCACAACCTCATGAATAAGGGAAATAAGGCTAAAAGATGCATAAAATGGGTAGATCTATGATTATTATGCAAAGTAACTCCAAAAAGACAGAAGATATGGGCTCTACAACACCCCAACATTCAGATCCAAAGGTATTTCGACTTATTAAGACATTCATGCAAACATAAGGCTTGGAACAAACATCAATTAGCTCTTAGAAGAGCTCCAATGGAAGTTTAGGGCATATAACAAGAGGGAACTCTGAAAATACCTCAAATAACTCAGATTTGCCCTTGGATCTTTGCACTCCAACTCTTCTCCTTGCTTCTTTCTTCTTCTCCTTCTTCACACCTTCACAAAATGGCACAAAACACTTAGCTCACACAAGGGAGGATTAGGGTTCTTTCTTACAGTGTTCACAGGGTGAGGGAGGCGAGAATGGGGCTATAAGGTGGTTTAAATAGTGGGCAACCCGGGGATTTAGGGTTTCACCCAGACGGATGGACTCGCCGAGTCCAGAATATGGACTCGCCGAGTCCCCGGCTCACGCGTGCTCGCAGCTGCGACCCTACTCGGCGAGTCAGGCTATGAACTCGCCGAGTTCCTCCTGCAAAACTCACAACAAAGCCCAATAAATTAACATACCGGGAACGGGTCGTTACAATTCTCCCCCACTTGACTCAGACTTCGTCCTCGAAGTCTGCTACGGCTGGATCTGCGAATAACTTTGGGTAGTGCTCTCTCATCTCCTCCTCAGCCTCCCACGTCCACTCAGACCCCTTCCGGTGCTGCCACTGCACCTTTACTAACTGAATTTCCTTGTTCCTCAAGGTCTTGGTCTTCCGGTCCAGAATCGCGACCGGTCTCTCAATGTAATTCAGGCTACTATCAACCTGAATATCCTCTAGGGGAACGACTGCTGATTCATCCACCAAACACTTCCTCAACTGAGACACATGGAAAGTGTTGTGGATCTGACTAAGCTCTTCAGGAAGATCTAACCGATAAGCAACCCGACCCACCCGGGCCAAAACCCTGAAAGGACCAATAAATCTGGGGCCCAACTTGCCCCTCTTCCGGAACCTGATGACACCCTTCCAAGGTGAGACCTTCAGAAGGACCATATCTCCCACCTGGAACTCCAAGTCCGAACGCCTCCTATCGGCGTAGCTCTTTTGCCGACTCTGAGCAGTTTGCAGTCTACTACGGACCTGCTGGATCAACTCAGTCGTCTTGAGCACCACCTCTGTGCTCCCAATGACTCGCTGACCGACCTCGCCCCAACAAATCGGGGTCCTACACTTCCTCCCATACAGCATCTCAAAGGGAGGTCGGTCAATGCTCGCATGGTAACTGTTGTTATACGAGAATTCCGCTAACAGAAGATACGTATCCCAACTGCCACCGAAATCTAGGACACATGCCCTGAGCATATCCTCTAGAGTCTGAATCGTCCTCTCGCTCTGCCCGTCGGTCTGAGGGTGGAAAGCGGTGCTGAAATGGAGACGAGTACCCATCTCGTCGTGGAACCGCTTCCAAAATCTGGATGTGAAACGGACATCTCGGTCAGACACCACTGATACCGGCACTCCATGACGTGCCACGATCTCACGCACATAGATATCGGCTAACTTCTCCGCCGATATACTCTCCTGGATCGGGATAAAATGGGCACTCTTCGTCAACCGATCCACTACTACCCATATCGAGTCCACTCCACGTGCGGTCCGGGGAAGCTTGGTGACAAAATCCATGGTAATGTCCTCCCATTTCCACACGGGAATGTCTAACGGCTGCATCCTGCCGTGAGGTCTCTGGTGCTCCGCCTTGACCTTCCGGCAGGTCAGGCATCTCTCGACGTACCAGGCGACGTCCCGCTTCATGCAGGGCCACCAATAATCGGGTCGAAGATCCCGGTACATCTTTGTCGCTCCTGGGTGGATAGAAAATCGAGACTTATGAGCCTCGTCCATCAATACCTGCCGTACCCCACCCCAGTACGGTACCCATACCCTACCATGAAGCGTCAACAAACCCCGACTGTCGTACTCAAATGAAGCTACTCGGCCTACTATCCTTTCACACTTCTGCCTCTCCTCCTTGAGGCCCTCCATCTGAGCCTCCTTGATCCGCTCCAACAGTGGAGTGATCACTGTCATCCTCATACACAGATCCCTGATAGGGGCCGCCGTCACCTTGCGGCTTAGGGCGTCGGCCACCACGTTGGCCTTCCCTGGATGATAAAGGATCTCACAGTCATAGTCCTTCAGCACGTCCAACCACCTCCTTTGCCTCATATTCAAACTCGGCTGATCCATAAGATACCTCAAACTCTTATGATCCGTGTATATAGTACAACGGACCCCATAAAGGTAATGTCTCCAAATCTTGAGGGCAAACACAACTGCCCCCAGCTCCAAATCATGGGTAGGATAATTAGCCTCGTGAGGCTTCAACTGTCTCGAGGCATAAGCTATCACATGGCCTCGCTGCATCAGAACTGCTCGCAAACCTGTGATTGAGGCATCACAATAGACTACAAAATCCTCTACTCCCTCGGGCAAGGTAAGGATCGGAGCCTCGCACAATCTCTGCCTGAGGGTCTCGAATGCTGTCTGCTGCTCCGGACCCCAACGAAATACCACTGATTTCTTGGTCAGTCGGGTGAGCGGCACTGCTATCTTGGAGAAATCCTGAATAAATCTCCGATAATACCCTGCCAGCCCTAGGAAGCTCCGAATCTCAGATGGAGACTTCGGGACCTCCCACTGCATCACGGCCTCTATCTTGGCCGGATCTACCAGAATACCCTTCTGGTTGACGAGGTGACCAAGGAACTGCACCTCGCGCAACCAGAACTCACATTTGGAGAACTTTGCGAAAAGTCTCTCCCTCCTCAAACCTCTAGCACCTCCCGCAGGTGCTCCTCGTGCTGCTCCTGCGTCTTGGAATACACCAAGATGTCATCTATGAACACTATCACTGACCGATCCAGCATCGGCCTACACACGCGGTTCATGAGATCCATGAACGCGGCTGGGGCATTGGTGAGCCCAAATGGCATCACCACAAACTCGTAATGACCATACCTGGTCCTGAAAGCAGTCTTCTACACATCCTCGTCTCTAACCCGCATCTGATGATATCCGGAGCGTAGATCTATCTTGGAGAACCAAGACGCTCCCTGAAGCTGATCAAACAAATCATCTATCCTCGGGAGTGGGTAACGGTTCTTCACCGTTACCTTATTCAGCTCCCGATAATCAATACACATACGATGCGACCCATCCTTCTTTCTCACAAATAGGATTGGCGCTCCCCAAGGCGAACTGCTTGGCCGAATGAAACCCTTGTCTAACAGCTCCTGCAGCTGTGTAGACAACTCCTGCATCTCAGGGGGAGCTAGTCGATACGGTGCCTTGGCTATCGGAGCCGCACCAGGGACGAGGTCGATCCGGAACTCGACCTGTCTCTCAGGAGGTATCCCCGGCAAATCCTCAGGAAACACATCCGGGTAGTCTCAAACGATAGGAACATCATCCACAGTCGACTTGCCCTTCTCCCGGGCATCCAAAACGTAGGCTACAAAACCGGCGCAACCCTGCTGAACATAGCGCCTCGCCCTTGCGGCGGAACAAAAGGTCGGTCCTCGCTGTGGCCTCTCGCCCTGAATCACCAACTCTCCCCCACTGGGAGTGCGAACCCTCACTATCTGAAGCTCGCAATCAATCACCGCCCCATTGGGGCTTAGCCAATCCATACCCACAATAACCTTATTCCCTCGCAGGGGAATAGGTACCAAATCCACTGAAAACTGCTCATCAAATAACTGAAGAGAACACCCTCTGTGCACTCTGCCGACCCTCACGGTCCTATCATCCACTATCTCAACCTCTAATGGACAATCCAGCTCCCCTGGAGCTCTACTGAACCTCTTGCTAAGCGCAAGAGATACGAATGATCGGGTAGCCCCCGAATCGAATAATACCAAAGCAGAAATGCCGTTCACAGAGAACGACCCCGTCACCACATCAGGAGTCGCTCGCGCCTCCTCTGCTGTCATCTGAAACGCCCTACTCTTCGCCACTGGCGCATCAGCTCGGCCCTGCCGGCCATCTGTAATCCTCAAGGTAGCAGGGGCAGGTGCAGCCACCTTCCCTGCTGAAGCTAAACTCGGACACTGGGACTTTTTATGTCCCCTCTGATTGCACTGAAAGCAAATCAGATCTGATGCTGCGACGACAGTAGCAGGGGCCGTACAATCCCTACTCAAATGCCCAATCCGACCGCACTTGTAGCAGCCGGAACTCCCTGCCTTGCACGCTCCCTCGTGCAATCTCCCACACTTGCCACATCGACCGTGGCTCTGCTGACTCCTAGATCTGTGATCCGAAACCTTGGGCTTTTTGCCCGAACTGCCTGAACCCGAAACCGCCTCTGGTTTCCTCTTCTTCTCCATCTCAAGATCAATCTCCCTCTCCCGAGCTCTAGCAATCATATCTTCCAGCGTTTTACAGCTGGACCGGCTCACAAACTGGCGGATATCGCTCCGCAACATCTCATGATAACGGGCCTTCTTCATTTCCTCATCAGCTACATACTGAGGAACGAGAAGAGCCCTCTCCCTGAACTTGGCGGTGATCTCCGCCACTGTCTCTGTAGTCTGGGTGAGGTCCTGAAACTCCCTAGCTAGCTGTTGCACCTCAATGACTGGTGCAAACTCCGCCCTGAACCTGGTAGAGAAATCAGCCCAGGTCATGGCGTCCAATGCTGCATCATCCCCAATGGCATGCCCGACCTCCTCCCACCAATCTCGTGCCCTGTCCTTCAGAAGACAGGACGCCAATCTGACCTTGTCCCCCTCGGGACATCTGCTAGTACGGAAAGCGTTGGCCACATCTGCCAACCATCTGGTGCTCGCTATGGGGTCCCGCGCCCCATGATAGTCCGGGGCTCCACATGCCCTGAACTCCCTGAAGGTAAGGGTGCGCGACCCCATCATGGCCGCCACCTCGGCACGGAAGGTGCCCAGTCTCTCATCCATCAACTCTAGAATCCCCTCCTTGATCGAACCGAAGATCACAGGAGTCTGCTCTATAATGATGCGCGTAATCTCCGAAGAAAGAAACTCTCGGGTCTGCTCATCCATGCGCTCATCCCCCGAGCCTGAACCTGATCCCTCCCCGGCACCTCCGCTGCCGGCTGCTGGTCTCGAACGCAAAACCACCATTCTGAAACACATCACAATCACATCAGAAAACAGAAATATCTTGAGGGATCATTGATACTACAACTAGCTTCCTGGTCTTGTCTCAGCCTTTCTTGATTCGAGTACGGATCCTCTGCTTCCAGTAGTACGGGCCCATACTACCTTCCACATCTATCCGTACTTTCTTCAAGAACTGCCCTGACTCCACCAAGTCACTTCTACTACTACTGATCTCTGCTACTCTCATCCTAGGCTTGCCCCAGGGAAACCTCAGACTTAGCTCAACTAGTCCTTCGCTGCTGCAGGTCTCCTTATAATGCTAATTAACCATCACCTGAACACCATCACATGTGACGAAGATCAGATAGTCCTTCAAGTAAAAGACTCGTCCCTATAACGGTTGGACTCAAACAAGAGCTGCGCAATAGGGTCAGTTCCAGCACTCTGGGATTATTCAACCCTGATCACATGTGGTGTATCGTGTTCACCTAATGGCTAACTTCCATCACTCGGAATTCCCACAAAGCACGAAGCAGGCAGCATTCGGATAAAGGAAACATACTCAGGCAAAACTATTCTCAAAATGAGAAACTGATCTAGCATACAGTGCTAAGCTCATACTATCAGGCATAACCTAAACAGGCTATCCTACTGCTGTCTACTCAATACTAGCATGCAATACTCATAAAACTGTAACACATAAGGCAGGCACATAAGGCATCCTCCTAGATCCTTAGTCCTATACTAGCATGCTATTCAACTAAAACTGAAACTGAACAAATAACTTGTATGGATAATTTGGGAGTACTTACTTGAGCTCGGCTGATCGCATGCACCACACCCTTATCTTGTTTAAAAATTTCTTTCTTTCTAAGTGCTTTCAAAATTCTTTTAGAAAACATTTTACTTTTAGAAATCTTTTTATTTCCCCTTAGTTTGAGTTCAGATACACCCGGAAGTGTATCCGAATCCCTCAAACCAGGGCTCTGATACCAACTTGAAACGACCCAAAAATACGACCCAAAAATTTTTGTTTTTAATATAATCAAAACTGTAATCAGAGCATCATATAATAAAACCATACGTGATGTATTCCAAAACATAATAAAATACTGTGCGGAAAAACTGTATCATACTACATCAGATCAAAACATCTAAATCAATCCCAGGCTAAAACTGAGGCGGTGGTGTGTGCGATGCCATCATCCCGAGCTCTTCCCTTTGCTTGCGGAAGTACCTGAAACCAAAACTGAAACCGTAAGCACGAAGCTTAGTGAGCTCCCCCAAAATACCACATACCATACAATAGCATATAACACATATTGGGCCTTGCCCACTGCATCGGGCCGAAGCCCGGAAACTGCATCGGACCAAAATCCGGAACTGACTGGGACCTTGTCCCCTGCATCGGACCCAAGTCCGGAACTAACTGCATCGGACCGAAGTCCGGAACTAACTGCATCAGACCGAAGTCCGGAACTAACTGCATCGGACCGAAGTCCGGAACTAACTGGGACCTTGTCCCCTGCATCGGACCGGAGTCCGGAACTAACTGACTGAACATATCATGACATATCAACTAGCATGAACACATATACTGCATACTACATCGAGCCGTAGCCCGGAACACATAACACGTAACACATAAAACATAGCACATAAATCCTGTCTGAGCCACGAAGGCATCAAACATTCTAGCTGCTACATCGGACCGAAGTCCGGAAACTACTGCTAACTGGACGGGCCGGCATTGTGGCCTTAGACCCGTCCCTACTTGAAGGAAACTCACCTCGAAAACTGGCGGCTGAGTGTGTGTCTCTGAAAGCTACCGGCTGCTGCTCCTGAATCTCCTCGGCTACAAGCCCATGAACACACTCAATCAAATACTAAACACTGCACTTGGGGTAAAATGACTCTTTTACCCTTGGTCAAAGTCAACTTACTTTTGGGGCTGACTCGCCGAGTTGGGCCACCCAACTCGCCGAGTCCTACTCTCACTTCTCAGTTCTACATGCTGCTACTCGTCGAGTGTGGCATCGACTCGACGAGTACCCTCTTGATCCAAGAACTCAGACAATCTTCATCCGACTCGCCGAGCCGTATGAACAAACTCGACGAGTTGCTCATGATCCTAAGAAGATTGCTTTGGACTCGCCGAGTTGTATGAACAACTCGCCGAGTCCCTTCATCACTGAGTCTACCCTCAACTCGCTGAGTCCACTCTCTAACTCACTGGATTCACTCGACACTGGTCAAAATGAAGGACTCGGGAACTCGCGACCCAACTCGCCGAGTCGTTCTTCCCGACTCGCCGAGTTGCCGCCATGCAACTGATTTTTACTCGATTTTGTTTGAATCCAACGCATACAATAGATAGATCTGAGTCCAATAAGCTGATTTACCACGTAAAGTTTCCAACTTTACGTGCACAACCTCATGAATAAGGGAAATAAGGCTAAAAGATGCATAAAATGGGTAGATCTATGATTATTATGCAAAGTAACTCCAAAAAGACAGAAGATATGGGCTCTACAACACCCCAACATTCAGATCCAAAGGTATTTCGACTTATTAAGACATTCATGCAAACATAAGGCTTGGAACAAACATCAATTAGCTCTTAGAAGAGCTCCAATGGAAGTTTAGGGCATATAACAAGAGGGAACTCTGAAAATACCTCAAATAACTCAGATTTGCCCTTGGATCTTTGCACTCCAACTCTTCTCCTTGCTTCTTTCTTCTTCTCCTTCTTCACACCTTCACAAAATGGCACAAAACACTTAGCTCACACAAGGGAGGATTAGGGTTCTTTCTTACAGTGTTCACAGGGTGAGGGAGGCGAGAATGGGGCTATAAGGTGGTTTAAATAGTGGGCAACCCGGGGATTTAGGGTTTCACCCAGACGGATGGACTCGCCGAGTCCAGAATATGGACTCGCCGAGTCCCCGGCTCACGCGTGCTCGCAGCCGCGACCCTACTCGGCGAGTCAGGCGATGAACTCGCCGAGTTCCTCCTGCAAAACTCACAACAAAGCCCAATAAATTAACATACCGGGAACGGGTCGTTACAATTCCACAACCTAAGCCTTTAGATTTGAAATGAAGCATAATATTCTCTCCCTTAATTATAGCAAAACAACTTTACAATACTTACGACTTTGCAAGGTATAACTCTTGTTTTTCTATAATTAATATTGCTAACTTGCAATACTTTCCTTAATAATCATACAATCATAACATTTATGCTCCCACTATCATGATGATTATTATAAAACATAACACTTTATGCTCCCATTAGCTTCGACATGTATTCAGGAACATCTTAACTTTTAGAAAATTAATACATATTGAATTTCTTAAGTCCATGTTTCTAATACTTAATGCTTTGATAATCTTTTATCAAGGCTTCTTGAACTTATACACCCTTTACTTAGATAGCTCATATGTGCGTCTAATCAATTCAGACTAATTGTCAAACCTCACAATTCAAATCATGGAAAGGGATACCGTAACCATAATCGAATTCGAGAATACAATTTCACAGTCACTATCCTTTTTTAAAATCTTTCTTAGTGAAAGCATTTCCTCACAGTCATTTTCATGAAGGAGGGAATCTTATGACACTTAGATTTTAATGGTGTATGCGTTCCTATCCATGTGAATTTGTTAAAACCAAAGTTCACGACAAATTCAAACTCATATGGACCGAACTTTCTTAATCTTGATTTCTTGCCTTATGGTAGCACAGCTGCCCACCATGTCTTCCAAGTAGTTAAGCAGCTCACCTTTTCCTATCAATGTACCTTTCATTAATCAAGGTCCTTTCCTTTTATGCATTCAAATGAGAACTCATAGGACTCACATGCATAATTAACTCAACTGGAACAGCACAGAAACAAAATAATGTCAACACGATAGGTTGTAAACCTCAACTCGTGTGCTAGTGATGATCGATAAGGTCTATTTTGATTTGTTCTTGAAACCTTTCAAGACCATTAAGACTCCCACTGACTCCTTGACATATAAGATTTTCTTGTCAATAACCATTTCTTGACAAACAAATATTCAAGAGTTAGTGTAGCTTTTATCAAAACACTTCATAAATTGGTTTGAGTTGGTCTTTGTCTTATCCAAGACATCACAACTTTCCGCATTTGATGAATGTTATAACCTTCTTAATACTTATCACTCAATGTCACGATCTTAACTCTAAGACTTGTTTTGGAACGAAGTATGATTGACTTTTTGATTTAACCATTTCTTCAATTCTTGAATCCTTTTCTTAGACATGCAATTGTACTAAGACTCTCTTAGAGGATCAATTGAGATATGGTTCTTAATCATTAAGACCTATCATAAAGCATAAAAGGTACTCTCCCTTCTTCTTAGAATGGAGAAACTTTTATCTTTCTGCCTACTTGATTCTTCTTATTCGTTCTGCCTACTTGATACCAATTCAGAATTACACTTAATCTTGTAAGTATAATCATATTTACTAAACCTTTAGTAAATCATAACGGATTTTTTTTTGTTATTCTTATGGTGGACTTGATCAACACGCAACTTTGTGTACTCAATCTCCTAGTCCTTCACTTGGCACTTTGTCAATGAATTAGTCTAATTTCCAAATATGAAATTTCTCATTCATCGTGCAACCAAGTTGCATGATTCCAAGTTTCTGTCCAATTGAAACTTGGGCGATGAGAAACTCTCCCTATTTGGTAAATTCTCGACTTTCCATAAACATCATAAACAAGAATCATATCCACTTGTTGTAGAAATATGCAAACATCAATTTTCATAACGATTTCATTGCAAGGAAATAAACAAATAAATAAATAAGTCAAACCAAAATCTATTTTATTTATAAAAGCAGCGGAAAACATTTGTCCTTACAATGCAAGATCAACTGAAAACTATGTATTCAAAAAGAAAATTCCTAACAACTCTATCATAACTATCTAAGCTCAAAATCTAATCTTCAAGTCCAGGCGATCTAGATCCATTTCTTTGTGATTAGATTCTTCTTACTCTCTTACCAAGCTTCCTTTCTTTTCACCGATCCAACAAAACATTCAAATGCAATCTTATCACATCATGTATCAAGAATCAATGAATAGGAACTTGACAGAGTTAGATATTGGATTTTACCTGAAGCGCAGCCATACTCTTTGACTCTCCCATCTTCTGGACTCTTCAGGCTCTTTGGGCAGACTTGTATCCAACGCCCTTTCTCTTAGCAGCAAACGCTGGTCGATTCTCCTAGAACGTCCTCGGAAGCATGGTCGGTTGACTTTCCCAACAAATACGCTCCAATGCTTCGCCAAATCATTTCTGATTCAACAGCAATGAGCATGTAAGTTAGGTCAATGAGGTTATCGTCATGATCCATCATATAATACTTTCTTTTGAACTCATTATACGATTCAGGGAGTGACTGCAAAACCCAGTTCACAGCCAACTCATCCGGGAATGACACACCCAACATTATCAACCTATCAATGTGTGATGTCATTCCTAGAACGTGGGCACACACAGGTTTACCATCTTCATGTTTCATTTCCAATAGGGCTTTAGTGATATTGAACCTTTCAATTCTTCGATCTTGACGGTTAGGGAGAAAATTTGGAGGAGGTGGAGGAAGTGAAGCATGATTTCTTGTTCCTAGATCGAATCGTGGAATACCATCTTCATGTGGAATGCTTGTTCCACGGGATTTGGGAAGACCATAGTTGTCGAACTTTGACATCTACAAAACGGGAGAAAACGAATTCAAGTTAGTTGATTGATTGAGTCCTTAGTAAATCACCCAAATGAGATACTAAGGCTAGGACCCAAAAAAATATTCTACAACTCGGGAGAGGGATGTCGTAACCCAAATTGCAGAACATTTGAAGGTAAGTGAATGACGATTCACTAATTTCCTCCATGAAAAACGAAAAAAGAAATTTAAGTTTTAAATCTATGAAAACTCCTAGATCCTATGAGATTCATTTGAACATTTCAATGGCATGTTTAAATCTCGATATGCCCCTCTTGTTTGTGACTGGGATGCCGAGGATCACAAAGCGGGTGTGAATAACCATGCAAACTTACGTGATGCCCTCACATGTTACAGTCACCTATTCGATGTACCGGTAAACCACACACGTTCCACCGAACTATGACAAACATTGAGTCACCCTTTGCTACCTTTTCTTAGACCCATTTAGTGTGCCAGTAAACCACACACGCTCCACTAACATCTTCGCAAGGGCACAAAGTGTAATTTCATGGAATTGCATCAATTCACTTTGCCTAAGTAACCAAGATTGGGAATTTGAAAAACATTTAGTTACTTTTGTACTTCATTATACTTATAATGGAAGGTTTCTTCCTATCCTACCCGTTCGGCTAACGACCCTCTACTAGTCAAGAGTGCGGTGGGTAAGAGTGGATACCCATTCAATCACCATTTTATAGGCAATTTCCTTAAACACCCCTTATAGACCAGCTTCGTGAATGAGGCCTACTAACGGTAAGACTGACTTTTACTCATACATATATATAATGTTAGACTTTTAATGTTATGTATAGTATAGGGTGTATTTTATACTTTTTAAAATACTAGGTGGTCTAATTTAACAATTATACTTTTAATTCAATTAAATTGTAAACCAAAACTTTTATGGATTTATTAAACCTCTTTTATTTATACACCTTAATTAATTAATAAAACCATAAGGGTGTGATTTGAACTTTTCAAAACAATATTAGGGTTTTAGAATTTAACATTCCTAAATTAAACCTTTACTCAACTTTTAAATTCCAAAACTTGAGTACAAGTTTTGAAACATTTCAAAACATTAGGGTTTAGAATTTAAATATACATCAAAATTAAACTTTTTACTCAAAATTTAAATTCCAAAACTCGAGGGAAAGTTTTGAAACATTTCAAAACATTTGGGTTTCAACTATTTAAATTTCAAAAAACAAAAAACTTTGAGCTTAAATTTAAACTATAAAACCTAAAGGGGAAAATATGAAACTTTTCATAACACAAGGATCAAATAAAAAATAATCTAAATTAACATTTAATCACATAATTATCCATATTTGATTTATTTAATGATTTCTTGCGAAACAATTTACCAATTTAATCAAAATAACTAATCAATTATCACATAAGGAAACAAATATTTTATTAATTGATAAATATCTTCAATTAGATCAAGAATATAGTCATATATATATATATATATATATATATATATATATATATATATATATATCATAAAATCAGATTTATATTGATCTAATATGATAAAGGCAAGTATCTCAAAGATAAACAACAAGAAATCCCAAAAATAGCTCCGTCTGACGCTCAAACTCGCCGAGTACCCCCATGGACTCGCCGAATAGGGGCAACACGCCGAGTCCACAGTGGGACTCACCGAGTCCATCATGCAGAACCACAAAAATCGAATTTTTTTCAACATACAAGGCATCAATACAATAGAAACCAATCTAGGCTCTGATACCACTGATGGGTTTTGGCAATAAGAACATCCTATGTGCTCATACAAACCTTAATGCTTGGATCTAGGTTTCTCTATTGTACATGCAAGTTATCCAAGACTATAAACCCTAGATCCAGAATATGATAATCAATATAACATATAATTAGGGTTTAGATCATACCTTGATTGTTATATAGCAATAACAATCCCAATTCCTCATTGTATTGACTTTAGAAAGCTTAGAGTCACAAATATCATTCCTCTAATGGTTCACAAACACCAAGAGCAAGAGGATGAAGAGGAGAGAGGATGGAGGCTGCCCAAAATGTGTACTAACCCTAGAAGAGATGTTCCCCACGTTTTTGAGCCTTAAGGGTTCTATATATAGTGAGGCTATTAGGGTTATCTAACAAGGAAACCCTAATTTGGATGCTTAAGCCCTAAGCAACCCATTGACTCTTTTCCTTAAAGGCCTTGGACGATTTCTAATAGGTTTCCCCATAGAATTCGTCCACTCCTTAATATAAGGCAATCCATAGCCCAAATTGCAATTAGCTTATAATAACAATTCCAGTCCCTTATGTTTAATTAATCTCCTTTAGTCACAAAATTAATTACCAATTAATTATTGACTAATATTAATTAAACAATATGATTTCTCCTTTAATATATTATTCTCATAATATATTAATAAATCATATTTAATCCTTTTTCTCCATAATTCATCCTATCAAGTTGCTTTGGTGAAGGCAACCCAAAAGGACCATGCACCATCGGGTCAAGTACATACCAAAATAGTTATGGACTTAGACACTAATCCAACACGTTTTACTTCCAGGTTTTGGAAGCAGTTTCGTGACGAGATGGGTACTCGTCTCCATTTCAACACTGCTTTCCACCCCCAGACGGACGGGCAAAGCGAGAGAACGATTCAGACTCTCGAGGACATGCTTCGGCCATGTGTCCTAGATTTCGTTGGCAGTTGGGATACGTATCTACCTTTAGCGGAATTTTCGTATAACAATAGTTACCACGCTAGCATTGACCGCCCTCCTTTCGAGATGCTTTACGGGAGAAGGTGTAGGACCCCAGTTTGTTGGGGCGAGGCCGGTCAGCGAGTCATCAGGAGTACCGAAGTGGTGCTCAAGACCACATAGTTGATCCAGCAGTTCTGTAGCAAACTGCAGACTGCGCAGAGTCGGCAGAAGAGTTACGCCGACAGGAGGCGTTCAGACTTGGAGTTTCTGGTGGGCGATATGGTCCTCCAAAAGGTATCACTCTGGAAGGGTATTATCAAGGTTCCGGAAGAGGGGCAAGTTGGCCCAAGGTTCATTGGTCCATTTAGGGATTTGGCCCGGGTGGGTCGGGTTGCTTATCGGTTGGATCTTCCTGCAGAGCTTAGCCAGATCCACAACACTATCCATGTTTCTCAGTTGAGGAAGTTTTTGGTGGATGAGTCAGCAGTTGTACCCTTGGAGGATATTCAGATTGATAGCAGCCTAAATTATATTGAGAGGCCCGTTGCGATCTTGGATCGGAAAACGAAGACCTTGAGGAACAAGGTAGTCCAGTTAGTGAAGGTGCAGTGGCAGCACCGGAAGGGTTCAGAATGGACGTGGGTGGCCAAGGAGGAAATGAGGGAGCATTATCCAGAGATATTTATAGATTCAGTAGCATTAGACTTCGAGGACGAAGTCTAAGATAAGTAGGGGAGAGTTGTAACGCCCCATTTCTGGTATGTGATTTAAATAAAGTAATTTTCATTTCTTAAGGGGTACTCGACGAGTCAGTAGCCCGAATCGTTGAGTAGAGACGGGATTTGCACGTGGTTTAAGTTGGCGACTCGACAAGTCCATATTCTCGGACTCGGCGAGTCTACCAGTCTGGATGAAACCCTAATTTCAAGGATTTACACCCTATTTAAACGTCATTATAGCCCCAAACCATCCTCCTTCACTTCCCAGAAACTTATTCCCGAAACCCTAGCCTCCTAGAAGTGTGCGTGAGTGATCTTTTCCTTGTGAAGGAACTTTTGGGTGCATTTTGGAGCAAGGAAAAGAAGGAGAAGGTAGAAGAACTCAAGAAAGAAGAAGTAGATTCAGAATACACTCCTCTTTGGCCATCCCTTCTGGTAATGAAGTTTCCATCTTGATTATTGTGCTAATAGATCTAGTTTGTCCCCAAATTGTTAGTTTTAGGCTCAAAAACCCCAAATCCTTTGTGATAAAGCCTTGTGGTCGAGTCATATCTCAGATCTAGCCTCTCTTGAGCTTTAGAAGCTCAAGGAGACCACCTTGGCAGCCATGGCTTGGTTTTAGTCAAGAAACCTTCCATAATAGTAAAGTATGAGTGTTATTGCTTCATTGCATCTTTGATACACATAAAGTTAGCAACTTTACGTGTTCAGGTAGTCCCAGAAGCTTAGATCTACGAATTGGATGCACTATAGTTGATTAGAATCGACTCTATGGAATGTGAATGCTAAGGACTCGACGAGTCGTCCTTCTGACTCGACGATTCGGGTCACGAGTCTTAGATTCCCGGTTCAGTAGTAGGGAGTCTGTCTAGTGAGTAGAGTAAGGACTCAGTGATTTAAGACCTAGATCTGCAAGCAGTCGGACTCGACGAGTTGTTCATACGACTCGGAGAGTCAAAGACTGGGTGTGTTCTTCTATTGAAGGGGAACTCGACGAGTTGTTCATACAACTCGGCGATTCGGATGAAGATTAGACTCGATGTTAGTATCGAAGAAGAACTCGTTGAGTCTTTGCCAAACTCGACGAGTAGAGGATTAGAATGGATGATGGGGACTTGGCGAGTTGGCGGCCCAACTCAGCGAGTTTGGTCAACTGAAATTTGACTTTGACTTGGAAGTTGACTTAACCAGGGGTAAATAGTCATTTTACCCTCAGATTAGTTGTTAGTATTTGATTTATTGTTTATGGGATTTGTAGTCGGGGAGTTCTGGAGCAGCAGTCAGACAGTTTCAAATCTAGCATCTCAGCAGCCAGCGTTGCGAGGTGAGTTTCCTTCCAGTAGGAATGGGTCTACAGCCACAATGTCGGCCCGTTTAGCCAGCAGTAGTTCCGGACTTCGGTTTAGGTCAACGGTCAAACTTTGACCCGACTTGGCGAGTGCACTAGGGCGACTCGGCGAGTCTACATGTGTCCACTGACTCTCTTGGACCCTCTCATGGCACGTCGAGTACCTCCCTGACTCGACGAGTTCTACCTGGCATGAATCGCGAGGCCACCCCAACTCAACTCGTCGAGTCTCAAGAAAAACTCGGCGAGTTCCAACTTGAACTCAGTCCCCCTGACTCTCCCTGACTCACCGAGTCATTCCCCCAACTCGGCAAGTCCACTCACTAAGTGATTAACGGGCAACCTTCATGCTACTCGCCGAGTCTGTTCTTCGGACTCGGCGAGTTCATGCCATGCACAAACTCAATACAACTTCTGAGGTCAGATCTGTTCCATACAATCATAGATCTGGCCTCCCCAAGCATGATAATCACGTAAAGTTCTGACCTTGACATACATATAACATAGAAATGGTCCTAGATGGTGATTTAGCCCCAAAAATGACATTCCAAGCTCAAAACTCCCCAAATGACTCATAAAGCTCCAAGGGTTAAGGTCTTTGGACCTCTTTGGGTCCAGATCCAGAACACAAACTCGAGAAGGGACCAAATACACCACTTAATCAACCTCTAAAAGGGTTAGAAAACCCTAACATTATGAATCAACACCAAAAATGAATAAGGTCCGAGAATAATACCTCAATGCAATCTCTATGAGCTCAAAACCACCAAAAACGCACGTCCTTCAGCCTCCTCTTGACTTGAACACTTCCCTCTTGCAAAAACACCCACAAAAGTTCAAGATTTGCCTCTCCATCCTCACAAACGCTCTAGATCTCTTTTAGGGTTCCTCGCTGGGGTTGGTGGCCGCAAATGATGGCCATAAGGCCCTTTAAATAGGTCTTGAATTGTCACCAATTAACGCTCGCAGTCTATCACAGCTCCAAATCGGCTCAACCAATCCATACCCACTATAACACACACGTCCCCCATCGCAATCGGAACCAAATCTATCAGAAACTCCACACCGAAGATCTCAAGGACACATCCTCGAATCACATCCGAAACATACACTGCTCGCTCATCAGCTATGGAAACTCGCAGAGGCCGATCCAATGCCTCTCGACGGATACCAATATGCTGACTAAATGCTAGGGAAACAAACCCCGAGTCAAATAATACCAATGCAGGCACATAACTCACAAGAAAAGTACCTACGCATATCATCATATAAGCATAAAAACTCAACTCAAATAAAATATGAAAAGAGCATACATACCAGCCACAACATCGGGCGCCGCGCGGACCTCCTCCGCGGTCAACTAAAACGCTCTCCCACGAGCCTTCGAGGCCTCGACCTTCACTGGCCGAACCTCGGTAGTCCTAGCAGCAGGCGCAGATCCCTTTGCTGATCCCTGAAGAAGCTACGGGTCTAGTTGCAATGAAAGAAAACCGAGAATCCCTTGGGGCAATCCCTTGCGATATGCCCCTCCTTCCCACACTTGTAACATACCCCACTCCTGCACGATCCCTCGTGACTCTTGCCGCACTTCCCACAAGTGCGGCCCTTTGCGCCTCCAGATCTCGAATCAGTGGGTCTAGCCCGCTTGGCTATCGGCTGAGACTGAGCCGGCCACCGATCCATCCTCTGAGACTCAGCGTCCTCCCTGGCCCGAGTCTCCAACTCGATCTCCCTCTTCCGGACATTTGCCTGGAGCTCAGAAAATGTCCGGTAAGTTGATTTCACCACGAACTCCCGAATATCCCTCCTCAGCACACTCAGATAACGGCTCATACGAGCCTGCTCAGACGACACCTGCTCAGGGAAAAACATCGCCCTCTCATGAAACTTCCTTGTGATCACTGCCACAGAATTAGTACCCTGCTTGAGGGTCAAGAACTCTTGGATCAACCGTTCCCTCTCCACTGGAGGAACATACTCATCTCTGAATAGGGCGGTGAACCTCTCCCAGGTCACCTCGGAAATCTTAGCCAAAGTGAAGTTCGCCGTCACGAACTTCCACCAATCCTTCGCTCCCAGACGGAGCTGGTTCAAAGCGAACCGAACCCTCAAGTGCTCTGGACAAGAACACGTATAGAAACATCCCTCGATGTCGGAGATCCACCTCATAGCGGCAATCGGGTCCTGAGTCCCATCGAACTCTGGTGGCTTCGTGTTGCTGACCTCTCGGAACAACAATGAGTCACCCCCCCCCCCCCCCCCCGAAGTCTGGCAGCAGCAACAACAGCAGTAGCTGTAGCTGCAGCAGCCTCAGTCAGCATGGCATACCGCTCATCAAAGGTCTCAATCAACGTGGTCTTGATGTCCCCAAACATCTCGGGAATCTCAGCCCGGATGGCAGCAACAACCTCCTCATGAATCAATCGACGGATCTCCTCGTCCCTGACACCACTGCTCTCAGGTGTGTGTCGAGTCCCAACCATGATGCTTCTGAAATACAACAAAAATTATCAGAGACTCGATCGAGCACACTCATACTCGATGACGCAACCCTACTTGTCCTCCGTTGTCCAAAAGATTCTTACTTGGAATACCCACTGATCAGGTGTCTTCAGTAGTACGGGCCCAATACTACTGACCACACCGCATCAGTATTCACTCCAAGTCCTCCTCCTTGGATCTTGGATTACAAGTACTCTACTCTCATGAGCTCCTAACTACTATCTACTTATCCTCAAAGCATCTCAGCAACAGAAATCTCCTAGGCTAAGGCATCACAGATCAGGCCACTCTAGTCCTAATATGTATACCTAGCCTACTCTAGCATGCATAACATAACATATCTCATAACACATAATGTAAGGGTACTTTTGGGGATTCACCGTTTGGGCACTGGCTGATTGTACACACGGCTCTGCTCTGTTTGTCTCAAAACTCTTTTTACTCTTTTCAAAAATTTTACTTCATTAGCAAAAATCCTTTCTCAAATCCTCAGTTTGAGTTCAGATACGCCCGAAGATGCATCCGAATCCCTCAAACCAAGGCTCTGATACCAACATGTAACAACGTAAATTTTAAAACAAATTTTTCATTTTCAAAACATTCAATTACTCACAAAATAACACCAAACATATTGTATCAATTGTATTTATCACAAAAACATTTCCCCAGAATCCAAAACATAAACTCCTCAAGTGTGTACGAATCATGCCGACGCCTTCCCGCGCTCATCACTGGTACCTGAAACACATCACACAACAACTGTAAGCATAAATGCTTAGTGAGTTCCCCAAAATACCGTATACAACACATACGCCACTCGAGGCTATAATACGACCCTCCAGTCGATATGTCTCAGCGGGACCCTCCAGTCCCGTAGCTCGTTGGACCCTCTGGTCCGGTCATAGCTCGTTGGTCCCTCCGGCCCGGTCTGTATCGTTTGACCCTTCGGTCCGGTATATAACAACATACAACATATACATAACACATAGCACATAATTTCATACATAACACATAGTACCCTCTGGTCTACACAATATACCACTCTAGGTAACGTATAGTGAGAAGACTCACCTCGATGTCTCGATAAATATATGACTCGGAATAAATGTGATCTAGCCTCCGCCTAATCACACAAAGTAATACACTCATAAATACAATTGTACTCAACCCTAAAAGTCAACAGATTAACGGTCAAACATTTGACCCGACTCGGCGAGTGCACTAGGGCGACTCGGCGAGTCTACATGTGTCCACTGACTCTCTTGGACCCTCTCATGGCTCGTCGAGTACCTCCCTGACTCGACGAGTTCCACCTGGCATGAATCGCGGGGCCACCCCAACTCAACTCCCCGAGTCTCAAGAACAACTCGGCGAGTTCCAACTTGAACTCAGTCCCCCTGACTCTCCCTGACTCACTGAGTCATTCCCCCAACTCGGAAAGTCCACTCACTGAGTGATTAACGGGCAACCTTCATGCTACTCGCCGAGTCTGTTCTTCGGACTCGGCGAGTTCATGCCATACACAAACTCAAAACAACTTCTGAGGTCAGATCTGTTCCATACAATCATAGATCTGGCCTCCCCAAGCATGATAATCACGTAAAGTTCGGACCTTGACATACATATAACATAGAAATGGTCCAAGATGGTGATTTAGCCCCAAAAATGACATTCCAAGCTCAAAACTCCCCAAATGACTCATAAATCTCCAAGGGTTAAGGTCTCTGGACCTCTTTGGGTCCAGATCCAGAACACAAACTCGAGAAGGGACCAAATACACCACTTAATCAACCTCTAAAAGGGTTAGAAAACCCTAACATTATGAATCAACACCAAAACTGAAGAAGGTCCGAGAATAATACCTCAATGCAATCTCTATGAGCTCAAAACCACCAAAAACGCACCTCCTTCAGCCTCCTCTTGCCTTGAACACTTCCCTCTTGCAAAAACACCCACAAAAGTTCAAGATTTGCCTCTCCTTCCTCACAAACGCTCTAGATCTCTTTTGAGGTTTCTCTCTGGGGTTGGTGGCCGCAAATGACGGCCATAAGGCCCTTTAAATAGGTTTCAAACCCTGGAAATTAGGGTTTCATTAAACAGCATGGACTCACTGAGTCTAGCTGTGAACTCGCGTAGAAATCCGCGACCATACTCGGTGAGTCTAGACGCCAACTCGCCGAGTTCCCCCACAAAACCCAAAAATAAAGGAACAAAATATCATACCTGGGAATCTGGGTGTTACAGTTTCTTTGGTTCATCCTCTTCTGTACCACCAAAACTCAGCACACCACAAAGCAGTCCTATGTGAAACGAACCAAATCCAACTTTTCCATTCTTCCCAAAAGTACCATCATCCTCACCTTCTAACAGCTCGTTTAAAACATACTCCCCACCACCCTCTAAAACTTCAGAAACACCAGAACCTTCAAAACCCAACTCCCCAAAATCAAACATAAGTGAAGACGAAGCAAAAAAAAAGACTCCTAGAGAATGGAAAACGCAAGAAGTTAACCAACAACCTCTTTGCATCACATTTCCAGAGGCCCATAATTTCGAACTCAAATCTGGTTTGATACATCTTTTCCCCATGTTAAGAGGTTTAGAAAACGAAGACCCACACAAATTCCTCAAGGAATTTCATGTGGTATGCTATGGAATGAAGACACATGCCATAATTGAAAATCAGATAAAGCTAAGGGCATTCCCCTTCTCACTTTAAGACTCATCGAAAGAATGGTTGTACGAGCTCCCATCCGGGTCAATCACCACATGGACTAAACTCGTGAAACTATTTTTTGAAAAATATTTTCCAAAAACACAATTTCTGAGTCTTCGCAGAGAAATCCTTGGTATCAAGCAAGGAAGAAGATAAGCTCTACACATGTACTGGGAGAGATTTAAAAAGTTGTTGGTTCATTGCCCCCAACATGGACTAAGTGATTACTAGCTCTACAACAATTTAAACAAAGGTCTGACACATATGGAGAGATATCTGATAAATACTTCAAGTGGTCGTTCCTTAGGTGACATGACACCAACTGATATCCGAGAGATGATAGAAAATCTAGCAACCGAGTCAAAACATTCAGTTAATGAAAACAAATGGTATACTGATCATCCACGAGGTGTCAACGAAGACAGCTTTCATCATTTGGAAGCCCAAATATCTGAACCGACGAAGGTAGTTCTATTGCTGACAAAAGAAAAAGCAGTTGCAAAGAAACAATGTGGGGTTTGCTTGAAGACTGGTCATCCCACTGTATGCTATCAACAAAACTTTCAGTCAAATTTTCAGCAACCGAATTTTCAGTAGAACTTTCAGAATCAGCAGTAGCAAAATTATCAGAGTCCGAATTTTCAGAAGTAAACTTCGAATCAGCAAGCTAGTAGTTCTACTATGGCCTTGGAAGATATAGTAAAAAGCCTAGCCACCAGTGCCCACACGTTCTATAATGAAACCAGAGCAAGTATCAAGAATCTGGGACAATAGGTGTCTCAATTTGCCACTTCTATGGGTTTGATGGAATCTCAAGGAAAGTTATTGGGGCAAGCTGAAAACAACCCAAGTGTGAATTCCTTGTGATTCGGGAGACGTTATGAAGACCCAAGCGTTTGTGAACCAGAAGAAGAATCTGAAAAAGTTTGGGCGATAGAGAAGCCGAGAAGGTGGATGAAAAAGAGATTCACAGGTAGCCCAAGCCGAATCTGGAAGAGTACAAGCCGCTGCCACCATTCCCATCGCGACTGAAAAGCACAACATGCGAGCGAGATGATAAGGAAATCTTCGACACCTTTCGTAAGGTGGAGGTAAATATTTTGTTACTTGATGTTATTAAACAAGTTCTTTGTTACGCAAAATTCTGAAAGATCTACGTGTTTCTAAGAAAAAACTGAAAATTAACGAAACCATAAGGCTGACGAAAATATTTCTTCTATTTTGCAAAAAGGTCTTCCCGTAAAGTGAAAGGATCCGGGAATTTTCTCGATTTCTGGTAAGTTGGGAAATCTTACTTTTCCAAATGCCATGCTTGATTTAGGTGCATTAGCCAATGTCCTCCCACTACCTGTTTTTGAAAAATTAAAAGTGGGAAGTTCATAAAAGGCTGGGACAATTATTCAGTTGGTAGATCACTTGACAGTGCACCCAAAAGTTGTATTGGAGGATGTTCTAGTCCAAGTGGGTGAACTTATTTTTCCTGCTAATTTTTATATTATGTACATGGGCGATTAAGACGTATCATATGAAAACTCAATCATTTTGGGAAGACCCTTTCTGAAAAATGCTAAAACAAAAATTGATGTTTTTGTTGGTACACTTTAAATAGAATTTGATGGGGATGTGGTAAATTTTAAAATGAATGATGCTGATTTATTTTTGATAAATTTTTTTTTAGTTATCTAGGTCCCAGCAATCCTATATCCGAGGACTACTATGAGATTTCTAATGTTTCCGTGCAAGATTTATTTTTAGACATAAATTTATCTGATAATACATCAAAGGAGTTTAAACGGAATAAGCTAGGGGAGGTGATAGAAAATGTGATTTCTGCTGAAGGAGTTGGGAATGAAGCTGATAGAAAATGCTAAGCTTGGGGAGGTTGAGGAAAAGTTGATTTCTGATACAAAGCTGGAAAAGGAAATAAGAAAAGTGAGAAGATTTCTAGAAAGAAAATCAAAAAAAGGAAGAGAATAAAAAAATCAGAAAAACGAATATGTTGTTTAAAGTCTGAAGTCTCTTCAATTTCCTGTATAACCAACAAATCCACCCATTATGCCACATCTAAAGGGATCTGGAGTGAGGAAGATGAAAGTTGAGCTTCAGAGAAATCCCTATCACACCAGTTGACAATCTAGTTGGACAAAGTCAAGCCAACAACCTTAAAAAAGGCCGGCTTTTCGGGAGGCAACTTAATGATTAGTTTTCATTTTTGTTCGTTTTCAATAAGAGATGGTCGCAGTCCCAAGCAAGCTTAGGAAAATCAAAGAATCTTAAAAGTTCCTGAAATTCAGATTTTTCGCCAACATCATCGTCAAAATTAGAATTTCTGCAAACTTATCAGGTACATTCATTCCTAGCTGCAACTTTTGCTTTTACAAGTGTTATTGAGTTGTAAATTCTTCTCTAAGCATTTAGGACAATGCATCATTTTAAGCTTGGGGAGGGGGTTAGTGTGAAAATTTTCCATTTTTGTTTAAAAATTTTACAAATTTCAGTTTTTCAGCTAGAATTTTTCAATTTTCTCTTTTTGGATTTTATTTTTCGCATTGCATTTGCATATAAAAAATCCAAAAAAAAATATTTTCTGTTTTTATTTTTCTGCATGATTTTAAAAGAAAAAACCCAAAAAAAGGAATGGTACAACTGTCATATCTGATACCCAAGTCAAAGTTTAAATACTTAATAGAAGAAATCTTAAGAAATTCAAAAAGTTGATTGAAGAACCCAGGCCAAAAAAAATATACAAAAAACTCAAGTTGAATCAATTCAGAATCCATATTAAATTCAAATCTGGCACGAATGAAGACTCGTGTGATATGATATTTATCATAATCAGAAAAGTGAAAGCATAAGTGGTGGGCCCCTACAGGTGTGGCCCAATGCTTAAGCGAAAGCTGGTTTGACGTGACGGGTTCTTAAGGATGCGTCAAGCATGGTTCTTAATTATCTAGTATTGAGGACATGAAATTCAGATATGTGTTATTTTCGCTTGCAAGGCTAATTAAGGTCTTCAGTTTAAATAAAAGTTGCAGTTGGTTTATTGGTTTACACCATTGAGCTTCTTCCTAAATTTGGGAGTCTGTGAAAGATGGAAGGTATTGTAATGATCGTCTAGGTAGTAATTACATTAGAGCTTCCCTTGGTGTTAAGTCTGATCATGAGAAAAAGTGAAGCATTTTCAGTTTTAAGTTATTTAGTTTTTATTCTATGTTTTTTCTTTATGTCATCTACATCTTTCCAATTCAGTGATAATGGTTAATCTTTTTATTACTTGAGATCAAATAATGTTTAGGTTTGGGGAAATTTGATTGATGCCATTTTATGCATCTTTTAGGGTAGTTTTTATTTTCATTTTGCATCATATTTCATGCTTTTTCATGTGCATTAGTTTAAATAATGTTCAGCTCATGTATTTTGTAAGAATTCTCGTACTGCTCATGTTTTGATGCCTATTTTAGTTAATTTGAAGTGGAGTGATAGGTTGAAAGTATTTGGAGCATATCTGGAGCATATATGGTGCTTGTTTGGAGCCAAAATGATAAAAAGAAAAAAAGATCAAATACGAACTATATCACAGCAAATACCGGTCGTTCTTCACTTACGAAACATAACCGGAAGACTTCTAATCTTTTAAGGAATTTTAAAAGTTCGGTCCTGAAGTACGGGTTGTGCCTCCCAAGCACATTCCATGCCTACCTCATGATGTGGATATTTTAACTTGCAAAGCCCAAGCACGGGCCGTGCTTCCCCATCGAAGTCCAAATTTTTATTTTTTTTGGATTTTTAAGTTGCGATGACCTGACATGGTTCGTGCCCCCCCCCCTATGCACGGGCAATGCTTATTGAAAGAAATCTTGTTTGTTGCCCAAACTGCTATATAAATACCATATATTCTCTCAATTGAACCATAGACGATTCCAAACGACAAAAACCCTTTTGAAGTCGATTTTATGCACTTTTCATCACTTTCTAAAGACCTAAAAGTTGTGGATCATCTCCTACGTTTAGTTTAGTAAGATTTAGTAGTTTAATGTTTCTTTTTATTGTTCTAGATCGGATTTTAGCCATGTCTGGCTAAAACCCTAATTTTTAGTTCCATAGAAGACTAGTACTTTTCATGTGATCAGTTATCAAATTTGGTTTTCATTGTGTGCTTCTATCTAGTTGTTTTAGTTTTGAGCTTAATGAATGTTGATTTTAATTCTTGTTAGTTTGATCACCTAGCTAGGGTTTAATCACTCCAGTTAATCACACTACTACATTTTATGGCTTTGGTCACTCGACGCCGGAAACAAACAGTCACTCATACGATATTTTAAGTAGTTGAAGGTCTCCATCGTGTGACTATTTGAAACCGTATTTCCACAACTTCTAATAATTAAGTAGCTGAAGTGAACTGAAAGGTTTTGTTGGAACGTTCAACCACTTATTAATTGGTAGGCGTGACTATAGAAGATTGAGTTCGAGGCATTAGTTACTCTATACATAAAAAATATGACAAATATACTGGAGTAAAAAAAAGTGACAAAAAAGTGTCAAAATGTGATAAATTGTCACATGAGGTAAATTTTTATGTCGCTAACTTATAAAGTGGGGTTTGTCTCACATGATTAAAGTATAGCAAAAATTTGGTACATATAGTATCATAACTATAAGTGTGACTGAATTTGAACGTGTGTTATAGTTTGCCTACCATTTATCTATATAGTCAGTTGTTATTTCGAAGTGGCTATATGGATTTCGAATAACCACACCATATCACAAATGTGTATCGAATGATTTTTATTAGTTACATGGTGAAATTTTCATGTAGCTATTATTTAGAGCAAATATGATGAAAAGGTGTTAAAACCAATAAAAGAAAATAAATCATGATTATCGATTTCGTCCATTACCCGTTATCAATAAATTTTCAAATTTAGTCCTTTATTATGTGTGTGTGTGTGTGTGTGTATATATATATATATATATATATATATATATATATATATATATAACCTTATAATACATACATATTTGAGTGCATACCAATTTTAATGGCCAAGATGGCTTCTCGGACACTCACACTGATCAACCATCTTGGATACCTTTTCCCTTACTCTCCATTTTCATTTCAAAATTTGAATAGTCAACTTTCTCTCTGGAAACCCTAGCTACCATTGCCACCAGCTAAATCACGTTTCTCCTTCTCTCTTTACTTACCGACGACCCATCACCACAACAACCACAGACACCTCCATCACCAGGAAGATTTCACATATGATTTTTCTCACCTTCTTTCTTTCACTTATCTTTTGTCTTCTCCAATCAACTCCACACACCACCCCGTGTTCTCTAAGAAACCCAAGAATCCCCAGATCTAAATCCAAGCCTATAAACCACAGAATCGTGGCCCATCCAGTTTCTCTCATTTGCATATTTGTTCTTTCCTTCTAGTAATATGTCTAATGTTTGTTTTGAATCACTTTTATTCAGACTCCTATTTTTGCTTATCGTGGATTCATGTGCAAGGGTTTCAACAAACGGAAGCCAACAACACCACCAACTACCACCTTCGCATCCATAGATATTCTCATATCTCTCCCCCTCTATGATTTGAAGAAATAACACACACCACCTTCACACCCCCTTCTCTATGACACTGGGTTTTGACAATGTTATTTTTTCAACTCATTTATTTTCTGTATTTTTTTTGCAAATAAAATTAAATCTCACCTTTAGACCTGCTACGAGTCCAATATTTGGTTATGGTTCTTTTAGGTTCAGAACACCTAACGTAAAACACTTTTCCTATCATGTCTATTACCAATCATATATGGATGTGTGCATTTTCCATATATTTATGTGTATCATATGTGTATATATGGTTGTAATTTCATGTCTCATTAAGGTAAAAACAAAGTTTCATGGAATCAGGCCTTACGATAGTGTTTATTCATGTGCAGTTTCATGACTATAATTTTTCTTTTTGTAGGCAATCAAACTTATGGTTCTAAGAATCTTCATTAAGGCTTGAACTTAGTAATAAAGTGATCTTATGGTTCAAAGCAAATCATAAACAAAATCATGATCCTAACCTACCAACCGGTAATAAAGTGGAATAATAAAGGTATATTTATGTTTTTATTTCCATTTTTAAGGGATAATTACAAAAAGAATTGACCTCATTATAACCTGATGCATCTAGTAAAGTGAATTGAATTTCTTTGAACATTATTGATGTAATGTGGTTGACATGCTACTCCATCCAAACTTGTTTGAAATAACAAATTGGTACTTGAAATTTATGCAGGTGGTGATTGATATTCAAGAATGAAAAGGATCATAAGTTTGATGTTTTTTTAAAGGCATGGGTAAGAATTTTGTTTTTCATTTTATCACCTGTGTAACAGCCCAAAATACAACCCAAAAATTTTTGTTTTTAAAACATTACTAAACCATAATATTAAATATCAAAAGATAAAAACCATGAATCGTATATCCCAATTGTCATAATAAATTATAAAATCAAAGCTAGTTTCAAGATCATATCAAAATATCAGAGTCAATCACCTAGGCTAAACTATGGTGTGTGCCATGCCATCATCCCGAGCCATTCCCTTTACTAGCTGAAGTACCTGAAACCAAAACTGAAACTATAAGCACGAAGCTTAGTGACCTCTCCAAAACTACCACATACCACACAATAGCATATAAACACATATTAGGTCTTGCCCACTGCATCGTAGTGCTGTCTGCTGAAAAGCTGATCGGGAACTGTCTAACTGCTGCTCCGGTAACTCCCCGGCTACAATTCTAATACACATAATCAAACACTAATAACTAATCTTAGGATAAAATGACTATTTTACCCACTAGTCAAAGTCAACAACCCGTTGACCTGACTCACCGAGTTGGGATGCCAACTCGTCGAGTCCCTATCTTTCTTTTATTTCCTTACCTGACTCTACTTGCCGAGTTTAGCCACAACTCGACGAGTTCCCCTTCCTTAATGAAATCATGCAAACCTTCAATCGACTCACTGAGTTGCATGAACAAATCATCGATTTCACCTTCATCATAAGAACACGTCCAGTCTGTGACTCACCGAGTTGTATGAATAACTCGTCAAGTCTGTTCTTATGGGTAAGGAGATTGCCTTGGACTCGCTGAGTCCCTCTACACTCAGATCGATGTATTAACTCACTGGGTCTTTATTCCACTCACTAAACAGACTCGCTACTACTGAACAGGGAATCTAAGACTCGTGGTCTGACTCGCCGAATCAGAAGAACGACTCACCGAGTCCTTTGCATGCAGATTCTATTCAGTTAATTCCAATCAGTTTTAGTGCATCCAATTCATAGATCTGGGCTTCTGGGACTATCTGAATGCGTAAAGTTGCTAACTTTACGTGTATCTATGATGCAATGAAGCAATAATCCTCAAACTTGGCTATTATGGGGGTACTTGTCTAGAACAAAGCCATGGCTACCAAAAGGTGGCCTTCTTGAGCTCCTGGAACTCAAGAGAGGCTAGATCCGAGGTATAGATTGATTACAAAGCTTCATCACTAGGTATTTGGGATTTTTGAGCTCAAAACCATTAATTTGGGGACAAACTAGATCTAGCAATACAATAACCAAGATGAAAGCTTTATTACCAGAAAGGATGGACAAAGAGGAGTATAATCTAGATCTACTTCTTCTTCCTTGAGTTCTTCTACCTTCTCCTTCTTCTTCTTGCTCAACAATGCACCAAGATTCCTTCACAAGGGAAAAGATCACCCACACACACTTCAAGGAGGCTAGGGTTTCGAGAATAAGTCTTTGAGAGGTGAAGGAGGCTGGTTTGGTGTTATAACGGTGTTTAAATAAGGTACACACCCTGAAAATTAGGGCTTCATCCAGACTGGCGGACTCGCCGAGTCCGGAATATGGACTCCTCGAGTCGCCATGCCAACTCCACGTGCTGACCCGCTGCTACTCGATGAGTTAGGGCCATTGACTCGTCGAGTAGCTTCTAAAATAAGAAGAAAAATAATGTTTTAAATGCATACCAGGAACAGGGAGTTACAATCTGAAGCAACCAATTTAGCCTATCATTCTGGTACACTGTGTATTATCATATAAAATGACAAATATATCCTCTATTTTGTTGCTAAAGTGACTGGTTTGCCCTTTTGTTTTCGCCTTTCAGGTTTAGAAGCAAAATAAAAGCATCTGGATAGTTAAGACTTCTCTTCTGTTTTGTGTTATGTTTATAAAGACTTCACCACAATATATGGATATAGATCTCCAATTAATCGAATACATTTCGATGGTTTAATGGTAACAACTTGTTTCTCTCTCAATATTTGCTCATTGAAATGTTCCAACCATATGTGTATGAATATGTGTGTTGTTGTATGATTGTGTCTATGTATGAGACAATTGTATTGGATGGTAGTTTTTTATGAAATTGAAAGTAAAATGTTATATTTTTCGTTTTTTTAAATTTTAGTACCATATTTGGAATAATTGGGAAAGAGTGGACAAAAGTTATATCGGTGAGCAATTGATATGCTAAAGAAGATTCAAAAGAATTTACAGTTGTGATTATTAAATGTTATATAAATATTTTTTATGTTACTTTAGGATTTTATTTAATTTGTACAAAATTACAATTTTACTTTTGAATTAATTAATTACGTAAATTGTTCCAATTTTGTTAGGTTTGTGTTTTTCCTTTGATTTGTTTAATACAAATATATAAATCAATAAATAAATAAATAAACACACACACACACACACACACACACATATATATATATATATATATATATATATATATATATATATATATTGGACAAAAGTTATATTGGAGAGCAATGGATATGCTAAAGAAGATTCAAAAGAATTTACAGTTGTGATTATTAAATGTTATATCGATCCTTTCGATGTTACTTTAGAATTTTATTTAATTTGTACGAAGTTAAAATTTTACTTTTGAATTAATTAATTATGTAAATTATTCCAATTTTGTTGGGTTTGTGTTTTTCCTTTTGATTTGTTATATATATATATATATATATATATATATATATATATATATATATATATATATATATATATATATTTGTCACACAAATAATGCATTTTTTTAAGTGACTACATATACCAAATGCCACACAATCTTGTGTCTCCAAATATAAAAAATTCTACACATTTACTTGACTTTAAAAACCATATAGTCACTCTTTTTAACACCTTAGGCCAATCATTGCTTAATTTTAAGTGACGAAGTCCCCCAAAAGATCAATGGCTGTGTCACCAAATATACTAAAGGCTCCATAAAGATATACATTTACTTGACTTTAAAGACCATATATTCACTCTTTTTAACAACTTAGGTCACTCATTGCTTAATTGTAAGTGACGAACTCCCTCCCCCCTCCCCCCCCCACCAAAAAAAAAAAAAAAACAAAAACAAAGACCGATGTTTGTGTCACCAAATGTACAAAAGATAGACTAACGTTTTTCAAAATACACTTTCTCAATATTATTAATACATTTGGCCACTCTTTTTAACACCTTAGGCCACACATTGCTTAATTGTAAGTGACGAAATCGTCCAAAAAAACCTATGGTTGTGTTACCAAATATACATTAGGCTACATAATCATATTCATGTGGCAATTAGATGGACTAACGTCACTCAAATATAATTTTTCATAACTTTTGAAACCATTTGGTCTCTTATTTTATTCCCTTCGCCACACTTTTTAAATGGATACGACTACTAAGTCGTTAATGTGACCGTATGAACTTTATGTCGCTTGACCTTCGGTTACACATGTAGTGAAAACGAATGTGTGGTTGTATACATATAGTCACTCATTTGTCGTGTGATAGAAGCCCGTTTTTGTACATGTGGTTTTTGTTGAAATCCGTAATTATTTTGATAGTCTGGTAATAAGTAACAAGTAATAAATCAGTTCGATGTTTGGATTTGACTTTATTATAAACAGGAAGTTCATACCTTTACGCTTCCGAGCTTGCGAGAAGTATTGAGTATTGCTGAGAATTTTACAAAGAATTTAATGCAACTTTTTTTTATCTTAGTTTAGAGCTTGCTTAATTAGATAGTAAAAAGTTAGGGTTAACCGAGGAGCTTGTTTTGGTTAATTTAACTAGGTAAAAGAGATTATACTAAAACTTGTTAGTTTTTCTCAGTACCAGCTTTGATAGAATGCATTTTGAATAACCAGATCTGGATTGATTTCATGATTAAGAAAGTCGCAGCAGAACTGAATTCATTTTTATTATTGAATTCACTTTATTTTATTTTCATTGCTATTTGAGTTAATAATTTACAACAAAATCCCCCTTTTATATTTTTTGTTTTTTACTAGTATGTGCCTTATGCAAAGAGACATTGACCATTAGGCTGTGTCCTTGTGGATTCGACCCAACTTCCTTGTGCTATATTTTTAGTGCAACAAAGTAGTGAATATTTTATATTCTTAAATCGTGCTCGAAAACGGTTGATGATCATCCACTTGTCATACTTACCCAAAGGCTCTGACCAGGAACACCAGTAAATTGAGTATAACAATACTCAAAATGTTTCGATCAAGAATTTCAACCCAACACAAGCTCAAAAATCGCATAAAAGTTCTCAAATACACACTTTACTTCCCATTAAGTCATCACCATCCCACTGCTTCCACGAGTGTATCCGTGGTCAATCCGGAAGAAAATCGTGGGCAACATTCATACTTCCATACGCTCAGGGGTACAATTTAACTAATAATACATCCAAGATTCCTACAACGGACTCTACCACTAAAAACTCAACTTACTCGAAATTGTTCTCGCAACAACGAATAAAGATCCACTAAGGAACTCCATTAGGAACTATCGATAAACAACTGTGACTTTTCCATTAAGTCAAAATCCTACCAAAACCTGAACCAAACCTGTCGGCTACTAAGCCATCGATAGTATTTCTATTCAGGTCAGAATACCCAATTATACCAAAGACCAAATGAATTACACAATGCAGATCTCCACGACCTAACTACTCGCCCAATACATAAGTTAGATCCACGAGGGTCCACGACACGTCTTAGAACCATCCAACCATTGGAATGAGAAGCTCACGCTTCCTCGCCGTTCTTACCATCACCCAATCTCAACCATGAAGATTCCTAACTAGCGCCCGATAGGCCTATAGACATACGACCATCATCCCACCGACCTGCAAGAACCCAGTCAACATCCCATTTAACACTTACCAAACCATAAGAGCCATACCATACTATAACATGCAACCCTTCCACAGTCTTAAAACCATTCCTATAACATATTGAATCATCCTATAGAATGCTACAAGCCAAGTCGTAGACTTACCGCACTTCCACAACCGCCTACCAACCTAGTAAATGATGTTGTTGCCCCGTAGTCTTATAGTACGTCCATAATTGCCTATCAACCTAGTAATAGTACAACCACCCATAAGAATACCTAACCAAAGATCAATACGAGCTAAACCCCCATCCTGTTGGACCCTATTAGGCGTTCGGGTCGTGATTTGAACCCCATAGCCTTCATTAGATAAGAATAGGAAGAAAGGTACTAACACAATCCTAATCATGAACCTAACCATGAATTCCAAATGCACCCTTACCTCTGATTCACGTCCCCGAACAAGATATCTTGAATCCTTAACCATTGATTCCCTAGTTAGAACAGACTAATGAACATTATTCCTTGTCTAAGCCTCGGCTCATACCACAAACAAGAACTATCTATCCTTTTGTCCTTAGTTACGAAAATCCAAGTTAATACACACTTAAATATATTTTTGTTAGTCCCAAGTGGTTCTCCCCCACATGAAATCAGCTACTCCCGAACGACTTCAAGAATTCCACTATTTGTCCATAATTTATAGCGACAAAACCCTAAGATTTCCAACTTGTGATCACAATCCATATCAATAAACATCCCAACAATAAAATCTTCTCAAGGTAATATCTCAATCTTAAATAATTCGACAGATCCTACTATTGCTCAACTTATTTAACCAAGCTTTGTGTTAAAAGGAAAAATCTATTATTAACCTGAATACTATCAGAACCGTGATGGATTCACTTCTTTCCAACCCTACTAGCGTGACCTGTCGAAATTGGATTCTACATAGAACTGATCCCCTTCCAGAAAAACTTATCAACATTATTCTGACAACCTAAACAGTGGTAAAAAATATCCATTTCTCCACACTTAATGAAAGATCGATGCACCTACAACACCGTCAACTAGTACAAATCAACAATTCCCAAACAATATCAACTATTGAACAAAACCCATGCGAAAGCATCCACCACACCCTGAAGTAGGTTAATGAATCAAAAATAACTTTGCCCTTACTAATGATAGTAATCAATTCAACGATCTAACCAACCGTTCAACTAAAATTAAACATGAGAGGCACACGCTGCTGTTAATCCCAGAAGGGACAATTGGCTATAGTGAGATCTATATCTAGAAGCTTCTGACGCAAGGTGTCACACAAATGACTAGTTGGATGTGTTATCTACTTCAAGGTATCAGATAAATGAGTTTGATGCTTAGATGCTTATATATATTTTTTGTTAGTTATGCTCGAGTTCATATTGATGGGATGTTTTTTCTTCGTAACGGATCAAAAACACGTTGGAATAGATAACTTCCTTATAAGATAAATATTTTTATGCCGTGCTCGCGTGGATAGTATCTAAGATCGGATAGTTGAAGTTATCGAGTCGTAGTTTTGTCAGTGTAATTTCCATACTTTTTTGAGTAAAATATATGTTCGTTAAGTTGTATTTATAATGCTTTTAGTGTGGGTTATATTTATATTCATAGTCGTTGTTATGAATTTATAAATAAGATTTATCAGTAATTTCAGTTATAATACTGATTGATCTATTTGTAGAAGATGTAGCACCCATTTCCCAGATTGGACCAGTAGATGGTATTAAGGAGTCAAAGGCATGGTTTTTTTAGGAAATCCATATGCCACGATGTGACATGAAGGGTGTCACGACGTGGCATACCAAGTGCATAATCTGTACCTATGATACTTGTCACGATGTGACAAAAAGATGGTTATAATGTGACAGGCGGCTGAAGCCCGAGCCCATGAATTTTAGGGTTTCTCCCATACTTAAAGCCATTAATTCATGACCTAGGGTTCCTTCTCAACCTCCAACCTATATCAATGAAACCCTAGCCTCTCTCCTTGACTTTTGAGCTCTTTATTGGTGTTTTGGAATCTTGAAGGTTGAAGGATGACTTTGTTGAGCAAAGGATCATCTAAGCAAGCTTGTCTATATCTATTGGTTCAACTTCAGGACTTAAGTAAGGCTCCAAGTTTCCATATTTTTGGTTCATCTCTTATGGATCTAGGTTTTTAGTCTTTCCCTTGATGGTTTGTGGCTCTTATTGGTTGGTTTGGATAAAGTTAGAAACTTTATCACTCCTTGAAGCCCTTGGTTATTATATGCTCTAGATTTAGATTCTCATGCTGTTTGGTGCAATGTATGGAGTTTTGACTTCATTTTTCACCGAGTTTTGGGGAAGGACGTTTCCATAAAGTAAGGATTTTTATGGCTCTTTTGAAGGCAAGGAAGCCTTCTGGAAAGCTGGAGTAAAGCACTTAATAGATTAACTCCATAATGCAAAAATGTGGCCACTAGCAGTCGTCACGAGATGATCAATGAATACTCATGACATGAAAAAACCCATCTTCTCGACTGTTTTGACCTTGCTTCCCTACAACATGACTAAGTAATGGTCACGATGTAGCGTTTACTTTGACTGGATTGCGCGTTGAGTTTGTGGGCCTTTAACCTTTTACTTTTGACCAATTTAACTTGGGGTCAAACTTGGAGTATTGAGTTGCTAAGTGAGGATTTGTCTGTTTGGGTGTTAGTCGGTTCGAGGGATTGATTAGTGCAAGGAGTTAGAGTGTTGCTGAGCTACTACAGTTCTACGAATTATGCAAGTTTCTCAGTATGCTACGTATCCCTATGTATGTCGTTTGCATGTTAGGATAGAGGTGTTGTTAGAGCCTAAATATATTATTGTATATATGTGGAGTATGGGACACTTAGCCAATTTATGCTAGAATTGTAGGGTGTTGCATGTAGATCATATGGTATTGATTGGATTTCGGTCTGGATAGGGTAACTAGGGCAGAATAGTTACGAGGATTATGTATGACTGATCAACGAAAGACTTGATTGAGAAGTGGTCAGGGGTAGGGTGACTAAGGAAGGCTAATTTCCAAGGAAATGTACTATGTTTAAATTATGATATGAATGTATGCTATATGGTTATGTGGTAGTGATAGCTTGGGTTCTATGTAGTCTAAGTTCGATAACATGGGAACTCTTGGTCTAATGTCTGATTGTGATATTCTTGTCTGATTGTTCGCTCTCGAGTAGATCATCTGTTTGATTGTCTATCAGATTCCTTATTACATATGACTTTTTTCATTGCTGGGAAAGACCATGGGGGTAGCCCATGGCATTGCAGGGGAAGACCATGCAGGTATCCATGGAATTTACTCGTAAGACCACAGGGTACCCCATGGAATTGCAAGGAAAGACCACGGGGGTAGCATACTATCAACTAATATGCCCTTCAAGAAATAACCTAATACCTTTTTGTTGGCTTGTCGGTAGGGCTGTAAATAAACCGAACGTTCAGAGAACTGTTCGTGAACCATTCGGCGGGAAGTTCGCTTATGTTTGTTTATTTAATAAATGAACAAATATGAACACAAATTCTCGTTTGTTTAGTTAAACAAACGAACATGAACAATGGTCTCGTTCGTTTATTTATGTTCGTGAGCGTTTGTTTACGTTTGGTTTTGTCCATATATATAAGTTCCTCAATATTCATAAATGCTTAATTGTATTTGATTACATTACTATATTATATAATCATTTATGTCCATATATGTTCAAATTATGTTTGTTTATCTTTGTTCATTTGTGTTCGTTCGTTTATATGTTTGTTTAGCATGTTCATGAACATAAACGAACAAACATGAACAATGCAATTTATTAAACGAACGAACATGAACAAGAAAACTCGTTTGTTTATCTGTTCGTGTTCGTTTGGTTCATTTACAGGCCTACTTGTCGGTGATGGGGATGTAGGTGTGTGTTTGAGCAAGGGTGTTTCTCTGATAGTTTAACCACTTGAAATGTATATGTAGTATTATGTTTTGTTCCCCGTCTCCGCTAGTCACAATTATCCATAAAGCAAATAGCTCCAAACCTATCATTTGTGGATTTTTTTCACTTTATATTGGAACCCTTCACTAACACTTTTGAATCCTAAATTAACCTTTAGTGCTTCTTTGCTTTTGAAAAGTTGGTATAACTTCACATGGGAGGTATAGTTGTACGATGTGGCCCTTTTATGTTTTTGTTGAGCTGATTCGGGCTATAGTAAAGGTTCAGACATACTCCCAATCGGTGGTTTGAGTTTCTTCAGAATCGGAAAAAATAAAAATGAAACTTTTCCTCTTGTGCTTTTTGGGGGGTAAGGGATTAGTTTCTTCCTCTCCACCTTCAAGATCATCCCCATCGAATTTAGTGTAACTCTGAAAATGTTCAACTGGATCTCCATGTGGAATTATATTACCATCATCAACGAGCATCATTAGTTTTGTCTCATCATTCGTAGATTCATCAACATCAATAGTAGAGCCAATGTAAACAACAAGCTTACCTTTAGACCTATAATCACCCCATCTATATGGTTGTTATAAAAAGGAACATGGTTGGTTATCATAGGTAATAAATTACAAATTTGATTACTTCCAACACCGGAAGACTCATTTCCACCAAATCGATTTTCCCCAGGAAATCGATTAGCACCACTTTCCATAACATTATTAACAACAAATAATTATACTGTGTTCGGAGGCATACTACTATCAAAACTAAGAAAATATTTGACATCGCTATCGCGTCAAGAATCTACATAACTATATTTGATCTAAGACATTGAATGATAAACGAATTTGATTAGTGTGTAACTTGGACTTCAAATCAACCAATATAACTAACCCAACGAATTTGATATCACTACTTATATCTACACCAAATCATGTGCAGTTTGAAGCAAGATATTGCATACATCCATTGATACTTTTCCATTGCCCTTCACTAGAAACTGACACTTGAAAAAAAAATATTGTATACATACTCATTCCAGAACATATATGGAAAGTATAAAACACATAAATATATTTAACACACATATTTATTGCATATATGGAGCAAAACCATACAACTGCCCTGATTCTAGCTCTCCAGAACATCACTCTGGAATGTGAGACCATTGTCGACTCTAGTCAGTACTACACTTTTTCAGTCCGGAACTTATGGGGTTTTAGATTCTAGAACAAAATTCCCACCAACTTCGGAGCATCATAAATAATCTGGAATATCGTATTCCGAATCCGAAGTCTGGAATGAAATTATGCGCTCTGGAGTACGATATTTCGGAGAATGTGGTCATTTCCAAAAAAAATAAAAAATAGAGTTGTTATTTTTATTAACAAGTATATTTATAAGGGTTATATTACTCAATTTCCCATGTTTAAACCAAAAAATCTTAAGAACAAAGCTTAGTGAGTCCCCAAAATACCACATACCATACATATCAATGGGCCCAACCCTAGGGGGGTGTTCCAACCCTTCGTGAATTCTATGATCCGACCATGGGCTTCCATGCAAGTCACAAAGATAGATAGGTGCTATGATCCAACCACAGTCTTTGATACATGTATTGGGATCCAACCAAAATATTTTATACATGTGTTGTGATCTAACGATAGTCTTTAATGCAAGAGTCACAAAGACAATCAAGCAACCTACGTAGTATAGTGAGAAGACTCATCTCAATCTGCAAACAAACAAATCACACACTCGAGATGCTGATACTGGAACTCCTCATACTAAACATATATACAATAAAACCGTAATCAATAATTAAGGTAATAATCCACATTCAAAGGGTCTTGGTTCATAACTAACCCTCCTTGGGACAAAAGACCATTTTTCCTTACCAAGACTAAAAACCACTCCATTTGACTAAAAGTCTACATGTCAAAAAGTCAACAATCAACCCTCAGTTGACCTACGCTCAACGTACATGCTTCTTTACACTCAGTGGAGAGCTTTAGATGGAAAATAGGGAAATACCAGATCTAGAATGATACACAAACTTTCTATTAAGCTCTTAATACTTAAGAACCAACCATCCAATTCTCAAATCTCAACTCGAAGAGTGTCTTAATGGGTAAATTCTCTTACTTTACCCATTTGCATGGCTAAAAAGAGCATAAGACCAAACCCTAAGTCATTGATATCAACTTTTGCTCAATAAATTAAGCATCGATGGATAATAGTGACCAAGCTCTCATTTTTATGACTTAACAACCCCCCCCCCCCCCAAAAAAAAATAAGGAAATGCAATTCAAAGGGTCTAGAGTAGCTCATACTCTTAAAGAGGCCAAGTTATGGGACAAAAAGCATATAAATCTATGACTAAACTAGATCTAGAATGAAAGAACACCAAGATGAGAAATTTATACCTTATGAAGGTGGATTATGAGGTGCAAAGTCTGGATCCACAAAGCTTGAAACTTCCAAATCCTTCTCCTATGAACTCCTCCTTCGGAGATGCACACAAGAACACTCTAAGACCTCAAATCTCTCACAAGGTAGCTAGGGTTTTGACATATTTGAATAAAGGGTTGGAGGATGAGCATGGAGAGGCCCTCAAGGAGTTATAGCCTTTAAATAGGGATCACAACCCCCAAAATTAGGGTTTTGATGTTGTGCACCTATGCTCAATGTAAGTCACTCTATGCTCAGCATAGGGAATTAAACCCTCGCATGCGATCAGTCACCTACGCCCATCGTAGGGGACTATCCAATGCTCAACATAGGACATGAAAAATAAAAAAATGACAAATTTGGACTTTAAAGAAATATACCTGCGGATATGGGTGTTACACTCTACATGTTGTTCATCATGTTGATCCTCCTGCTGTTAGAAGATCAGAAAGAAATCATCACCCACCTATCAAATTCGAAGATTATATTTCTGGAATTGTTGTAGATGTATGTCTTCATACTGTTACAAACATATCATATTCCAATTATATATGTTCACTTCACTGGATGACAAGAGTAAATATTTGATCAAAATTGTTAGTATTATCTATGAACCTTCAAGCTATGAATAAGCAATCAAAATTCCAGAATTGAGAGAAGCCATGAAGAAAGAATTTGATGCTTTACAAGCTAATAACACTTGGGTTGGTATTGATCTTCCAAAAAGGGAAGAAACCAATCAACTATAGATGGGTATACAAAATCAAATACAGAGTGAATGGAGAAGTTGAAAGATATAAAGGAAGATTGGTTTTTAAAGTCTATAGTCAGAAAGCTGGAATAGATTATACTGAAACTTTCTATAACATCATCTTTCCAGGTATTTATTTATGAGTTGTAGTTATTTATTTTTGTCCATTTGGACTGGCCACGACATGGCATTGGGAGTGCAACGACGTGACACTCGATTAATGAGGAACACACATCAACGATTGGCCACGACATGGCATTATGTTTGCGACAACGTGGCATCCGTTTGGGCCTAAAACTCTAATTTCGGGATTGGTTCCCTATTTAAGGGCACTAAATCCTAGGGTTGCCTCATTTAGCAGCCTCCAGCCTTTAGAAACGTACCCCACTCATAAACATAGCCTCCATTATGTTTTGAGTGCTTGAACTCCATTCTTATGAAGGTTGAAGGAATAAGGAGCTCTTGGTGTTGCTTGTGAACTGTGGTTTCAACTTAGATCCAACATCTTCATCTTATTTTTGAATCATAGGAGATTTAAAGTCTCTATCTTTCTCATTATTTCTATAGATCTAGTTCAATGTCATTTTATGAGATTTTGGTCCCAAATATTCTTGTTCTTGGATTTTAAGTGAACCCAGAACCCTTGAGTGCATTTGTTAGCTTTTGGACCTTAGAGTTGGTTGGAAAGTTGGCTTCATGGCTTATTGAGTGAGTTAATGCCTTAGTGTTGTCATTAAGAACATAGAATTTAAGATCTTGTCTTAATGGATAAAGTTGGAAACTTTATCCATCAAGACCTTGAAGGGAAGGAGATATGAGCTTTAGGGTTGTTGGTATTGAGTATAACAACTTCGTCCATTACGTTGTTGGTGCCTAGTGCCCACAACGTGGCTACCAGTTTCCGTGGTGTGGCGACTGATGTTTCCACAACCATTTTGCATGGACATTACCATAACGTGGCATTGAGTGGCCACGGTGTGGGAATTGACTTATTGCTGATTGTTTTATCTTGGAGTGTCCACGACGTGGTCTATGGGTGGCCACGACGTGGAGACCTATCAAATTTGACTTTGACTATTCACTTTGACCGTTGACTTTTTTACCATAGTGTGAGAGCTATTGTGTTTTAGCTTCTATCTGCAAGGTGGGTCCTCTCACTATACTATAGGACACTAGGTGTCGTTGTGCATGTGTCTATGTGACTATTTCTAGTTAGATTGTATGTTATATGCATCGAGTCGATCTAGGTTTGGAGTCATTAAGGACTTGGGGTTGATACGGACCCGAAGTTGTTACAGACCTAGTACAGGTATGTGTTGTTATATATGTTGTATGTGGTCTTTTGGGTGAACTCACTAAGCTTCGTGCTTATAGGTGTTGATATATTGTGTTTTAGGTACTTCAGATGATCGAGGGAAGTCGAAGGCTTGATTGTATACATCCACCCGCTGTTTCTATTATTCTGCATGTTTTGATACTCTGATTTTTTGGATGATTGTATTTGATACCTGTGTTTTCTTGACTTGGTTTTTTTAGAACAATATTTTTATCCTTAATTAAAAATGAAAAATATGTTTTGAAAATGAGACGTTACACTTTCTCTCCAGTTGTCAAAATGACAACAGTAAGAACCTTAATAGCCATTGCTGTAAAAAATGATTGGAAGATGCATCAATTAGATATTAATAATGCTTTTTTGCATGGTGACTTAGATGATGAAATTTATATGCAACTGCCACCTAGATTGATTGTTGATAATCCAAATAAAGTTTGCAATTACAAAAATCTCGATATGGCCTAAAGCATGCTTCAATATAGTGGTATGCAAAGTTATCATTTGCATTAACGGACAAAGGGTATCAACACTCACCATTGTTACAGAAATCGGGATTAATCGTGGATTAATCGCTTGGCGTTCTCTATCCGTCGAGGATTAGGGAATTAATCAGAAATTTAGGATTAATCGGGTTTAGCGGGATTAATCGGTCAACAAAAGTCAAAAAAGTCAAAAAAAATTTAAAAATTCAAAAAACCAACTTTCTTTTTTTACTCCAAAATTTTCAAATTTTCAAAATTTTAAATATTATACCAAAATATTCATATTTTCGTATTTCCAAATTTCCAAATACAATTTTTCTTATTTTCTAATTTTGAAGTACCTGTTTTTCTTAAGATATATTAATATTTAATTAATTTTAATATTTTATTAATAATCTATGGTCCCCGATTAATCCTTAATTAATCCCCGCCAAGACCGATTAATCCCTTAACACTAGTCGACTGTCGAGCTACCGTCTAGCGATTTTTACAACCTTGACACTCACATAATAATTATTCCTTGTTTTACAAATTTATTTATAATTTTTTCACATATGTTGTAGTGTATGTTGATGACATAGTGATGACTTGGAACAATCATGAAGAAATCTCTCAACTAAAATCATTTCTTGATGATAAATTCAAGATTAAAGATTTGGGGATTTTAATTTCTTCTTTGGAATTGAAATTTTGTATTCTTCTAATGGTGTTATCTTGATTCAAAGAAAATTTGCAACAGATCTTCTTAAAGAATTTAATGTGACAGAAACGTTGTTTGTCCTCTTCCTTCCAGTACCAAGTTGTTGATTAATGAAGTGGGTGTTTTGCCTAATCAAGAGATGTAGAGAAGGCTTGTCGGAAAATTGAATTTCTTGACTAATACAAGACTAGTTTTTACTTTCACTATGCAACATTTAAGTCAATTCATGGCTAATCCTCGTGTTCCACATATGGAGGTTGCACTTCATACCTTAAGATACATAAACAACAATCCCGATCAAGGATTATTTTTCAATAAAAATGCCAATTTTATCCTTCAGACGCATTATGATTCTGATTGGTTTGCATGCCCTCATTCTAGGAGAAGTATAAGTAGATTCTTTATAATGCTTGGAGGAAGCCTAATTTCATGGAAATCTAAGAAACTGGTGATTATTTCTCTATTCTCAACATAAGCAGAATACAGGAGTATAGGAAGGGTTACAGCTGAGCTGGTTTGGTTATCTATATTGATACATGAATTATCAGTTCCACATGTCACTCCTATTGGTGTTCGTTGTGATAATCAAGCAGCCATCTATATTGTAAGAAATCCCGTCTTTCATGAGAGGACTAAGCATGTGGAGCTCGATTGTCATTTTGTCAGAGAAAAATTACAAGCAGGGCTAATATCTCTTTAACATGTTCCAACCAATTCATAATTAGCTTATATGTTTACAAAGAATTTGCCTAGCAAGAATCATTATCTAATTACTTTACAAGTTGGGAGTTTCTCACTCTCCAACTTTAGGAGGCTCTTATTATTTATGACGTCACATCATGGTTGCCACATAAGTGAGTTGGTTAAGTTGTTATTAAGTAGTTCATGATTTATGTTATTATAGTTAGTCAGCCGCATATCTATCGCATGTATATAATCCCCTTTGTAATCAGTTTACGATCAATTAATGAGAATGATTTCAGTCATTTTTTCTCTCTATTTTCTTCATCTCTTAAAATCAAGACACCCACATCAACGATCCGTTCCAAATTGATTGGCCATTTTTATAACATGCAAAGTAATTAGTTATTTTCTTTCATACTAAATTAAATAATTACCTCTCTTTGTAAATATCTTTAAATAATATAACTAATATAATATCTCGCGTCTAATCCAATTTAATTTCGTGGTAAATTCACTAGGTATAGTTACACTAGTTTTTCGATACTTATATAAACTATCCATCCAAATTCATGGTTCCTTTTATGTCTATTGCATCATCATATGATCATACCTTTTTTGATACGTTATTTGTGATAGCTTTTTATCACACAACATAGGAGAAACAATATACAAATAATATATGATAGAAAAACAGTGCTACCAAAGCATATATATGTCTATAAATGTATTTTTGAAGTTGTGGAAAACAGATTCATTCTTTGACTCTATCAGGGGCGTCTCAGAAGGGTGTCAAAGGTGGGCAACTGAACAGGACCCACGTCACGTAAGAGCCCGATTTTTTTACTTACACGTATATATAAGTTTAAGTTTAATGTATGCGCATGAGAATATATATCATATTATCATTCATTTGTTTTGATTGTTTTATAAAATTTATCGACCTCGTAGTATTAACTAATTTTTGCTTATAAATATAAAAAATGATCTCTCCAGAAAAGTTTCAAATTTTTTAGTCAGTTTATGATCTAGTCCTAAATTAAATTTTATTAATGAAAAAAGACGGAAAACCGACTACTCTAATCACTTTAACTTTTTTTTTTTTTTTATCTTTTTAGCAGGTTACCTACTGAGGTGACGCCAAATGGACTGCTTTCTGAGGTGGCACGCCACGTAGATTGTTGTGCTGACACGGAAACTAATGTGGCATGTCCTTCATTTACAATTTAAAATAAATCGGATTTTGGAGAGAAAATAAGTGAGGGGGACTCAAACCCTTGACCTCCCACGCCTATACCATATACCTTACCATGTAAGCTACAAAGACTTATTGTTAATATTTCTTCAAATTTATGTGTAAAGTGTTATAATCTCCGTCTTCCTCTCCACATCAGCCTAATATCCCCATTGATATACCTTCTAGTCTCGCCTCAATTTCGTCTTCCTCCAAGGCGTTCAAAACCTTCTCATCTCTTCAGCATCTCACTTCCATTACTCCTTATGTACCACGTGAAAAAGGCATATTTTCATCGATTTATGTATATGACAAGAGCCTAAAAAAAATTCAAACTATATCACCTGAAGAGTAACTTAAAACTTCAATTTTTCATATTGTTGTTTTCTTGGATTTCTCAATACTTTACTATGGCAGACTCATTTTCATTGTAGCATTTCTCACAAGAAGCCGAACACTAAACATATGATAGATGTAAGAAGAGATGACTGAAAAGGTATGAACACATGAGAATAAAGCAAAAGCTGAGAACCTTGTATAAGTGGTAGTTACCTCTGTATTCCTTAATGTTGAAATTATCTACTATAAAAATGAAAAAACATGTACAATGTGCTTTGGCTATGCAGTACTTGTTATAAAACGTGAAATACACTATTAATACACATTATGTAGATGGCTCCTTGCAATGTAGTATATTATAAATCCTTTAATGATTAGTAGTATTTTCTGTGTATACCTAAAATAAGGCAATCAAGTCTCCCCATAACATGGTTTGATCACAACAAGATATTCATGTCCAAAGAAGCACCTAGTAGAACTAGAGGAAAATTAAGTAATTGTCATTATCATAGCTAGATATTGGTTATAATATTAATGAAGTCAGTAAAATGTTTGATTTGTGGGATATTGCCTAGCTATTACATGTAGTTTTACGCGCCTTAGAACATATATGATAGTGAAATCCAACTTCCAACAGGGTGAAGAACATTGTTGCATGTTGACAAGTTGTGGGTTGATTATCCAAACACTAAAAGGTTTGCATACAAGATAGGGATGTAATGGGGCCCATTCCAAATGCTTGCGCTTCATCCCATGTTTAATCATTTTTACATACACTAAACATCGAAAACATTAAAAGCTAAATAAATTAGAGTTGAATGCTAGAACATTTAAAAAAAAAAAAACCTTTCGTTTCGATGGTTGTGATGATACACGATGCTTCAATGATTTGGTTGTGTTGTTGTGTATCTCTCTCTATGGCCGTGGCGTGGCGTACTTTTGGTGCCAGAGAGGGAGAATAAATGAAATGGCGGTGGCCTCGTCCATTTCTTTTGTCATGGGGTGGAGGAGATTGAGAAATAGGGAGTTAATTTTAAAAGACGCCTAAATTTTCGAAAAAAAAAACGGCAAGATTCTAGCGTTTTTTACATTCACTGGAGTTGTCGTCGGAGCTGAGTTGAGAGAATCAGAGTTGGAGATAGACTGGGGGAAGAAGAAGGGTTAACGAGGGTAACCTGATGCAAAGGTAAAAAAAAAAAAGTTAAAGTGATTACAATAATTGGTTTTCTTTCATTTTTTGTTAATAAAATTTAATTTAGAACTAAATCATAAATTAACCTGAAATTTTGGAACTTTTAAGGAGATTTTCCATATAAAAAATTATATTTAGGAGTCCATTCTTATTTTTTCCATGGTGCCTTTGAAATCAATAAGATGCCCCTAAACTCTATAGTCGCAAGGCATATCAAGTATGGTGTCCTGCTCCTAAAAAAGTGAGCAGGGTTTAAAGGGGTGCCGCACTTGCTAGGCCCGAGGCGACGCCGAGGAAGAAAATTTGTATGAGTTAGTTCCTATATAGTTGCATATATCAGTTGAAGGTTGCACCTTCATATTTCGTCATTTGCCTAATTGGTCAGAGTTGTTTTTGGGTTAGACCTTATTGGTAGTTTTACATCAAAAAAACTAGTATTTATTTTCCTTGAATGAGTGTAACATGTATCAGTGTACAGAAATAATAAAGAGTAAATTACAAGAATGGTCCTTGTGGTTTGTGATAATTTGCAAGCTTGATCCTTAACTTATTTTTCTAACTCAGACGGTCCTTAACTTTTGTTTTTGTTGCATCTTTGGTCCTTACAGACATAAAAAGACTATTTTACCCTTATTAGTTTATTTATCTTTTATTTTTATTTTTTTTACAATTAAAAAAGAAAAAAAAAACAAAAAGAAAAGCCACCAGACATATAAGATACGTCATTCTCTCATCTCTTTCTCTCTGTAGTCGCTCCTCACACTCATCGTCGAAGGTTTTCTTCACCAAATCTCTTCTCGGAGCTCACCAAAACAAGTTGTCGGAGTTCATCACCAATACAAGTTCTGACCAACACCTATATTTTTCTCCGATGATCTCACACCTTCTTCTTAGATCTAGACTGTCGATGACTGCATCTTACCGACCATCTTCTTCTCCGATAAACACCCTATTATGCCCCCAAAAACCTTCTAATCATTGTGATGTTGTCGGTGTGAAGGAATGGGTTGTCACTAGTATCACCGGATGGGAAGGTTATCAAGTGGTTTTATGAAACCGATTTCACGATTTTGAGGTTTTTGCTTGTCAAATCGATTGTGTGAAGTTATTTTCTAAAATCAAATTCATTGTTTTGTGATTAAACTAAGACTGTATTGTGTGTTGATATGGGCGGTGATGATGGATGATATACAGTAGAGGGGAGGATGAGGTCGCTGATGAAAGAAAAAAAGGAGGGGAAACGCTTTTAATAGGCAGGGGTGGAGATTGGGTGGGCGGTGGCGGTGCAAGGGGACAGACATGCAATTTAACGGGAGGGAAATTTTTTAAGTCGTCGGAAAAGATATCGCCTTACCGAAAAGAAGAAAGAAGAAGATGCGACGTGATGAGGATTTACAGTATTCTAGTAGGAGAAGAGGTAAAAGGTGGTGGTGGAATCCATTGCATTAGCTATATTATTAAATCTAAAAAACAATAAAAAGAAACATTAAATTAAATAAAAAAAGGTATAACAATCTTTTTATCTTTGTCAATAATAAAACTCTACAAAACTAAATAATAAAGATGGTCCAAGTTAATAAAATAACTTAGGAACCAAATATGCAAGTTACCCAAAACCATAAGGACTATTCGTATAATTTACTCAATAATAAAACTCTCTCTCTCATTAATTGTGTATTTGTTTTTTATTTTGCATTATTGCTCTATTTTCTAAAACCGTTGAGTTGAATCGTTTGTGAACGTGCTTAAAGATGAAATAGTTATGTAATAAATGAGTATAGAATCGTCTAGACGTTGGTGGTCAAATATGTTGACCCGAACCAAGTATATCCACAACTTTACAATAAACAGTAGAAAGAAATTGTACGACCTACTGATGCATCACCGTCGTATTTTGTCCCAGAACACCCTTTTTAGTTGAATCGAATAATTCGACTTAAGGTGCATAATGCTTTGTTGATCAAAATATTCCAAATTCCAAAAATAAAATATATTAATAAAAAATGAAAAAAGTTATTTCTGTCGACCTAAAAAAGTTGAAATGACTTTTAGTGTTACATGATTAAAGATATTGTCCACTATAATTCGTATGTCTTATTTCGTCTAAAAAATAAATTAGAATAATATTTGTCCACCTAATTAAAAATTTATGTGTTACTTTATACACAAATCAATTTGCTACCAAAATGTTCAAATAATGCTTTAGGTTTTCTTGAAACAAAATAAAATTACCATACACTGTTATAAGACATTAAAAATTTAAAAGTGTGCTAACAAATGCTAAGTTTGCTAGGTGTTATATATTAGATATTTCCATTTTTTATCAGTGGCGTTTTATTCAGTGATACTTTTCTTTTTATGTAAAGAAGAAGAATGACAAAGGTATAAATGTATTATGTATGACTTTTAAGTACTATCTTATGACTTGCAAACGTAGGAAAGGAGTATTCTTGTATTTTAATATTATATTAATACATTAATCATTTAACCAAACATTTCCTTTAATTGGTAGTGGTGTTATTTTGAACGGCAGGCAAATTATCTTATTAACGTTTTCATTAACATAGATAGCTTCATGTATTATTAATTTGTTAAACTTCAGTACTTTTCAAAGTTTGGTAACTCATGGATACATCTATTTAACATAGCTCTAGCATCTCATTTAATATAATGTTACAAGTTTACGTAATAACTTTTTAATCAACCTAAACTATGATTAATAAAAGAATTTTGTAACTTAGAACTTAATATATCGTTTATGTTTTTGCCGTGTCTTTGCCTTGTTAGACTGTGATTTTAATAAAATTATCCGCCTGCTCAAAAAAAAACTTAATATATGCAGGGTGTTTAAACTTTTTCATTAATATTCAATGATTTGTTGTATTATAATCTAGACTTTGATGAAATAAATAAAAAGATTATATATATATATATATATATATATATATATATATATATATATATATATATATATATATATATATATATATATATATATAGAGAGAGAGAGAGAGAGAGAGAGAGAAAGAAAGAGAAAGAGAGAGAGAGAGAGAGAGAGAGAGAGAGAGAGAGTGAGACAGAGAGAAAGGGGGATAGAACCCGTTGAGATTAAAAATAAAATAGAAACCTTGAAAGTCAACATCAGCCACATATTCAACATCTGCCGCTCTAATCCTCCGGTGTACAGCGCGGCAGACCTATTATAATCATAAATGATTATATAGTACCGTTCGTTCCTTTCTCCTCTGCCACCATCCCCACCACCACAACAATCGCCACCGCCACAACACCTACTACCACCACCACTGACACCAACCGACCCACCATTATCACTTTCGTTAGTTATACCACTGCCACCAACTCTTATCATCATATATTTATAATCATTTATGATTAAACATATCTCGTTGCTGCCGGTATGCTGGAGCATTAAAACGGCAAATGAAAAATATGTAGCTGGGGTTGAATCTCAAGATCTCTATTTTTTTTAATCTCAAGTTAATCGTCCCCCATATATATATATATATATATATATATATATATATATATATATATATATATATATATATATATATATATATATATATATATATATATATATATATATAGAGGATAGTTCATATGAGAACACCAAATAAAATGAGAATTTAAGGACAAATCTGGAGCATCGAAGCAAAAACATTTGACGGTTATGATTGATCAATATTTTTTTAGTAATTTTATAAAGAATATTATTAAAAATTAAATTAATAATTACATAAGGGTAAAAGGGTAATTAGAATCTTGGAAATAAGAGAAAATCTAAGAATTGTTAAATTTCAGATTTTAAAATTATAAAATTTGAAATTTTAAAATTTATAAAATATATAGTTTTCAAATTTCAAATTGCAACTTGAATTTATACGTTGTTTATATTAGAATATGTATTATATAATAACTAAATCTCAATTAACAATGTAGATTCATAATTAAATATATAAATATATAAAATCGTTTGTATTAGGATTAATGGCATATGAGATTCTTTATTGAATAATGACATTACCATAAATTTATATATACAAAAGTCATAAGAAAATAATCCGAAATATGAATCTATACGAAAAAAAATGCAAATACAATAAATGTACATAAGTTATATATAAAAAAAACTAATTATCTTCTGTTCTTCTATTTGGATCTTGAATATTGTTTTTCTTGGTCTTGACTAGTATTCGTTCATTGGGTTCTTTGAAGCTGTAGTTTATCGGAAACCACCCAGTGATATGTATTCATGGTAGAATATAAACATTATCAGTAAATTATATATGAATAACTAACTATCAAACAATATTCATACTAGAAGAACAATAAAATTTATAAAATAAATAAAGAATAACTAAATTTTATGACCAAATTCTTAATAGAATAAACACATTTATTAATCACTATGTAGATGTAGTGTAGTGGAAACAAATCCTCACACAATCAAACCTCGTATCATTTCAATAACCATTATGAGCATTAGATATTGTATATCTAATATTAATTATTGAAGTTCATATGAAAATATAAACAGATAACAATATATTCATTGTATAGTTAACAGCAAACGTTATTGTTACATCCCCAAATTCACGCCAGAAAATACCGATTTGTTTATGTTTTATTTGAAAATCAGAGTATATGTTTAAAGAAATATATTGCGGAATTTGTTCCCAAAAATATGATAAAGAATTTATCAAAGCATTTCCGTAGAAATGTATTATATAAAAAAAACCTTGGGATATCATTGTTGATACAGATCAAAAGCATAAACATAAACAACATAGGCATTATAATATCTATTTATTCTAGTAGCCTATAATCCATTGATCTTTCATCAGATCATCACTCTTGTGCTCTCTTTCCACTACCTGTATATGAGAAAACTGAGTGGGTCAGGCTTGGGAGTCTGGTGAGCACATAAGGTTTTCAACCCGCAATAAATAATTTTATTAATTTCATCAACCAACAATAACCTAATTACCCATTCCCGTTATCCTCACTTTACGTCCTTAAAACACCTATCGTAAGGGACCTAGCCCAAGGATTATCATCGGGATGGACACTACTGCTAAGGGGTTTCCTCAACAATAAATGTCCATAAGGCAACCATGAGGGGGATAGAGTACACCAGTGAACACATCGTTCACAAACACCTACAGGTTGCGGGCCTGTTAACGTTCCACTTGTCTGTCTAGAATAGTCTGTGGTCGTCATCTATACTCTGCTAGATGACTGGATCAACAACAACATCGAGGCCTCTCATCATTTTATTTCATCACACACCAACTATTTTCATCTACCCATGTTTTACCCCAACATATTTGTAGATATAAAATACATAACAATTTAAATCATTTAAAACATGTATAATAGTGTTAATCTAACATAGATAACAAGTATACAGACAATATGCACACATAACATGTAATTTATATAAAATACTTCATATTTATACGTAAGATGAAAATAAATATGCACTCACCATAGTAGCGTGAGTAGATAGAATCTAACTAAAAACGGTCAACGATTCGTGATCGTCGGGCTTGGGAAGCGGAAACAGCTTCGGAAAATGAGAGAGATATAGAGAGAAAGAAGATTTGGTGTAAGAAATGCCACGTGTCATGCTCTTAGACAGCTGTATCTTCGGAAGGTCATAACTTTTGCATGCGAACTCTATTTTTGACGTTCTTTATATCCATGCGTAGGTGGAGACGTACTCTAAAACTTTCATTTAGACCCCTAAGGCTTAAAAGTACTTTATCATAAACTCACTTTTTACGATTCCCAGTATCGTGCCCGTTTCGACGCGAAACTTCGACAGGTCATATCTTCTTCGTTATAACTCGGATTTCGGCGTTCTTTATATCTCCGGAATCCTTGTACCGACCACTAAAACTTTCTTCATAGATATTGGACTTATCTATTATTTTATTTTTGACGCTTATTTTTATTCTTAACTTATTTTATCTTATAATTAAATATAATGCACACAAAATCACATAATATTCAAATAATTCCTATTTATTACTTCAAAGTAGGTTATAATTGTTGACCCTAACTATTACACCATTATTTTAATGCTTAACCTAGAAACATGGGCGTTACAGTTATAAAGTTATAAACTATATAAATTCAAATGACACCATAACATTGGATAAAAGAGTGTGCAATAGGAAATTTGTCTTTTACCTTCATTCTTGATGATCCTGCTGGCAACAGTTTTGTAGAGAATTAGTAAGTTTCTCTTTTCGTCTACAAAAATATTTGTATCTTTCTGCTGAAAATGTACATTTGGGGGTTTTTAGAACTTTGGATTCTGATTCCTCAAGATTTGATTGGAACTGGAATTCAATTCCATTCCAGCATTTTGTAGTAAATGATAATTGAACTGAATTCCATTGGATGTCATGTCACAAAAAGAAAACCTTATTCGGATTCTGACATGCGTTGGAAACCGTGATTTCCCTTTACACTTCTTGTCCTCCTAAGCACTCGGATCAATGTTGGAAACACCAAAAGTCGTTACTTAAATCATAACATTACACTCAAGTCAAGACTCAACATATATATTATAACAAATCAAACAACTTTGGAAAAAACACACACCTCAAAAATACCATGTAGTTGGTGAATGGTATAGTTGTAGAGAAACAGAGGTAACCCATGTGTAATTTCCCTAACAGAGTCTCTATATCTTGTGGCAAACATGTGCAAAATAGTATAAAGCATACATACATCAGCATATTTTGCATATATTAACATGGATCCAATGATATCATATATTTTTTTTTACCAAATAATTGTCTCTTTAAATCCTCCTGCATAGTGTCATTCTTATAGCCAAAGATGTATCCACCAAGAACTTCATCTCTAGGGAGTCTTTCAGCTGTAGGCAAGGTCTTAAATCTTTTGTCAACAACAACAGCAACATTAGCATTACCATTGTTACACAACATGTTATATCCAACCAATCACGCGAGCGACAACTAATCATGAATAAAGTAATACAAATTCATCCGCAACAAAGGCAATAGACATCAGTATTTACTTCTTTTATAATTAAAAAAGGGAAAAGCACATACCTGTGACGTCTACCCAACCCCTAATCTGAGATTCGAACTTAAAATACTTGAAAATCATTATAATCCTCCAAAACATCTCAGAGAATCATCAAAGAGTAAATCATATGATTTTACAACTCGTATAAACAATAAAAATGGAGAAAACACAAAATCATACCTGAGAATTGTTGTTAGAAAATACTTGGGAGTTGAAGGGCGTTAATTTACTGGAAATCAAGATAAGGTTTGTTTTTACAAATTGACGAGATGAGCAGGGAGATTGATGAGGGCAATCGAGAGCGCGGGCATTTTGATTTTTTCTATTTGTTCTTCTTCGCATCATATCACACTCCGATGATCGATTCTACTCTGATGATGATTTTAGGATTTGAGATCCGGTGATTGAGAAGGTCGTGTAAAGAGGTAAGAGGAGCAAAGGTTGTAGAGTTTTTTGTGTAGATATACGATGATCACACATGAGATGATTTTTAGAAGATAGATTTCAAATTTCCAAAATTATAGGTGTATTATATTTATTACAAAATTAATAGCTGATGTAAAAAATCTAAAATACCCTTAATCATAATTTTATTATAATTGATTTATTATATATATTGATTGGTTGATATTTGTCCTCATGTTCTCACTTTAAAATGTGTTCTCATATGAACTTAATTATATATATATATATATATATATATATATATATATATATATATATATATATATATATATATATATATATATATATATATATAACCCCAAAAGGTTAAGAACCTTTTAAGAACCGCTTCATTATGGGTATTTTGATCAATCTATATTTTTTCTTATCATTTAACATCAGATTTAAAAATTCTCACCAAATACTCTGTCATAAGTTTTCAAATTCTCTCAATTTTCAAACATTTTCTTCTTATACAACATCCACCACCAACTAACTCTGGAGACTGTACAACATCGCTGCCACCAAACTTCGACGATTATCCACCACCGCCACCTACCGTCTCCGCCATGTCATTATCTCCTCCCGCCAGATAAACTAATTATCACCGCCGTTACATCCTTCTTCGGCGACTTCCAAAAGATCTGAAGGATTCTGGTGGTTGTTTTTTCATTTTCGGTGGTGTTCATAGTCTAGATCTGTCCAAATCCGATCAAATCTAGAAAATTTGTCTTCAGATCTAGAACATTTGTCTTTAGACCTGCTTTCATCGCCCTCACCACTACCTCTTTCCATCGATGTTGATCTCGCAACCACGACCGCCAACCTTCAGATCTAGGGTCGCTAACTTCAAATCTATAACATCTGCATTCAGATCTTTCCTCATCGTCGACGTCATCCTTTTATAACATTAGATCTATAAGTTTCGTTTCATTTATGACCACCTTTCGACCTCTAACATCTCCAAATCAGCAGAAAACATCTTGTTGCCTCCCTCAACCTTTCAGATCTGAAGCCAAAGATGCCAGAAAAGTCACCAACCACCATCAACCTTTTGGATCTTAAGCAAAAACATATCAATTTCTCATATTTGGGTAGATCTGATCAAATCTGATGTGTTTGGTGTAATTTTAGGCATAGATCATGTATGTGTGAAGCATTTCATGGTGGCCACGGTGTTTCCTCCACCATATCAGATCTCTTCCACTATCACCGCCTCCTCGCCTCAGATTGCCGAAAAACTCATCAAGTGCCATCAACATTTTAGATATGAAGTCAGATCTATAAATCACATTAGATTTGAAAACAATACGCTCACAAGGTGTTTGGTTAAATGCTTTAACGAGATCCGTAAGTTTTTAAGTTATGAATAAGTGTTTAGATTTTTGTACTAAGTTGTGAATTAGTGTTTGAAGTGTATACTATACTATGAATTATGATATTTTTGAGGCATTAAGTTGTAAAATTTAGTGTTTGCAATATTTAGTTAAGCTTTCAGTTAGTATCTGGAATATTTTATTAAACTGTAAATTTTGATTTTTTTATTAATTTTATACACATAAATGAGTTGTGAATGTAGTGTATTAAGCTATGAATTTTATTTATTAACTCAACAACTTAATATAATAAATTCACATTTTAATACATATAAATGCCTCAAGATATAAATGTATAAATATGTGTTTTAAGTTGAGAATATGGCTGTGAATATATAATTTTTATGTATTAAACTATAAATTTATTATATTAAACTGTCACTTTTGTGTATTAAACTGTGAATTAACTGTATTAAACTGTGAATGTTTTATCTGAAGTTATAAATATAACTTTTAAGTTAAGAATATACAACATTTATACGTATTAAATTATGAATTTGTTATATTAAGTTGTGAATTTTGTATATTAAACGGTAATTTACTGTATTAAGTTGTGAATTGACTGTATTAAGTATAAATTTGTGTTAAAACCTTAATAATTTATGTAAGAATTTTTGTATTTATTTTCTTGTGAATATATATATATATATATATATATATATATATATATATATATATATATATATATATATATATATATATATTGCATAAGTATGTGAGAGTACATTAGTTTTTAGATAATTGTTTTGCATTAAATTTAAAATGAATTAATTAATATGTTTATTAAACTATGAATGTACTATTTAAGCTTAATATAAAAATTCACATTTTAATACACATAAATGATTCGAGATATGAATGTACAAATATATGTTTCAAGTTGAGAGTATGATCGTGAATATATAATTTTTGTGTATTAAGATGAGAATTTATTGTATTAAATTGTCACTTTTGTGTATTAAACTGTGAATGTTTTATATGAAATTATAAATATAAGTTTTAAGTTAAGAATATATAACATTTATGTGTAATAAATTATGATTTTGTTATATTAAGTTGTGAATTTTATATATTAAACTATAATTTACGATATTAAGTTGTGAATTTTTTACATAATTTTGTGTTAAAATCTTATGTATGAATTTCTGTATTAATTTTCTTGTGAATATATTTATTTTTGCGTTGTATAAGTATGTAAGAATATATTAATTTTTAGATAATTGTTTTGCATTAAATTCAAAGTGGGTGAATTAATATGTTTATTAAACTGTGAATGAAGTGTTTAAGTTGTAAATGCATGACTTTATATACATACTAGGCGAATACCCGTGCGTTGCGTGGGATATAAAAAAAATATTTTATATTAAAAATAACTAAATCATTGTTATTAACAATTAAATAATAATTTCATAAAAAATAATTTTTAGTATTGTTATTATGTTGACCTATATTATAAGAGATAAGGTTGAAACTTGAAGTTGTTTTGCATATACAAAGTTATATGATTAAAATAGAAAAAAAAATTTAAAAACTAAATAAATCGTTATTGTTATCTATTAAATAATAATATCATATTAAATTAAAACGTTTATATTAAGTATTATCATTATGTAGAAAATACAATATGTAACGACTGAAAAATACAACCAATTTTAAATTTTTCAAAAACATCTCGATTCCATTAAATCTTTACAAAAAGGTTTTCAATACAAAGCATTTAACGTGTTTCCAGAATCACAATACTACAAAATCATGAGGAGCGGTACGATCACGCCTTCGCCTTGCCATGATCCCCTGAGGAACCTGAAAAACATAAAACCACAACTGTAAGCCCGAAAGCTTAGTGAGATATCCCCAAAATACCAACCACAAATACCATACACACATAACATGCCATAACATATCCGATCACAGAACAGCCATGCACTTCGGGTCTACTGTGTGACTGGTCCGCCGCACCGGCCTACAGTCCACCTGGTCCACCCTCTGAGTCTATCCATATACATCGAGTCTGCAGTGTGATTGGTCTGCCCGCTCCCAGGCCTTCAATCCACCTGGTCCACTCTCTGAGTCTACAGTATGACTGGTCCGCCCGCACTAGGCCTTCAGTCTATCTGGTCCACTCTCCGAGACTTCGGCACGTCTGGTCCGCCCTTTCGGGGCCTACAGCCTATCCGGACCGCTCACTGGGCCTTCGGGACAACCGGTCCGCCCTGGGTATCTTGGCCTACAGTACACAGCAGGACCCGCCTCAACCCAACTCCAGTCCAAACAACCATATGCACATATACATATAATCATATAGCAAATCACAGGCAACAAGTCAATCAAGCGGATCACATAGCATATCATCATCCTAACCAGGATACCGACCTAACAGGTCACTAGCATAGCCTCACCCTACGTCTCAGCCAAAATACTACTTACACACATACGCCTTTCCAGGCCATGACCTTCCGGGCCACATAACATAGAATGCCTTCCGGCCCATAACATAATGCCTTCCGGCCCATAACAAGCAATATCATAACAGACAACTATCCGGATTTCCATCCGATAAAGGGCTGGCCTTGGTGCCGTAGACCCTGTCGATATAGTGAGGATAACTCACCTCGAAACTGCCGACTGAACAGATAACCCAAGCTGCTCCGATCACTGATACGATCTCCACCACTGGACAACCACCAATACACTGAACTCAAAACAATAATCAACAATTACCAAAATGCCCCTGGAAACCACTGGTCAACCTTTGGTCAAAGACAAGGTCAAAGTCAACCCCTGACTGACTCTACTCGCCGAGTCAACCCGATGACTCGCCGAGTCCCCATACTCAGAACTTCCCTCAATCCGCGACCTAACTCGCCGAGTCACCCCGAGACTCGCCGAGTCCAACAACTCTGAGTTTACTCTCCCACAACTCACCGAGTCATCCCTTGACTCGCCGATTCTCGACTCAACCATAAAATATTGGAACTCTTTGACAAGACTCGCCGAGTCTAAGGCTATCTTCAACCTACTCGTCGAGTTGTTCATACAACTCGTCGAGTTCCAGGCCATCTTCATCCAACTCGCCGAGTTGTTCTTCCAACTCGTCGAGTTCCAGCTCATCTTCAAGCAACTCGTCGAGTACACCCATGTGACTCGTCGAGTACCACCGATCTGAATCCATTCAGAAGCATTCCAGGCCATGCAATTGCTCCAAAACATAGATCTAGCCTCCTACAACTCATCCATCACGTAAAGTGGCAAACTTTACGTGAATCCAAAGAGATCTATGCATTTTGCACATTAGGGCTAAGGTTTGGGACACGATAGCTTCATCCAACACTCAACACAGGGACTTTCATGCATTCCAACTCTTCTCCATTCTAGATCTGAGGTAGCAACCTCAGATCCAACCTCTAAACTCCAACACATCAAAATATATAATCTCTAATACCCCCAAAATGGTGCATCAAGGAAATAGCAGCTCAAAGACGAGATATTACCTCAAAAGAACGCCCCAACTGCAATGAAACTTGAATCCAAGCAAAGCCCCTTGCTCCAAGCCTCTCCTTCTCTAAGATCTCTTCAACAACCACCTCTCCAAGCTCGAATTTGCTCAACAATGGGGTTTCTCCACGACTTTAGGGTTTCTGGGACTCAAGGGGTGATAAAGAGGCTGGGAGGGAAACATAATGTTCTTTATATATGGCTCAACCCCGAGAATTAGGGTTTTCTCCACTCAGCGCCTACTCGCCGAGTCCACCTCATTGACTCGCCGAGTCGGCTACTTAACACGCGACCAAATCGCGACTCTACTCGCCGAGTCCATCCATGGACTCGTCGAGTCACTCTTTCCCAATTTACTCTTTTAGCCCTTCAACTCTACTCTTGATATTTCGGGATGTTACACAATAATAGAGACATTTTTTTTATCTATCTTAAATTTTATCATTATGTACAACATATGATAATAGAGACAACTTTTTATCTTACATAGTAAAAAAATGTTTTGTATCATAAATATTACCATAATTATGTAGAACATATAATAATAGTGACGTCTTTTATAATGTTAAAACTTTAAATTGTATTACATATAGGGTTGTAAAACTTGGCTAACACAACCAAATACTCGACATGTTACTTAAACTCGACCTCCAATGGAAGCGAGTTTGCCTAACTCAACCAGAAGACACTCGGATCCTTATTAAAGTCGATCCAAATCTAAAAAATACAGTCCAAAATCATTTTTGAAATTTTGAAATTTAATTGGCCACTTGTCCACAAAGACAATCTCACCAAAGAATACACTCAACGTCCTACAAACTTAGATGCAAGGAAGATCTCATGGCTTAGTCCCTTTGAAATATTTCACAACCTTTCGTATTTAAGTATTTATAGAGGAAAATACATTCTCTTGTTTACTCTCACGATCAATGTGGGATGAAGACATTTTAATTAAACTCATTTCTTGATTTGCCAATAATTTCATTTTGTTAAATAAAATATTAAATAATAAAAATAAAATGTTATCCAGAAAATTCATTGTTCAATAATTCCATTTTTTAGTAATCTCGTAAGTTGCTATAAAAAATTAAGTTTTTATTGAATAATTTTTTGTTAAATCCTAAACTAATAAATTCAATTAGGTACTTAATATAGAAAGTTTGTTTATATGTATTTTCATGATTCAAAATGTCATTATAAAATGAATTCATTTATAAAATATAATCGAGTATATATTTCGTGCTTTTGAATCAAAGTGATTTTTCAAACAATTATAATTTTATGTTTAGGTAGATTTTTTTATATTTATATAACATTATGTAACTTATAATATTATTATAAACAATTTGAATAATCATGGGAGTTTCAAATATATGTGGGGAAAGAAAAATGATTCATTTATCGGTCTAAATTGATCAAACTCGGACCGATTCAACTTAATATACCAAACTACATAATGTTTTTTCCATTGAAACCCAGTTTGTATATATTTTGTGTTTTTGAATCAAATTTATTTTTCAAACAATTACAATTTTATGTTTAGGTAACTTATTTATAATATTATTATAAACAATTTGAAAAATCATGGGAGTTTCAAATGTATGTGCTGAAAGGAAAACGCTTCCTTTATCGGTCCAAATTGATCAAGCTCAGACCGATTCAACTCAATATACCAAACTACATAACGGTTTTTCAACTGAAACTCTTTTTGAACCTAAAAAAATCTTCTTCAAAACCATTTTCGGGATTCTAAAACTTAAATGGACAGTTAGCCAGTTGCCAATAAAGACAATCTCACCAAAGAATACCCTCAACATCCTAAAAAGCTAGGCATAAGGAAGCTCTCATGGTTTGGTCCCTTTGAAACATTTCACTACCTTTCCTATTTATAGAAGACGAAACGTTCTCTTGTTTACTCTCACCATCGATGTGGGATGAAGACATTGTAATAAAACACACTTTCTTGCTTATAAAACATTATTCAACTTATTTAGTAATTCATTCCATTTCTCTTGTTTACCCTTTCTTTATTGTTCAATAGTTCTATTTTTCTATAAACTCGTAAGTCGCTATCCAAAAAAGTAAGTTTTTATTGAATTACTTTTTGTTCAATTCTAAAATCATAAATTCAGTTAGGTACTTCATATAGAAAGTTTGTTTATATGTATTTTCAAGATTCAAAAGTTCATTATAAAAAGAATTCATTTATAAAATATAATATGCGTATATATTTCGTGCTTTTGATCAAATCGAAATTTCAAACAATTATAATTTTATGTTTAGGTAGATATTTTTTATAGTTATATAACATTATGTAACTTTTTTAAATATCATTGGAAACAATTTGAAAAACCATGGGAGTTTCAAATCTATGTAGTGAAAGGAAAATGTTTCTTTTATAGTCCAAACAAATCAAACTCAGACCGATTCAACTAAATATACCAAACTACTTATTTTTTTTTTCTAGTGAAACCCGGTTTGTATATATTTCGTGCTTTTGAATCAAAGTGATTTTTCAAACAGTTATAATTTTAGGTTTATGTAGATGCTTTTTTATATTTATATAAAATTATGTAACTTATTTATAATATTATTATAAATAATTTGAAAAATCATGGGAGTTTCAAATGTTTGTTGCGAAAGGAAAATGATTCCTTTATCGGTCCAAAATGATCTAGCTCCAGTTCAACTCAATATACCCAACTACATAATCTTTTTCTAGCTGAAACACGGTTTAAACCTGAAAAAATTCGGTTTAAAACCATTTTTGAAATTTTAAAAGTTAACTGGACACTTGCCAATATAGACAATCTCATCAATAATACCTTCAACATCCTACAAAGGTAGGCATGAGGAAGTTCTCATGGTTTGGTCCCTTTGAAACATTTCAGAACATTTCCTATTTATAGAAGAGGAAATATTCTCTTGTTTACTCTCACCATCGATGTGGGATGATGACATTGTAATAAAACACTCTTTCTTGTTTATAGAACATTATTTAACTTATTTATAATATTATTGTAAAGAAATTGAAAAGTCATGGAAGTTTCAAATGAATGTGGTGAAAGGAAGTTAAAAAAAAGGATTTCAAATGCATGAGATTCAAGAAAAAATGCTAGCTTTATAAGTATGTATGACTAGACGAATACTAGTGCGTTGCGCAAAATACAACAATATATTTGAAATTTTACAAATATTTGTTTATTAAATATATCAATGACATTGTTATTTACTTTTATATAATAAATCTAATAATAAGTTGGTATAAACATTGTTTGTTTTAAATTATATGATAATGTAGATATCTTTTAAAATTATATAATCCTAAGTGTCTTAATGACATCTACCTGCAGGTTACTTATGAATAAAAATTAAATATAATATATGATTTAATGATATTTATAGTTATTGTTATGATTAATTAATTTTAAAAAGAGTATTTGCTTAAGATTTAATTTTATATCATTGTAATTATTTAAAACATCAAACATTGTTTTTGTTTTTAAAGACAACAATATATTTTTGTATATAATTTTACTTTTAACTATTGTTGTTGTAAGTTATTTAAAATAACGTATTTCAAAACTCTTAATTATTTTAATTTGGTTACAAAAATTTAATGTTTTTAAAATTTATTTGATTAATATTGTTAGTTTCTATGATTGTAGTTATTTAAAACAAAAAACAGTGTTTTTATTTTTAAAGAAAATCATGTAGTTTTTTATATAATATTACTTTTAACTATTCTTATTGTAAGTTATTTTTAAACTATTTATTTGAAAATTGTTAATGATTATAAAAAATAGTTTCATGGTATTTTTTTTTGTTAATTTAGGATTACAATTTAGGTTTAAGACTATAATTTATAATTTTTAACTATTTATAAAACAGTCTCTCAATTTGTTTCAAGTTTAATTGAAATTTTGATTAAAATTAATTGTTTAATATTATATTGAAATTGATAATTTAATTAATTTGTATCAACTCATAAATTATACAGATATTGTGACTTTAAAAAGATAACTGTTCACATACAACAACATAATTAAACTAATAAGTTAACCATAATATGTTAAAAAGTAAAAGTCATAATTTTATAAATAGAAATATAATATGAGATTTTAATATTGTAGTTTAGTCAATCGTTTGAATGACTTCTACGTGCGAGTTACACATGAATAAAATTAAATATAATATATGGTTTAATGTTATTTATAGTTGATGTTATTGTTAATTAATTTTTCAAAAATTATTTTCTTAATGTTTTAATTTCTATCTTTATAATTTTATAAAACATCAAACATTATTTTTTTTTTTATTTTAATGGTAACAATATAATCATTTATAAAGATTTATTTTTAACTATTGTTATTGTAATTTATGTTAAGTTACTTATTTGAAAACTTTTAACGATTATAAAAATATCTTTAGAAAATATTTTAGTTAAAGTGAAATTACAATTTAGTTTTTGAATTTATCACTGTTAACTATTTATAAAATATTATTTGGTTTTTTAAGTGGAACTGAAATTTATATTAAAGTTGATACTGTAATGTTATATTTAAATTAATAATTTAAGTATTTTGTCCAAATTGTTCAAAAGTTATACTTTTAAACTGATAATGATTTACATAGAACATCATTTTAAATATAATAAATTAAGTGTAATAGAATAAAAGTTAAAGACATAAATTTATAAGTAGAAGTAAGATATTATTTTAAAATTGAAATTTAGTTTATTTTTTATTACACTTTAGGTTTGATATTTAGTTAACTTTATTAACCAACTTATAATCATTATTAGAAAGACACTACACTTTATCACTTTTAACTATTCACATAATATTTTTTAGGTTGTTTAAGTTAAACTAAAATTTATATTTAAGTTGACCCTATAATGTTATATTTAAATTAATAATTTAAGTATTTTATACATATTATTCCAAAATTGTATCTTTAAAATGATAATTGTTTACATCCAATACTATATTAAAACTAATAAATTAAGTTTTATACGGTAAAAGTTAAAAAAAAAACACTTAACTTTATAAGTAGAAGTAAAGATATTATTTTAATATTTAAATTTAGTTTATATATGATTATACTTTAGATTTCATATTTATTTAACATTTTTCACCAATTTATAATTATTATTAGAAAGAAATTGAAAAATCATGGGAGTTTCAAATGAATGTGGTGAAAGGAAAAATACATGGGAGTTTCAAATGAATGGGGTGAAAGAAAAAATGTTTCCTTTATAATATAGTAAGATAAGATAACATATAATTTTGAATGAATGGTGGCTGTGACGGTAGCATAGATGGTTGATTGCAGCGTGTAGTGGTGGTGATAGAGTTTTGGTTTAACTTCTCTGAATATGTAAATTAGTCTAAAATAAATTATATTAAGTTGTGAACTTTATATATTAAATTGTAAATAGACTGTATTAAGTTGTATTTTATATAAATTGCATGTTAAAATATTACTGAATGTATAAATGAAAATATTAGAGTATAAAAATTACGATTTTGCCATTTTCTTAACAAAAAACAAATATAATGATTTTTAACATATTTAAGAAAGATTCGCATATATATGTGCTTTAAAAATGAGGTTTTTAAGATTCTTAATCTTTTGTTATTCTCATTTAAACCACTCATTATATATATATATATATATATATATATATATATATATATATATATACATATATATATATATATATATATATATATATATATATATATATATATATATATATATATATATATATAGGAGTATAATCAAATGAAAACACCAAAAAGGTTGAGAACGCGAAAACAGTTTTGGACCAACCAATTTATAAGGTAAATTAATAATTTTATATTTAATTTAAATATTTTTGGTATTTTAAAATATACCAAAAATATACTTATGTAATTTTATCAGCTTGTTTCTATAATTACTCATTCTCTCACCTCTTTTCTTTCATCTTACTCTATCTTCCATTTCTCTTTCTATATACCTAGGGTTTCATGTTCCATTTCTCTTTCTATATACATAGGGTTTCATAGTTAATCGTCTTCATCATATGCACACGACCATCAAGGTCTGTTGAGCATCTTCATCCCACTCCATAGCCACCATCGTTCATTTGTGATTACTTGTATTCATTTGGAAAAAATGATAAAATTTTAGACAAATTTTATTTTAAATTGATGAAAAAAAACGTTGTATCCATGTATCGTGTGTACTATTTGTGAATAGATGTATATATTCATGTGTGATTGTGAATAGAAGCTTAATCATATGTGATGGAGCACGAACCTGTTTGCTATTATAGTTTTTAAACAAAAAAGTTGTTTGTAAATACAAATGTATTTATTTATGATTGAAGTTGTATTCACTTTTTTTAAGAGAAAAATAACATAGGTTATTAATTTTGGGAAATAGTGAAAAAAAATATCTTTCATGTTCCATTAACTAAAAATTATTTTAAATTTTTAGGTTACTAAAATCATTAACCCTAGATTTTAGGAAATCATCAATTAATATTACTAAGTTGCAATTTAATTTAAATATAAAATTACTAATTTACCTTATAAATTGGTTGGTTTAGAACTTTTATCGTATTCTCAACCTTTTAGGTGTTCTCGTTTGATCTTTTCTTATATATATATATATATATATATATATATATATATATATATATATATATATATATATATATATATATATATATATATATATATATATATATATATATGGGAAATTGAATATACCCTATAAGTTATATAAGTTTAAGTACACTAACTCACTATACTACATCGTTTTGTATCATATATATAGTACATTTTAATTGTCTGAAGTTCTTAAAATTCAACTCCTAACTTGATTTATTTTTAAGATTTTCAGAAATTTCACTATTATTTCCCTTTTATATAATTTTCATTTGCAACTATAATACATATCGTTTGATAGGTGTTCAATACAAAAATGTGATGTAAGAGAAAGATAATAGTAAAATTTCAAAAATCTTCTAATTAAATCAAGTTAGGGTTGAAGTTTAAGAATATTGTAATGCATATGTGATATAAAATGACGTACTATGAGGAGTTTGGTATCGAAATTTATATACCTTATAGGGTATATTAATTATTCCCAGTATATATATATTGATGGGTTTAGCCATAAGAACTTTCCTATGTGCGCATGCAAAACCCTAATGCTTGGATCTAGGCTTTCTAATTAAACATGCTTTGAATCCAAGACTTCTAATGACTAATTAGGAATAAGAACAATACTAAATCAGATCTACAATCATACCTTTGAATCTCTTGTTTGATCTTGTTGTCTTGGAGCTCTAGAGTCACAATTGTCACTCCTCTAATGGATTACAAACACCAAATAGCAAGGAGGATGATTTGAGAGAGAGGAGAGGGGAGGAAATCGGCCAGGGGTTCTCTACTTTAGATCAAGTGTCGATATCCCTTTGCCATAGGGTCTATTTATACTTGTAGACTCCTTAAGGGTTACAGCTTAAACCCTAATTGGATAATCTTCTCTTAAAGCAAGCCAAATCCATTCCTTAGATAGACTTGGACGATTTGAAGCTATCCATAGCCTCTAGAATCCGTCCACCATCTATCCAATATGGATTTACAGTCTAAAGTTTAACTATCAAACAATTGACAGTTTATACCCTCTTATTTAATTAATCTCTTTAAGTCACCAAATTAATTCTAATTAATTCTATGACTTATATTAATCAAATAACAATATTATTATTCTTTATATATTATTCTCATAATATATTAATAATATTTATTCTCTCTTAATAAATCATCCTATCAAGTTGCTATGGTGAAGGCAACCCAAAAGGACCATGCACAACCGGGTCAAATACTTGCCTAATATAGTTGCAGCCTTAGACACTATTCTAACAGTCTCCCACTTGGATAAGTCTAGTAACTATATACACAAGTACAATTCGATTTGCAATCGTAACTCTCAAAGACGCTGTCAAACTATGATCTAATCAATCTTGTCCTTTAGATAAGGGATCGTATAGTCCTCTATTAGATATCATGTTGACAATCCTATGGAACGGTTAGTCAAGCATTTAGGTTTCTCAATCTTTGATTTATTTGACATAGAACTTAATCGAACACATCAGTTCAGTTCTGATCGGGCCCGGCACATAAGTCAAATCAAATCATCGAGCGGCCGAGATATCGCTTTTACCTTATTAGATAAAAGTCACAGATAAACTTCGACTTATATGCATTTACTTATTCATTAACCAACTATACACAACAATGAGTTTTATAACACCGAGTTACTGATGCGTTTTCGCATTATCAATGTATAATCAATTAACAGATAACAAACCATATATCTAGGTTTTAAGACTATATGATATTATCGTCTTGCGATCACCCCTTTTATATCATATTCCATAAGGTGATTCCAGCAAGCGCGGGTTTGTTCCAATGCTCAAAACTAGTTCATAAGCACTCATGAACGTTGCAGCAACCCTTTGCTATGTCTAACACCATTTAGACAATCTACACACCAATTCATGACAATCTTCATTCATATCTACTTCCAACATATGAATGATTGTGGACATTTTGAATAATTCGATTATTCCTAATAAACTCAATTATTCTGGAAGTCAAAACATGCAAAGTGAAACAATAGTTAAACAATTAACATAAGACAGTAACATTACTCATAAATAAAGCTCTTTTATTTAATCATCAAATGTTAATTACATTTATCTATTACACATTTCTAATACTATCTAATTTATGCTAATATCATCCTTCAGCCCAATACTCCTAGCATGCTGCAAGTGCTTAACCCTACTCAGTCCCTTCGTAAGTGGATCTGTTGGGTTATCTTCTGATGATATCCTCTTCACTATGAGTTGTCCCTCTTCTACACGATGTCTAATAAAGTGATATTTTCTGTCAATATGTCTTGATCTACCATGATCCCTCGGTTCCTTGGTCAAGGCAACCGCTCCTTCGTTATCACAGAAAATCTCCATGGGCTCCTTTATGGTAGGTACAACTCCAAGATCACCAATGAAGTTCTTCAGCCATATTGCCTCCTTCGACGCTTCTCTCGTTGCAATGTACTCTGATTCGCACATTGAATCAGCTATGGTTTCCTGCTTGGAACTCTTCCATGTCACTGCTCCTCCATTCAGAGTAAAGACCTAGCCTGACTGCGAATGGTAGTTGTCCCTGTCGGTCTGAAAGCTGGCGTCACTATACCCTCGCACCTTCAAGTCATCACTCCCTCCGAGGACTAAGAACCATTCCTTTGTCCTCCGAAGGTACTTAAAGATATTCTTCACTGCAATCCAATGGGCTCTGCCAGGATTCCCTTGATATCGGCTAACCATGCTCAAAGCGAAGGCTACATCAGGGCGAGTACAAGTCATAATGTACATGATTGAGCCAACTGCGGAAGCGTATGGTACTCGTCTCATTTCTGCTATTTCAGCTTCGGTACTCGGACTTTGAGTCTTACTCAACTTGGCATTACTTTGTGTCGGTAATTCTCCCTTCTTCGACTTTTCCATACTAAAACGTTTTAGTACCTTCTCTAAGTAAGTGTTTTGACTAAGTCTAATTAGTCTCTTACTTCTTTCTCTTACTATCCTTATTCCTAAAATGTAAGAAGCCTCTCCGAGGACTTTGAGTCTTACTCAACTTGGCATTACTTTGTGTCGGTAATTCTCCCTTCTTCGAGTTTTCCATACTAAAACGTTTTAGTACCTTCTCTAAGTAAGTGTTTTGACTAAGTCCAATTAGTCTCTTACTTCTTTCTCTTACTATCCTTATTCCTAAAATGTAAGAAGCCTCTCCGAGGTCCTTTAACTTCCTGCAGAGTCGGGATGTCATTTCCTATGAGTAATATGTCATCGACATATAGAACGAAGAAGCTAACTATACTCCCACTGGCTTTGACATATACACATGATTCATCTTCGCTTCGTACAAATCCAAACTCTTTGACTTTCTCATCGAAGCAAATATTCCATCTGCGAGACGCTTGCTTAAGTCCATAAATGGACTTCTCAAGCTTACACACTCTATCCGGATGCTTCAGATCCACAAACCCCTCTGGCTGAGCCAAGTAAACATCCTCATCCAACTTTCCATTAAGGAAAGCGGTCTTGACATCCATTTGCCAAATCTCATAATCATGAAATGCGGCAATTGCTAGCATCACTCTAATAGATTTTATCTTCGCAACTGGTGAGAAGGTCTCATCATAGTCAACTCCGGAAGTTTGAGTAAAGCCCTTCGCAACCAATCGCGCTTTATATGTGTGTATGTTTCCATCCACGTCGGTCTTCTTCTTGAAGATCCATTTGCACCCAACGGTCTTACGTCCGGGCACATTATCAACCAAATTCCAAACTTGGTTATCATGCATGGATTGGATCTCGCTATCCATTGCCTCTTTCCATTTCGCATACTCCGGGCCTGCCATGGCTTCCTTATAGCTATTAGGTTCATCAAGGTTTATTAGTGTACCATCACTAATATACGTGTCCCCTTCGGTAGTAATATGAAAACCATAAAACTGGGGATGAACTCTAACTCTATCGGAACGTCTAAGAGGTAAGGACTCGTCAATCGGTTCAACCGGAGTTTCCTCCTCGGGTTGAGTGCCAGCGGTAGAGGTTTTTTCATCTATCGACTCTTGAATATCTTCAAGCTCGATTTGCCTCCCACTGTCTCCTTGGCCTATGAGCTCTCGCTCTCGGAAAACTCCTCTCCTCGCAACAAAGACAACATTGTCCTTCGGTCTATAGAAGAGATATCCAAAGGATTTCTGCGGGTAACCGATGAAAATACATCGCTCACTTTGAGGTTCGAGCTTGTCGTGAGTATCTCGTCTTACGAAAGCCTCGCAACCCCAAACCTTGATATGTGCTAACGAGGGAGCTTTCCCTGTCCACGTCTCGTGAGGTGTTTTGGCAACCTTCTTAGTAGGGACTCAGTTAAGGATATGGGCGGCAGTCTCTAAGGCATACCCCCAAAAAGAGATAGATAGTGAAGTACGACTCATCATAGAGCAAACCATATCCAATAAGTTTCGATTACGCCTTTCTGCCACACCATTCAGCTGCGGTGTCCTAGGAGGCGTCAATTGTGAAACTATTCCACACTCCTTGAGATAATCGTGGAATTCAAGACTTAGGTACTCTCCTTGTAGATTTTATGTTGTAAAAGTCGAATATTGTCTTGTAATGATTCGCATTTTGTATGTATTTTACTAAGTCAATTTTAAATGCGAAGTGCAGCATGCGAATTTTCATTGTATTAGACTTAGTATACTTTTTGTAAGTTCCCTATAAATAGGGACTTTGGCTTGAAGTAGAAAGAACGATATCGAAACACAAAAACTCTCTTCAGCTTATTCTGTAATCAGTCTTAATAAAATGAGATCTGATTAATATTTACTTCGTGTGTTCTTTATCATTCATCATTCAAATCTATTGTCTCGCATCTTAATTCTCGATAACAATTCTCATCGATTGGTATCAGAGCAGGATTCAAACTGCTTAGATCTGATTTTCGTATAAGAATCATTTGCTTTTTGAGTTACAAAATTTACTCAAAATTTTCCGCGTAATTTTGGTTTTGAAAATCACTTTTGATCTTCAGATTTGAATTGATTCTGCATTTGAATTGTCAAGTCGAGTATTCGATTAGCGATTTTTGATCAATTCGTTTGATCGACTTCTGAAATTCATCAAGTTTTCAAGTTTTCTGAAATTTTCCTTGTTCATCAATGGCGAACTTCAACATGAACACAATGACTTCTTTTTCTCATTTGCTTGGTTCTTCAACCAAAATTCCGATGTTGATTCCAGAATACTATGATCAGTGGGCTGATAGAATGGAAGATTACTTAAATGGAATTGATGAAGAACTTTGGAATTGTATCGATGGAACAGTTTAAGCTCCTGCAAAAGTTCAACAAATTGCTTCCTCCACTGGATCTGCTGATGTTGAAGATCAACGAAAACGACTGAAGGATAATGAAAAGAGGTGCATGAGGGAACTAAGAGGTGCTCTTCCTCCTGTGGTTTACAATTACATTCGTAGTTGTAAAACAGCAAAAGACATCTGGAATACTCTAAAAGAGAAGTATCAAGGTAGCGAAAAGACGAAGATCAATTCTGTGAAGCAATGTCTGATTGAACTGAAGGAATTCAGACAGAAGGATGCAGAAACTCTCGAAAGTTACTATGATCGTCTGAATGAGCTTGTGTTTCGCTGCAATAGGTACGGTATCACTAGATCTATCATGGAATTCAATTTAACTTTCATTATGGGACTTTGCAAGGAGTGGCGAAGTGTGAGCATGATGATTAAGAATCAACAAAGTTTTGATACAACCAAATTGAATGATCTCTACAATCAACTCAAAACACATGAATCTGAGGTCTCAGAAATGTATGAAGAATCAAAACTAGTTATTGGTGGTCCTTTGGCTCTAGTTTCAAAGGTATCAGAAAATGATGAAAAAGATGGATCAGATGATGAAGGATTTTTGATGAATTCCGATGATGAAGCTGTGGCATTCTATTCAAACAACAGAGTTAAAAAGTTTTTCAAAAAGCCTTTTAATCCAAAAGGGAAGATGAATGATGCGAAGAATGTTACCACAAGGACTGGAGGAGATGAGAGGAAGAAGATGGAGAAAATTGAGGAAAAACCGAAAAATGCGAATGAAGAGAAAAAGTTGAAAGGTGATTCAGGAATCTGTTGTCATTATTGCAATGGTGCGAATCATTTCGCAGCTGACTGCATGTTGCGAAAGAGAGAAGAGAAGAAAGAAAAAGTCAAAGATGAAGCATACTATTCTGAGAAGATTGAAGAGTTACGTGCAAAGACAAAAGGAGTGTCATTGGTTGCGAAGGGAGAAACGACTGAAGAAGAGAGTGGAACTTATCAAATCCGGTCTTCAGGATCTGATGATGAAGAAATGAGGCATCCCACACATGGAGCAATGTTCGCAAGCTTTGAGGAATGCGAAGGGAACATTTCACGGAAATGTTTTGTGTCAAAATCCACTGACAAATCACCCATGACAACCAAGGTACGCACAATTCTTGAATCTTTTAATATTCCTTTATCTGCTTATGATGCTGAAATTGTTTCATTTGATGATACTGTGGCTTATTTTGATTCTGTTATTATGTCTGCTAGTAATGAAGCTAAGAAATTAAATGTGCAACTTAGTGAGACACGAAGAGAGTTAGAAATAAAGAAGAACAGAGTTGAAAAATTAGAATTGCAAGTCAAAAATATAGAATGTGATAGGAATAATCTTACTAATGATGTTAGGTTATTACTGGCACAGAGAAACATCTATTGTAATTCTGCAAAACGCTTGTATGCAAAATTAACAGCTTTACATCACTCTTCTGATATTAGCAAAGAAAAACATAGAAAACTTTTACCTTTTCTTGAATATGAACGTGAAAAAGTTGATGTTGTTTCTTATGATTGCGAAAGCACAATTGCTCAATTTGACAAAATACCTGATGATAGATATGCATATGGTATTGTCAAAATTGATGAATTTCTGAATGCTGATGAATTGGCTAACATTGTCAATGAAAGTTTGACAAAGAGTGAACAAGTGAAAATCATAAAGAAAACTGAAAATTCAAAGCTTGCCTCACAATTGAATTATGCTGATATTGATGAAAATTCTGATAATGTGAGTGACATCAGTGAGATAGAAGAGGAAGAAGAGATTGATTGTTCTCAATTGTCAATCATTAATATCACATCTAAGATCAAAGGTAAAGAAATAATAGTTGATTCCATAGTAGAGGATGAAATTAATAAACCTTCAACTTCGCAACATTGTATGTTTGATAATGTGGAAGTTGAAAGCTGGAAATCTGATGACACAAATGTAAATAAAGAAGAAAAGAAAGTTTCAACTGAAACACCTAAAAGGATTGTAGTTGATCAAGTGTTTGAAGATACAAAAGAATTTGATAAAATTTTAAATGATAAAGGCGCACATTATTTGGAAACCAACACTGTGGTATATCCAAATTTTGTATGTACTGATAACAAAATTTTTCCAAATCAAATTTTTGTCACTACTGGAAATGCTGAGAAAGTTCATCCTGATTTTAATAAAATGATTGAAAAAGATAATCAAAAGTCCACAACTGAAGGTTTTTTCGCAAATCAAAGCACAGAAGAAAACAATTTAACCAAAAATCCTTATGTGTTTCAAAAACAAAAATCAACACAAAAATGGGTTGTTAAAGGTGAAAAATCAAACAAAATTTTTGAAAAAGATGAAAAATCAAAGGTTGAAGTGAAACTAAATTCTCATGAATTCAAATTGATGGTTGGAAATTTTTCAACAGAAAATAATGTTTCAAAAAGAAAAGCAAGAAAAGCAATATTCTGGCAAGTTGTGTCTAATGTTAAATCAAAAGATGAAAAAGAGCAAATTTCAAAAACATCATCAAGTTTTCATAAACAAATCAACTATGTTGACAAGGTTCCATATGTTCGCAAATATGACAACAATCGAAAATTTGAGAATTCGCAAAAATTTGCAAATAATCAAAAGTTTCAAAATGTTGGCAAATTCACGAATACTTCCTCAAGTTTGAAGAACTCAAATCAAGTCAAAAAGAAATTTTCACCAAAACAACCAAATTTTCCAAATCCTTCAATATCAAAACCAAACAAAGTTTCATATACAAAAGGAAAATCTGATGTAAGAACGTTCAATCATTGGTTTGAAGGAAAAGGAAAGAAATATCAAAATGGAAAATTTTCAGAAGAACAAATCAAAAGTGCATTTGATAAGCACACAAATAATTCTTCAACTGAGAGTACATCATCTAATAATTCGCAAGTTCCAGTTCAAAAATGGAAACCAGTTATCAAAAATGCGAATGTTGTGAAGGATAAGATTACAATTAATGGAAATCCAAAATTATTGAATGATTATATTTCAAAATCTAGAACTAATGATGTTGATATAATTGATTCGGTCACAAACAAAGTGAAAACATGGTTCTTAAATTCCAAAAAATTTGTTTCATTCTACTAATAATGGACCCAAAAAGTCTTGGGTTCCTAAATTTTTTCAATAAATACAGGTGATATGTGACGAGCAATATGATATGAAATGGTACATTGATAGTGGTTGCTCTCATCACATGACTGGAAGGAAAGAAAATTTGCGAGATTAGAGAAGCTTGGAAAATGCTGGAGTTGTCAGATTTGTAAATAATCACAAGTGTCAAGTGAAAGGATATGGGAAAGTCACAAATGGAAACTTCACAGTCAACAGAGTGGCATATGTTGAAGGACTTCAACATAATTTAATAAGTGTATCACAACTTGTTGTGGGTACTGGAAATCAAGTTGTATTCAATGAAGAAGGTAGTATCATTTCAAATGTCAAGACGAATGAAATACTCCTCAAATCCAAAAGATATGGTGATATGTTTACACTGGACATCAAACCGATTGTGGGAAAACCAGCAGTGTGTTTACTATCAAAAGCATCAAACGATCTTAGTTGGCTCTGGCATAGAAGATTGTCACACTTGAACTTTCGAAATATAAATAAACTAGTAACTGAAGATTTAATTCGAGGATTGCCAGTACTGAAATTTGATAATGATACTTTGTGTGCAGCTTGCGAACAAGGAAAACAACATCGAAAGGGTCATCCGATTGTGATAGATTCAAAAATAGTAGAGCCATTGGAACTTCTTCACATTGATCTATGTGGACCATCAACTGTTGCAACAATAAACAAAAAGCGGTATATTTTAGTTGTTGTAGATGATTTCTCTAGATTTACGTGGGTGTTTTTTCTCAGGTTGAAATCTGAAGTTGCTCAGACGATGATTGATTTTATCAAAAAGATTGAAGTTAGTCTGAAGAAGAATGTGCGAAAAATTAAAAGTGATAATGGTTCTGAGTTTAAAAATCAAACTCTTGAAAGTTTTCTTACAAGCAAAGGCATTTCGCATAATTTTTCATCACCATATACACCACAACAGAATGGTGTAGTTGAAAGAAGAAATCGATCTCTATGCGAAGCTGCCAGAACAATGTTGACATATGCGAATCTACCTCAATATCTTTGGGCAGAAGCTGTGTCCACAACATGTTTTACTCAAAATCGATCATTCATTCATCGAAGATTTAATGTTACTCCATATGAAATAATCAATAATCGGAAACCTAATGTAAAATTCTTTCATGTTTTTGGTTGCAGGTGCTTTATCATGAATCTAAAAGATAATTTGTCTAAGTTTCAAGCTAAAGCTGATGAAGGCATCTTTTTAGGATATTCACAGAATTCAGTCGCATACAGAGTGCTAAACAAACGAACAAGAAAAATTGAAGAAACGTTCAATTTAACATTTGATGATTACGATCTTAAACAGATTGATAGTAAATTTGAGAATAAACCAATACTTGTAGATTCAAATAATCCAATTGATAATTCTGAAATCAATGATTTTGATTATGACTTGATTTTTGGAATTCCTGACAGGGCCATTGATGCAGAAAGTAATGCTCCTGATAATCAAACATCAGAATCTTCAAAACATACTGATGAATCAACGATAACTTGTGAAAGCACATCAGAAATTCACAAGGAACAAGAGCATCCAGTTGAGGGGGAGCCTTCGCAAAATCAACTAGAACATCAAGTTGAGGGGGAGCCTTCGCAAAATCAACTAGAACATCAAGTTGAGGGGGAGCCTTCGCAAAATCAACAAGAACATCAAGTTGAGGGGGAGCATTTACAAAATCGACAAGAATATCAAGATATAGATCATGTTGAGGGGGAGCATGATGAAACAGAGACAATAAATCTTGATCACAATGACGAATTTCATGAAGTTAATGATAATTTTTCTGTTGCAGAATCTGAAAATGAAGATATGTTTGAAGATGCACCATTAGAATTTGATCCAAATTTTCCACCACTCGAGAAATGGACAAGAAATCATCCAAAAGAACAGGTAATTGGAAATCTACAAGAAGGTGTGTTGACTAGAGCTCAACTTCGTGCGAAAAATGAGGTACTGAATGCTAACCAAGAACTTTGCACGTTTAATGTTTTTATTTCGAAAATAGAGCCAAAAACTGTCAAGAATGCTATGGAACACTCAGATTGGGTTGTTGCTATGCAATCTGAATTGGCAGAATTTGAACGAAACAAGGTTTGGAGATTAGTTTCTAAACCCTCTGATGTTTCAATTGTTGGATTAAAATGGATTTTCAAAAACAAAACCGACAAAGATGGCAATATTATTCAAAATAAAGCAAGACTAGTAGTAAAAGGTTATTCGCAACAAGAAGGCATTGACTATGAAGAAACATTTGCACCTGTTGCAAGACTTGAAGCAGTTCGCATATTTTTAGCGTATGCAGCTCACAAAGACTTTGATGTTTATCAAATGGATGTTAAATGTGCATTCTTAAATGGAAAACTCGAAGAAACAGTATATGTTGAACAACCACCAGGGTTTGTAAACAGTGGGTATCCTGATCATGTGTATGTTCTTGACAAAGCTGTATATGGGTTAAAACAAGCACCAAGAGCCTGGTACGCAACACTTACAAATTTCTTGAAACAATCTAAATTTAAACAAGGATCAGTTGACCCCACATTATTTCGCAAGAAAGTCGGGTGTCATCTAATGCTTGTTCAAATTTATGTTGATGATAATATATTTGGTTCAACTGATCCAGCATTGTCAATTGAATTTGAAAATTTAATGAAAAGTCAGTTTGAAATGAGCATGATGGGAAAAATTAATAATTTTCTTGGTCTAAATATAAGGCAGAATAGAGAAGGTATCTTAATCAATCAAGAAAAATATACGAAGAACTTGCTTGAAAAGTTTGGAATGCTCAATAGCACAAAGCTTAGAGTACCTATGGCAGTAGGAACAAGACTAACTCCTTCGTTAGATGCTACTGCTGTTGATCTAACACTGTATCGTAGCATGATAGGGTCTTTATTGTACTTAACTGCAAGTAGACCTGATATTATGTTTTCGGTTTGTTGTTGTGCTAGATTTCAAGCTAATCCAAGAGAGCCTCATTTGACTGCAGTGAAAAATATTTTTCGATATCTCAAGGGAACTGTTTCTTTAGGACTATGGTATCCTGCGAAAACAGGATTCTTCATTCAAGCTTTTTTAGACTCAGATCTAGGAGGATGTACTTTGGACAGAAAAAGTACAACTGGTGGATGTCAACTTTTGGATGGAAAGTTAGTGAGCTGGCAATCAAAGAAACAGACTTGTGTGGCTATATCAACCGCTGAGGCCGAATACATATCTGCAGCTGCTTGTACTTCGCAAATTATCTGGATTCAGAGTCAACTTCGTGATTATGCAATAAACATGAAAAAGATTCCTTTGTATTGTGATTCGCAAAGTGCAATTCGCATTTGTCACAATCTAGTACAACATTCAAAGACAAAACACATTGCTCTTCGATATCATTTTATTAAAGATCATGTGGAAGATGGGAATATTGAAATTCATTTTGTCAAAACAACTGAACAACTTGCTGATATTTTTACAAAACCTCTTGATGAAAACTCCTTTGTTCGAATTTTAGCAGGTTTGGGGATGATTAATGCGAATTCAATTTTGTCAACACAAGAGTAAAAGCTTTGTTCAGCAGCTAAGCGTCGAAATCATTCAGAGGTTACTGTTCATTCAGAACGCTTCGCATGGCTTCGCAACCACAGTTTTTCACATCTGGTTCCAAATTACTATGGTAAGGTTTACGTTTACTGTTTTAGTTATGAAAAATCGAAAATCCAAAAAGATTTTTTTAAAATTTAAAAACCCAAAAAGATTTTATTTTTTTTGTTCTTTAAATTTGAAAAATTAAAAATACAAAAAGATTTTTTTGTTCTTTAAATTTGAAAAATCAAAAATACAAAAAGAGTTTATTTGTTTTGTTCTTTTGTTTTTGAAAAATTTCAAAATCACAAAAATATTTTTTGTTCTTTAAACTGTGTGTTGAGAATTTAATACAGGGATACAATGCGAAGAGTGTTGGAATAGTGTCTAAGGCTGCAACTATATTGGGCAAGTACTTGACCTGGTTGTGCATGGTCCTTTTGGGTTGCCTTCACCATAGCAACTTGATAGGATGATTTGTTAAGAGAGAGTAAATATTATTAATATATTATTATGAGAATAATATAATGAATAATATATTTAATTAATATAAGTCATAGAATTAATTGGAATTAATTTGGTGACTTAAAGAGATTAATTAAATAAAGGGGTATAAACTGTCAATTGTTTGATAGTTAAGCTTTAGACTGTAAATCCATTTGGATATGGCATGGATGAATTCTAAGAGCTTTTGGATAGCTAAAATCGTCCATATGCTTATCTATGGAATGGATTTGGATAGCCTTAAGAGAAGATTATCCAATTAGGGTTTAGGTTGTAACCCTTAAGGAGTCTACAAGTATAAATAGACCCTATGGCATGGGGAATTCGACACTTGACCTAAAGTAAGGAATCTCTGGTCGAAATTCCTCCCCTCTCCTCTCTCCCAAATCATCCTCCTTGCTTTGGTGTTTGTAAGCCATTATAGGAGTGACATTTGTGACTCTAGAAGCTCCAAGACCTCAAGATCAACAAGGCACTCAAAGGTATGATTCTAGATCTGTTTTAATGTTGTAATTTAACCTAGTTAGTAATTAGAAGTCTTGGATTCAAAGCATGTTTATTAGAAAGCCTAGATCCGAGCATTAGGGTTTTGCATGCGCACATAGGAAAGTTCTTATGGCTAAAACCCATCAGTGGTATCAAAGCCTAGCTTGGTTTTCTTTAAATTGTTGCTTGATTAACTGAAACAAACCTGCAAAATTCGATTTTTTGGTTTCTGAGTCACTGACTCGGCGAGTCCCAAGGTGGACTCGGCGAGTAGGCCTGACTCGGCGAGTCCCCTTGTGCACTCGGCGAGTCCAGGCGTCAGGAATGACCAGATTCGGGATTTCTTTGTGTTTATCTTATTGAAACTTACCTTAATCATAATAGATCAACCTAAATCCGATTTTATGATATATATGACTATTATCTTGATCTAGTAAAAGGTATTTATCAACTAATTAAATATTTAATTTCCTTATATGATAATTAATTAATTATTTTAATTATTTTGGTAATTATCTTTCAAAGAAATCTTGAATAAATCAAATATAGATAATTAGGATATTAATTTTTAATTGGAATTATTTGTTATTTGATCCTCCATGTTTTTAAATGTTTAAAACTTGCCCTCATGTTTTGAAATTTACTTTTGTGATTAAAAGTTTTAATTTAGACAACTTAAATTTCAAACCCTAGATTTTAAAAGTTTTAAAATACAACCCTATACTAATATGATATTACTAGAATAATATATATATATGTATAACTAAATGCTAGTCTTACCGTTAGTAGGCCTCATTCACGAAGCCGATCTATAAGGTGGGTATAAGGTTGCGGCCTATAAAATGGCGCTTAATGGGTGTACACTCACACCCACCGCTTGCTTGATCGGTGGAGGGTCGTTAGCCGAACGGGTAGGATAGGGCAACCTCATCCTCTCATTAAAAGTATAATAAGAAATACAAAGTAACTACACATATTTTAAAATTTTCCCAATCCTAGTTACTTTAGGAAAAGTGAATTGATGCAATCCCATGAAATTACACTTTGCACCTTGCTAAGATGTTAGTGGAGCGTGTGTGGTTTACCGGCACACTAATTGGTTCTAAGCGAAGGTGGAAAAGGGTGATTCATTGTTTATCATAGTTCGATGGAGCGTGTGTGGTTTACCGGCACATCGAATAGGTGATTGTTACAATGAAGGCACCATGTGAATTTGCATGGTAATTCACACCCGCTTTGTGATCCTCGGCATCCCAGTCACAAACGAGAGGGGCATATCGAGATTTAAACATGCCATTGAATAGTTTCAATGAATCTCATCCGAACCTAGGAATTCTCAAAAAACACTTAGGACCAATAGTTTAGGTTTTTGTGATGGAGAATTAGTGAATCGTCATTCACTTACCTTCAATTTATTTGCATGTTAGATTACGGCATCCCTTTTCTAATATGTAAATGTTATTGTTGGATCCTAGCCCTAATTTTCTTATTGGGTGATAATTAGGGATTCTTATTCTAATCTATCTTTGTCCTTTTTCTAATTGTAGATGTCGAACGCCAACAACGCTGCTGCTAGTTCTTTCACGTTGATGAGCCTTTGCCAAAAGGTCACCTTCGATGGAACGAACTTTAGCGAATGGATAAGATACATTCGCACCATTGCTCCCTATGAGGACAAGGAGTATGTCCTTGATGAGAAGCTCGAGAAAATCAACACCGAAATCGCTACTCCAGCCGAAATCACCGCCTTTGAAACTCATGAGCGAGATGCAACGAAGGTACATTGCATCATGATCGCCACCATGAACTCCGAATTCCAAAAGTCCTACGAGGACATGTACCCGTACGAGATGCACCAAGACTTATTGGAGAGGTACCACCAAAACGCGAGACAAGAGAGGTATGAGATTTTCACTAACATGATTTCCGCGAAGATGGGTCATGGAGAATCTCTTACCGTGCACTTGCAAAAGATGCAAAGGTATGTCGACCGCCTTCGCAAGTTAAATGTTGACTTTGGGGAAGACTTGGCGATCGACATGGTGCTTCACTCTTTGCCTCCGATGTACAACCAATTTAGGATGACCTACCACATGAACAAAGAAGAGGTCACCCTAAGCAAGCTCCAAGGTCTCTTGAGGGTTGCTGAGAGCAACTTCAGAGACAAGTCTGTTGCACCTACTCCCAATCCGCCCGCTGCTCCTGTCTTGGCTATTGGACAAGGGAAGGGAAAGAAGAGGAAAGCTTCATCGAAGAACTATCGCAAGGTGAAAGCCCGAGATGGTGCCTCTTCTAGTGGGACCAAAGTTGATCCCGCTAAGCCCTGCTCTAACCCGAAGGAGGCAGAGTGCCACCACTGCCACAAGATAGAACATTGGAAGAGAAGCTGCCCGGATTACCTGCAAGCAATCAAAGAAGGAAAGATCAAGCCATCTTTCGCAGGTATATACACAATCAAATCTAACGATTCTAGTCATGCTATTTCTTGGGTTCTTGATACCGGTTGTGGTTATCACATTTGTTCTAATGTGCAGGGACTAAGAAGAAGTAGGGATGTGGAGCAAGGAAGAATAAATCTAATCATGGGGAACAGAAGATCGTTGCCTGTGACCAAGATTGGAGTGTATTCTTTAGTGCTTAGGAATAGTTTGGTTTTAGATTTGAACAATTGTTGCTATTCGCCAGAAATGGCTAGAAACATCATTTCATTTCATGGTTTATATAGACAAGGATTTAGATTTTCTTTTAATAATGAGAATGGTTCTATTTTAGCTTATCTAAATGGTGTCTTTTACTTTGAAGCTATACCATGTAATGGAATATATGAAACCGTTATGATTGTTGATAACTTAGGAAATGATGCTTTGAATATTGATTCTTCCACTAGTATGGATAAAGCATCCTTGTGGCATTGTCGTCTTGGACATGTCAACAAGAAACGCATAGCCCAACTCCAAAAGGATGGAGTATTGGAGTCATTCGACCTTAGGGAAGATGACACATGCGAGTCTTGTTTGCTTGGAAAGATGACTAAGTCACCCTTCACAAGTACATGTGAAAGGGGCGAGGGTCTATTGGACCTAATACATACCGATGTATGTGGACCGTTTAGATCAACCGCGAAGGATGGGAACCGCTTCTACATGACTTTTACCGATGACTATAGTAGATATGGGTATATATACTTAATCAAGCAAAAGTCAGACACCTTTGAAAAGTTCAAAGAGTTCAAGAATGAAGTGGAGAATCAATTGGGCAGGAAAATCAAGATGCTTCGATCCGATCGAGGAGGAGAGTACCTAAGTCTTGAATTCCACGATTATCTCAAGGAGTGTGGAATAGTTTCACAATTGACGCCTCCTAGGACACCGCAGTTAAATGGTGTGGCAGAAAGGCGTAATCGAACCTTATTGGATATGGTTCGCTCTATGATGAGTCGTGCTTCGCTACCAATCTCTTTTTGGGGGTATGCCTTAGAGACTTCCGCCCATATCCTTAACCGAGTCCCTACTAAGAAGGTTGCCAAAACACCTCACGAGATGTGGACAGGGAAAGCTCCCTCGATGACACATATCAAGGTTTGGCGTTGCGAGGTTTTCGTAAGACGAGATACTCACGACAAGCTTGAACCTCGAAGTGAGCGATGTATTTTCATCGGCTACCCGCAGACATCCTTTGGATATCTTTTCTATAGACCGAAGGACAATGTTGTCTTCGTTGCGAGGAGAGGAGTTTTCCGAGAGTGAGAACTCATAAGCCAAGGAGACAATGGGAGGCAAATCGAACTTGAAGAGATTCAAGAGTCGATAGATGAAGGAACCTCTACCGCTGGCACTCAACCCGAGGAGGAAACTCCGGTTGAACCGATTGATGAATCCTTACCTCTTATACGTTCCGATAGAGTTAGAGTTCATCCCCAGTTTTATGGCTTTCATATTACTACCGAAGGGGACACGTATATTAGTGATGGTACACTAGTAAATCTTGATGAACCTAATAGCTATAAGGAAGCCATGGCAGGCCCGGAGTCTGTAAAGTGGAAAGAGGCAATGGATAGCGAGATCCAATCCATGTATGATAACCAAGTTTGGAATTTGGTTGATTACGTGCCCGGACGTAAGACCGTTGGGTGCAAATGGATCTTCAAGAAGAAGACCGACGTGGATGGAAACGTACACACATATAAAGCGTGATTGGTCGCGAAGGGCTTACTCAAACTCCTAGAGTTGACTATGATGAGACCTTCTCACCAGTTGCGAAGATTAAATCTATTAAAGTGATGCTAGCAATTGCCGCATTTCATGATTATGAGATTTGGCAAATGGATGTCAAGACCGCTTTCCTTAACGGAAAGTTGGCTGAGGATGTTTACATGGCTCAGCCAGAGGGGTTTGTGGATCCGAAGCATCCGGATAGAGTGTGTAAGCTTGAGAAGTCCATTTATGGACTTAAGCAAGCGTCTCGCAGATGGAATCTTTGCTTCGATGAGAAAGTCAAAGAGTTTGGATTTGTACGAAGCGAAGACGAATCTTGTGTATATGTCAAAGCCAGTGGGAGTATAGTAATCTTCCTCGTTCTATATGTCGATGACATATTACTCATAGGAAACGACATCCCGACTCTGCAGGAGGTTAAGTCCTGGCTCGGGAAGTGCTTCGCTATGAAGGACCTCGGAGAGGCTTCTTACATTTTGGGAATAAGGATAGTAAGAGAGAGAAGTAAGAGACTAATTGGAATTAGTCAGAATACTTACTTAGAGAAGGTACTAAAACGTTTTAGTATGGAAAACTCAAAGAAGGGAGAACTACCGATACAAAGTAATGCCAAATTGAGTAAGACTCAAAGTCCGAGTACTGAAGCTGAGATAGCATAAATGAGCCGAGTACCGTACGCTTCCGCAGTTGGCTCAATCATGTACGCTATGACTTGTACTCGCCCTGATGTAGCCTTCGCTTTGAGCATGGTTAGCAGATATCAAGGGAACCCTGGCAAAGCACATTGGATTGCGGTGAAGAATATCCTTAAGTACCTTCGGAGGATGAAGGAATGGTTCTTAGTCCTCGGAGGAAGTGATGACTTGAAGGTGCGAGGGTATAGTGACGCCAGTTTTCAGACCGACAGGGACAACTACCGTTCGCAGTCGGGCTGGGTCTTTACCCTAAATGGAGGAGCAGTGACATGGAAGAGTTCCAAGCAGGAAACTGTAGCTGATTCAACGTGCGAATCAGAGTACATTGCAGCGAGCGAAGCGTCGAAGGAGGCAATATGGCTAAAGAACTTCATCGGTGATCTTGGAGTTGTACCTGCCATAAAGGAGCCAATGGAGATTTTCTGTGATAACGAAGGTGCGGTTGCCTTGACCAAGGAACCGAGGGATCATGGTAGATCAAGACATATCAACAGAAAATATCACTTCATTAGACATCATGTAGAAGAAGGACAACTCGTAGTGAAGAGGATATCATCAGAAGATAACCCAGCAGATCCGCTTACGAAGGGACTGAGTAGGGTTAAGCACTTGCAGCATGCTAGGAGTATTGGGCTGAAGGATGATATTAGCATAGATTAGATAGTATTATAAATGTGTAATAGATAAATGTAATTGACATTTGATGATTAAATAAAGGAGTTTTATTTATGAGTAATGTTACTATCTTATGTTAATTGTTTAGCTATTGTTTCACTTTGCATGTTTTGACTTCCAGAATAATTGAGTTAATTAGGAATAATCGAATTATTCAAATGGTCCACAATCGTTCATATGTTGGGAGTAGATATGAATGAAGATTGTCATGAATTGGTGTGTAGAATGTCTAAATAGTGTTAGACATAGCAAAGGATTGCTGCAACATTCATGAGTGCTTATGAACTAGTTTTGAGCATTGGAATAAACCCGCGCTTGCTGGAATTACCTTATGGAATACGATATAAAAGGTGATCGCAAGACGATAATATCTAACAGAGGACTGTATGTTCCCTTATCTAAAGGACAAGATTGATTAGATCAGAGTTGACAACGTCTTTGAGAGCTACGATTGCAAACCGAATTGTACTTGTATAGTTACTAGACTTATCCAAGTGGGAGACTGTTGGAATAGTGTCTAAGGCTGCAACTATATTGGGCAAGTACTTGACCTGGTTGTGCATGGTCCTTTTGGGTTGCCTTCACCATAGCAACTTGATAGGATGATTTGTTAAGAGAGAGTAAATATTATTAATATATTATTATGAGAATAATATAATGAATAATATATTTAATTAATATAAGTCATAGAATTAATTGGAATTAATTTGGTGACTTAAAGAGATTAATTAAATAAAGGGGTATAAACTGTCAATTGTTTGATAGTTAAGCTTTAGACTGTAAATCCATTTGGATATGGCATGGACGAATTCTAAGAGCTTTTGGATAGCTAAAATCGTCCATATGCTTATCTATGGAATGGATTTGGATAGCCTTAAGAGAAGATTATCCAATTAGGGTTTAGGTTGTAACCCTTAAGGAGTCTACAAGTATAAATAGACCCTATGACATGGGGAATTCGACACTTGACCTAAAGTAAGGAATCTCTGGTCGAAATTCCTCCCCTCTCCTCTCTCCCAAATCATCCTCCTTGCTTTGGTGTTTGTAAGCCATTAAAGGAGTGACATTTGTGACTCTAGAAGCTCCAAGACCTCAAGATCAACAAGGCACTCAAAGGTATGATTCTAGATCTGTTTCAATGTTGTAATTTAACCTAGTTAGTAATTAGAAGTCTTGGATTCAAAGCATGTTTATTAGAAAGCCTAGATCCGAGCATTAGGGTTTTGCATGCGCACATAGGAAAGTTCTTATGGCTAAAACCCATCAAAGAGGTCATACATTTATGTTTCTATGGGAAGGTATTAAATTTCTTTTACAAACTAGTTAGGATGTCCCTAGAAGCATGCTGCTGTATGTAGACCTCAAGCCTCGAATGATTCTATGTGTGAAAAATGAAAGCCTTGATGAAATAATCTCATGAACATTTCTACCCAACAAGGCTTGTATTCGCATAAATCAACAAGAGCTACCTTACTCTTCTCATATGAGTTAAGAGTTTTCTGTTTTGTCCACATCATAACAGAGGTACAATTCGATTCTTAAACAATCTTTTTAAACCAAAATGTTCTTCATATCTAAAATTTTTTTTTTGAAAAGATTTGTCCTTGAGGTCTTTGGTAAAACCAATCAAAACCTAGACAAATCAAAACTCTGTGTTTAAGATCTAACATCATGAGTCCGTGATGGAAGTGACACCCAAAAATCATACACCTTTAAGGAATTGACGGGGAACTTTGTTCCAGATTTTTACGAAACCTTTGTTTCAGTATCAAAAATTTCGAAACTTCAAATCATATTCAATTCGCATGCGTGGTCTTGATCAAATATTTACATCCAAGAATATTTGTTACCCAACAAGATCCAAAACAAATTCTCTTGAATATGATTTCAGTGTAAGTTTCATTCGCAAATTCTTGTCATGATAAATAATTTCACAAGCCAACTTGTCACTGACTACACTGGTCAAACAAGTAATTTCATTTACAATTTCTCACCTTATGTTAAGGCTGATATGTAATGAAATTTCAAACCAACCCAAAATGACCTTTAAAAGAAGCCCTTCGAAACTTCTTTACAAATATTTGATTGTAATTCACGGGAAAATACACAAGCTGTTGATTATCTCTCTTGATAATTAACGAAGCAACCTTTGTCTGGGGTTTTACTGCATTCATGTCAAATTAACTTTTTGACATCACTACATTCCAAAAATATCTTGATTCTTATCTTATTTCATTGGCACAATGCACACACGAAATCCTTGAGGTTCTGAGTAAAACCAACTCAGACTGATGATTTCGCAAGTCTGGCATATGACTTCGCTTTAAATCCCAAAAGTGAAAGAGCCTTGCTTCCATGCGAAGGGTTTTACCGGTTCGCATTCTATAACGGTTACTTGACAGGCTGTCTACTAAAAATGGTTGGTATTCTATCCGGTTTTCGAGGAGATGTGACAGTTACTTTTTACTGCATAGTGATCTTTTACAGCGATGATCCGAGATTCAAGGTGCCACATCGGATAACATTAAATGCATCCCGCTTTAATTTCAAATCAAAGTTTGAGTAACCTATAAAAGGGGCATGAAGAACAATGTGTACAGTTACGCAAACAAGAATTCTCACAAACCTTCAAAACTTTCATCTTGATCCTATACTTCAAATTTCTTTCAAACCCTACAATGGCAGTCACAAACTCAAACACTGATGAGGTCCTTTCTCAATCCCTCATGAAGATTCAAAGCACAAACTATCAGGTTGATCCCAATGTATCCGCTTATCCAGAAGAATTGAAGATGCTTATTGTGGCTTTGAAATGATCACCGTTGTCAACAGCCATGTTCCGATCCTTCCCAGTTTCGATGATCTGGTTATCCCATGCTGCATCCACGGCTTCCTACAATCACACGGCGGATGTGATTACCTTCAACCTTGTCAACAACAAGAGGGTGAAACTGTCCAAGAACTTGTTCGTGGAGTTCTTGGAGATTCCCAACAACCCACCTTTTGTGAAACCGGTCAACTCCCAGATTATCCACATGTTTAACGAGATGGGCCATCAGCCGGAGTTGGAGAAGATCAGTGATTTCCGGAAGTCGGGGTTGCCTTGTATTTGGAATTTTCTGTTTGGAATTTTCCTAAGGTGTCTTACAGGAAGATCTGTTGGTCTAGACAGAGGAAGAGTCGAAGTGTATGCCATGGTGATGGGTATCTACTATGACATCAACGTCGACTATGCGACTCAGCTGTGGAAGGAATTCGTAAAAAGTCTGGAAAATACGAATTCAGAGAAGGGCATATCCTGTGCCAGGTACTGGAGTCTGATCCTGGAGAAAGTCTACGAAAAAGAAGCAATACCGGTCGTAGAAGATGTCGAAGTGGCTGAGTTTTCTCTTTACCAATTTCCCAAAGTGGTAGAAGATGATGAAGCTATATTCACCAGAGTAGCTCGCATTCCGGATGCGATGCTTCGCAAAGTGTCTCCCACTCACAAAGTGTTGGTGAGGTATTTGCGAAACATAGACACAGCAGATCAGTCGGGTGTCTTACCTGAAGTTGCTTCTCCATCAAAGAAGAAGAAGGTCAGCAAGAAACCTGCGAATGGTTTATCTTCTCCAATCGTTCAAGAAGAAGAGGTGAAGAAAGATGTTTTACCCTCCAAGTCTGGAGTGTTAAAACAGATTCGCAAGGCGGATGTGAGTAGTAAGGGAGTTACTATTCGCAGCATTCCTGCACCAGTTTCTCCTGGAAAGAAAAGACAAAGGGCAGAAGACGTTACGAAGAATATGCAACGAACACTGGGAAAGAAGAGGAAGATGGTGATTCGCAATGAATCATCAGACAAAGAAATTGTCCCGGAAACTCCACCTGTCACCACAATGGTAACAGTTTCATTACCCATCTCTCAACCTCCGCATATTTCCACCACTATATCTCAAACCCAACCACTCGAAATAGCTCTTACCAAATCAATTACTGAGGAGGTACCTATTTCGGATACGGTTGTCAACGTATCTGATACGGGGGCACCTATCCCGAGTGTTGCATCCACACTACCCATCACCACCATTTCATCCATATTCGACCATGCCCTTCAGAACCCATTCACCACCTTTTTCCCATCCCAATCACCTGAAAATCCTATACCTTCGCAACAAACCTATGATCCAGAAATCGAAGGAGGAGCTTTTGGTGGTGTTCTCGATGACATCTCCTTTGATTCTGATGAAGAAGAAATTCCTGATCATATGCTGATGACAGGAAAGCAATTCAAGATTCTCAGTCAAAAATTGAAGGCTATCATTCAATCCCAAGCCGATTCAGGGAGAATGTCTTCGATTTCAGCAATGGTGGTGGATATAATGCTTAAAGGGGTTGAGAAACGCATTATGGAGAAAGTTGATCAGCTTGACAAAAATAACGAACTCCGAGTGCAAGCTCAAGGGAATAATTTCACGACTACCCTTAAAGATCTTAAAGCTACAACCAAAGAAAGACATCTTCTCTTTATCCAAGATGTAAAGAAAGTTCGTGAAGACGTCAACTTCAAAATTCAAGAGTTGAAGTCTGACATTGCGAAGGATCTGCAAGCAGTAAATACAAGACAGGAAGATCTTCACAAGCAGGTTGTGGAAATCTCGTCTCAACTACACAAACTCAACAACATTCCTGTTGCTGATGATCAAAAGGCTACTATAATGGAGAAGTTTGATCTCCTGATCAAATTGGTCACGGAGCTCAAATCAGCAGTTTTGCAGTCTTCTACTTCGCAAATCCTTACTCCAGAATTCTTGTCTCTAAAGATTAACACTTTAGAACAAGCCATTCAGAAGGCTCTAGCTCCGATATCGAACTTCAGTTCTTTACTTCCGAAGGGTGCTCCACCTGTTTTCACAGGGGCACAAGGGGGAGAGAAGAGTCGAAGTAAAGAAGCTGATGCGAAAACAGTGGGGAAGGTTATCTCGACTCAATTGGTTGCAACTCTTCCAATCCCTACCAAACCGAATTCTTCAACAACAACAACTACAAAAACAATTTCTAAGGGAATTGTTATTGGAGGAAACAAAGGAGGTTCGAGTTCTCAACCTCAGAAGGATGTATCAGGGAAGGGAAAGGGCATCCTTTATGAAAAATCGAAAGAGGAGATAAAAGCTGATGCTGAAGCTAAACTGGAAAGGATGAGACAGGTCCAGAGCATAATGCGACAACGTGCAAGTGATCCTCCCTCAATGAACAAAGGCGATCCTGTGAAGCTTTACTCTTACGAAACGATAGAGTCTAAAGTAGTAGGACGGGAGATATACGAGTTCGAGAAGAAGCCGAAACGAAGTTACGACATTGCGAACTCAGATCACTGTCAGCTGGACTTCCCTATCAACGAAATGCTGTTCATCACAGCACAGTACAAGATCAGTGAGAAATTCGATAATCCGGATGACTACACTCACATGAAAATCAGATTTCATGCTGTTCTTGCGAAGAATCCTGATGAAGTCTGGTCCCTGATGAAGATAAAGAAGGTGCTCACGATAAAGAAAGATGTTCTGTTTGAAGACATGCTTCAGAACTTTCGATATTTTGTCATCAGGGCAGACAACAAACAATATGACTTCACTATTGCTGACTTCCCACTGATGAACTGCAATGATCTTATTCAAGTAGCTTTGATTCTGAAGCACATGGAAGAGAACAAACTTAAAGGCTCAGAGACTGATGTTTTCAAAGTCGGGTTCGCACATGTGAAGACTTACATCGACAACTACTTCGATTGTCTTGCACTGACTGATGAGGAGTTGGCGAATATGCTTGGAAGAGAAGTGAAGGTTCCTTGGGAAGATGCTTTGACACAATCAGCATTGTCGAAATATGTAGTGGGTGAGATTTGCCTTAAACCATTCGGCATGGTGTTTTCGGGAAGAGACACTAAGGGCAAACCAAAGAAGTTCTTGTTCAAAGCTTCAGAGATCGAAAGATACAATTCTTCGCAATATACGCACTTCATTGTACGTATAAATAATTGCAAGAAAAACAACGAAGGCGACAAGAAAGATTTGAAGAAGGTGATCTCCTGGTATGGAGAAGTGCGAAGAACAATTCACTCTGCAATTCAAAAGCTTTTAAGTTGAATTGTATCGACTGTTTACAAAGGGGGAGAATGTAGATGTTATGTTGTAAAAGTCGAATAGTGTCTTGTAATGATTCGCATTTTGTATGTATTTTACTAAGTCAATTTTAAATGCGAAGTGCAGCATGCGAAGTTTCATTGTATTAGACTTAGTATACTTTTTGTAAGTTCCCTATAAATAGGGACTTTGGCTTGAAGTAGAAAGAACGATATCGAAACACAAAAACTCTCTTCAGCTTATTCTGTAATCAGTCTTAATAAAATGAGATCTGATTAATAATTACTTCGTGTGTTCTTTATCATTCATCATTCAAATCTATTGTCTCGCATCTTAATTCTTGATAACAATTCTCATCACTCCTCCTCGATCGGATCGAAGCATCTTGATTTTCCTGCCCAATTGATTCTCCACTTCATTCTTGAACTCTTTGAACTTTTCAAAGGTTTCTGACTTTTGTTTGATTAAATAGATATACCCATATCTACTATAATCATCGGTAAAGGTCACGTAGAAGCGGTTCCCATCCTTCATGGTTTATCTAAATGGTCCACATACATCGGTATGTATTAGGTCCAATAGACCCTCACCCCTTTCACACGTACTTATGAAGGGTGATTTAGTCATCTTTCCAAGCAAACAAGACTCGCACGTGTCATATTCCCTAAGGTCGAATGACTCCAACATTCCATCCTTTTGGAGTTGGGCTATGCGTTTCTTGTTGACATGTCCAAGACGACAATGCCACAAGGATGCTTTATCCATACTAGTGGAAGAATCTATGTTTAAAACATCATTTCCTAAGTTATCAACAATCATAACAGTTTCATAAATTCCATTACATGGTATAGCTTCAAAGTAAAAGACACCATTTAGATAAGCCAAAATAGAACCATTCTCATTATTAAAAGAAAATCTAAAACCTTGTCTAAACAAACCATGAAATGAAATGATGTTTCTAGCATTTCTGGCGAGTAGCAACAATTGTTCAAATCTAAACATAAATTATTCCTAAGCACTAAAGAATACACTCCAATCTTGGTCACCGGCGACGATCTTCTGTTCCCCATGATTAGATTGATCCTTCCTTGCTCCACATCCCTACTTCTTCTTAGTCCCTGCACATTAGAACAAATGTGATAACCATAACCGGTATCAAGAACCCAAGAAATAGCATGATTAGAATCGTTAGATTTAATTGTGTATATACCTGCGAAAGATGGCTTGATCTTTCCTTCCTTGATGGCTTGCAGGTACTCTGGGCAGCTTCTCTTCCAATGTCCTATCTTGTGGCAGTGGTGGCACTCTGCCTCCTTAGGGTTAGGGCAGGGCTTAGCGGGATCAACTTTGGTCCCACTAGAAGAGGCACCATCTCGGGCTTTAACCTTGCGATAGTTCTTAGATGAAGCCTTCCCCTTCTTTCCCTTTCCTTGACCAATAGCCAGGACAGGAACAGCGGGTGGATTGGGAGTTGGTGCAACAGACTTGTCTTTGAAGTTGCTCTCAGCGACCCTCAAGAGACCTTGGAGTTTGCTTAGGGTGACCTCCTCTTTGTTCATGTGGTAGGTCATCCTAAATTAATTGTACATCGGAGGCAAAGAGTGAAGCACCATGTCGATCGCCAAGTCTTCCCCAAAGTCAATATTTAACTTGCAAAGGCGGTTGACATACCTTTGCATCTTTTGCAGGTGCACGGTAAGAGATTCTCCATGACCCATCTTAGCGGAAAGCATGTTAGTGAAAATCTCATAACGCTCTTGTCTCGCGTTCTGGTGGTATCTCTCCAATAAGTTTTGATGCATCTCGTACGGGTACATGTCCTCATAGGACTTTTGGAATTCGGAGTTCATGGTGGCTATCATGATGCAATGTACTTTCGTTGCATCGCGCTCATGGGTTTCAAAAGTGGTAATTTCAGCCGGAGTAGCAATTTCAGGGTTGATCTTCTCGAGCTTCTCATCGAGGACATACTCCTTATCCTCATAGCGAGCAATGGTGCGAATGTATCTTATCCATTCGCTAAAGTTCGTTCCGTCGAAGGTGACCTTTTGGCAAAGGCTCATCAATGTGAAAGAACTAGCAGCAGTGTTGTTTGCGTTCGACATCTACAAATAGAAAGGACAAAGATAGATTAGAATATGAATCCCTAATTATCACCCAATAAGAAAAATTAGGGCTAGGATCCAACAACAACATTTACATATTAGAAAAGGGATGCCGTAATCTAACATGCAAATAAATTGAAGGTAAGTGAATGACGATTCGCTAATTCTCCACCATAAAAACCTAACTATAAGACTTAAATGTATTGAGAATTCCTAGGTTCGGATGAGATTCATTGAAACTATTCAATGGCATGCTTAAATCTCGATATGCCCCTCTTATTTGTGACTGGGATACCGAGGATCACAAAGCGGGTGTGAATTACCATGCAAATTCACATGGTGCCTTCATTGTAACGATCACCTATTCGATGTGCCGGTAAACCACACACGCTCCATCGAACTATGATAAACAATGAATCACCCTTTGCCACCTTTGCTTAGAACCAATTAGTGTGCCGGTAAACCACACACGCTCCACTAACTTCTTAGCAAGGGTGCAAAGTGCAATTTCATGGGATTGCATCAATTCACTTTTCCTAAAGTAACTAAGATTGGGAATTTTTTTTTTAAAATGTGTAGTTACTTTGTATTACTTATTATACTTTTAATGAGAGGATGAGGTTGCCCTATCCTACCCGTTCGGCTAACGACCCTCCACCGATCAAGCAAGCGGTGGGTGTGAGTGTACACCCATTAAGCGCCATTTTATAGGCCGCAACCTTATACCCACCTTATAGATCGGTTTCGTGAATGAGGCCTACTAACGGTAAGACTAGCATTTTAGTTATACATATATATATATATATATATATATATATATATATATATATATATATATTAATCTTGTAATATTATATTAGTATAGGGTTGTATTTTAAACATTTTAAAATCTAGGGTTTGAAATTTAAATTGTCTATATTAAAACTTTTAATCACAAAATATAAATTTCAAAAACTTGAGGACAAGTTTTAAACATTTAAAACATGGAGGATCAAATAACAAATAATTTTAATTAACAATTAATTTCCTAATTATCTATATTTGATTTATTCAAGATTTCTTGCAAAATAATTACCAAATTAATCAAAATAATTAATTAATTTATCATATAAGGAAATTAAATATTTTATTAGTTGATAAATATCTTTAATTAGATCAAGATTATAGTCATATATATCAAAAAAACGGATTAGGGTTGATCTAATATGATTAAGGTAAGTTTCCATAAGATAATCATGAAGAAATCCCGAATCTGGCCATTCCTGACACTTGGACTCGCCGAGTGCACCAAGGGACTCGCCGAGTCAGGCCAACTCGCCGAGTCCACTATGGAACTCGCCGAGTCCATGACTCAGAAACACAAAAATCGAATTTTGCAGTTAAGTTTCAAACAATTTAATGAAAACCAAGCTAGGCTCTGATACCACTGATGGGTTTTAGCCATAAGAACTTTCCTATGTGCACATGAAAAACCCTAATGCTTGGATCTAGGCTTTCTAATTAAACATGCTTTGAATCCAAGACTTCTAATGACTAATTAGGAATAAGAACAATACTAAATCAGATCTACAATCATACCTTTGAATCTCTTGTTTGATCTTGTTGTCTTGGAGCTCTAGAGTCACAATTGTCACTCCTCTAATGGATTACAAACACCAAATAGCAAGGAGGATGATTTGAGAGAGAGGAGAGGGGAGGAAATCGGCCAGGGGTTCTCTACTTTAGATCAAGTGCCGATTTCCCTTTGCCATAGGGTCTATTTATACTTGTAGACTCCTTAAGGGTTACAGCTTAAACCCTAATTGGATAATCTTCTCTTAAAGCAAGCCAAATCCATTCCTTAGATAGACTTGGACGATTTGAAGCTATCCATAGCTTCTAGAATCCGTCCACCATCTATCCAATATGGATTTACAGTCTAAAGTTTAACTATCAAACAATTGACAGTTTATACCCTCTTATTTAATTAATCTCTTTAAGTCACCAAATTAATTCTAATTAATTCTATGACTTATATTAATCAAATAACAATATTATTATTCTTTATATATTATTCTCATAATATATTAATAATATTTATTCTCTCTTAATAAATCATCCTATCAAGTTGCTATGGTGAAGGCAACCCAAAAGGACCATGCACAACCGGGTCAAATACTTGCCTAATATAGTTACAACCTTAGACACTATTCCAACATATATATATATATATATATATATATATATATATATATATATATATATATATATATATATATATATATATATATATATATATATAAGTTCAATAGAGAAGCATTATTAATCAAGGAACCAATACAAAGCGATTAACGACAAAATGAAAGGTTGTAGACTTTTATAATGGACGCACATGCATCGGATTATAACAAAAACTCACTTCCTTTTTTTCGTTTACAATTTATTTCGGCCATGTTTTTTATCAAAAAAAAAAACCGAGTATACTGTCGTTCACGATTTTTCGTCCTTTTTCCAAAGAGAACCATGATAATATATAAAAAAACAATTTTTTTTTTCGAAAAAAACACTCACTTTAGTTTCCTTGTTGAAAAGTTAAGGTCTATTTTTTTATAGTAATAATAATAATAAATATATCAAAATTCATGTTTTTTTAATACTTTTTAAACATAGATTCGTCTTCGGGTAAAAAAAACTATGTTTTAGTTCAGATTCATATTGTGAACCTTTTCAGATTCATATTGTGAACCTTCTCAGATTCATAGTGTGCATAATACTATGTCACAATGTAAATATGTACTGATCAAGAGTTTTCACATTGTGAATGTTGAAAATTGAAATATTTACAGTTTAGATTCACAGTGTGAATCTACACTGTTCGAGGTTTAATAGAGTACAGAAAAATAATATTTTTGGTATAATTAGTTTTTTTTATAAAAATAAACTTAAATATTGAAAAAACTAACAAAATGAAGTGGGTTTTTTTCAATTTTTTTTGTTTTTTATATATCAATATAGATCTCTATGGAAAAAGAACGACAAATCGAGAACAACAGTATATTCGTTTTTTTTTGATAAAAAATGTGGCCTAAAAATTTTTTAAATAAAAAAAGAGGTAAGTTTTTTGATAAAGAGGTGGATTTTTTGGTATAATCCGGTGTGTGTGCATCCAATATAAAAGTGTACGTCCATTTCCTTGGCCGTTGATCATTATGATTTCCGACGCCCACGATTGGTTCCTTATTAATTATGGTTCTCTATGAAACGTCACATTATATATATATATATATATATATATATATATATATATATATATATATATATATATAGAGAGAGAGAGAGAGAGAGAGAGAGAGATTCAGGTGTTTAAAGTAACTATTGTGTTATTGGATGCATAAATGTGGGCCAATCAAAATTTAAAAAATAAATAAATAATCAAACAAATAAATAAGGGTAATTTAGTAATTTGATAAATAATCTCTGCAAACACACTCCTATAATTATGGTAATTACTTTGACCTACCTTTATCCCTTTTCAAAACAATTAACAATACTATATTCTGTCCCATTCGATCCTCCCTAACCCTAGCTCCAAAACAGAAGATTGCCACTACCATCATTTGCTGTTGCCTCCGAATTAGGGACATTAGTGGGTCGATGGTGATTGATTAACCACAAGGGTGATGGGATCCATCGACACCAACGACCCTTTGTGGGGTTGCCCTTCATCGTCTTCTTCATAGATCGAGAGAGGGAAGAATCAAGCGATCAAGCATCGAACATAGGTGGTCTTGGTGGTGGTAATCGATCGAACTAAGTGACCATCTCTAGTTTTGGCTGAACCAAAGGAAGAAAGGCATGAGGCAGCGAGATTTCGCTCTTTCTCCCCCGAATCAGAGGTGCGAATATAGGAGGAGCGATTTCAATCGGCGACAAGGGAGGTTGTCTCTAGACCTGGCAATTTCAGACACGAAGACACGGATCTGTGAGAAACACGACACGACACGAATACATCTTAAAAATTGAGATAAAGCTTATTTCTCGTTGTGTAATCGTATCGTGTCAAATTCGTGGCTGACACATTTTCATGAAACGAATACACGAATTTCTAGGTCTAGTCGTCTCCATGGTTTGACGAAGTTGAAGGGACGAAGGAAAATGGTGGGGTGTCGCGATCAACAGAAGTGAAGAATTTGGGGTCCTCGGTGGGTTTGTTCGACGGAAGAAGAAGAGGGGTTGTGAGGGGTGTTGCTCCAATCAGTAACATGTTCTCTTCCCTTTTCTTTTTGTTTGACTGTTAGATAGAAATCACTGGGGTGTTTGGGTTTGGGTGTTTGACAGGGAAGGAAAGGAAACATAAACATGTTCTTGTTTGCAGGTGTACTTTAGATTGATTTATTGTAAACCAATGAAGTTTAATCTTCAAATGGGTTTTTTTAATTTGATTTGATTCCAATATATAGAATAGATGTTTTGGGTTGATTGTTTGACAGAAATCGAAGAAATTTTGGATGTGTTTAGGTTTATTGTCTAATTCTTTCAAGGTGTAATATTTTTGGTGAATTGAGAATTTGTTCTGATTGTCTAATTTTTACAAGAAATTAAAAGTTGTTTTGATGCACACCAAGCGCTTGCTAAAATGCTTCAACTGAATGATATTTCTTCGTTTATAGTATTCTATCAGAAAAGAATGTTTTTTTATGATAATCATGAATATATTCTGTTAGAATTCCCCGAATTAATATAATTATTGGTAAATGAATTCCAATTCTATCAGAATGGAATCACAAATTCCAATTATGTTGGAATGGAATATGAATATTTTCTCACTAATTTATTCATTGGATTTGTTTACACAGAAGCTGATGCTTGAAGGACGGACCACGGAATTTGAACGACGCCTCTTAGCAACACTATTCTTTTTGAATGTATTAGTGTATTTGTTAGATTGTGATGTTTTTTTTTCAGATTTGAAAGTTTTTTTAGTTTTATTCTTTAACAATATATGTAATTCTTAGCAATTGTTAAATGTATTCTATAAGAATTAATGTAATTTTTGTTTTAATTCTTTAATTGATGGTTCGAGAATTTTGTTATTCTACAAGAAATTTTTAAAGTCATGATCAAGAAATATGTTCAAGAATATTTTTATTATTTTATGGTTCAAGAATATTTTTATTTTTGAACATATTCAAACATATTATGTCAGAATGTCCGAATTAAAAACCTTATAATTCGTAAAATCGGATTTTTAAAATTAATAGAATCTATGATCCCTTAGAATATGCAAAATTTCCTTTCTTAAATATATATTAATTGACTAAAATACCCTTCTAGTTAAATTAGATGGTATTTTTCAATTATATTTAATTCAATAATATGTATTAATCACTTTCTTAAAATAATTAAAATGTTTGGACCGCATTTATGCATACAATAACACAATAATTACTTTAAATATAATAACCTATATATATATATATATATATATATATATATATATATATATATATATATATATATAGGCTTAGGTTATTTTGTTTCTACTAACTATTGTGTGTTCGTAAACACAAATCTAGACCACCGGATGGAATAGAATCAATTGTCATGATCTGAGAGTCTATGATATTACAGTATGGTAGCATGCACCATATAATCATATAAGTTTCAGCATAAGGGTATTTTGGTCAATTAATCTATATTAAAAAAAGTAAATTTTCGGATTTTAAGGCATAATTAATTCTCTTATTTTTAAATATCTAAATTTTTTAAATTAATTCAAATTTAAAAAATCTGATTTTATTCTGTCAGAATGATAGCATTCCAATTCATATATTTTTGATAATTAAACTAATATTTTTGATTTTGTTCTTGTAGAATATGGTTTTATGCTTAAAGAATTATACAACATATTATCAAGAATAATATTTTCTAAAGAGTAGGGATTTTAATTTTTAAGAATCATTAATTACATTAATTTGTAAAGAATAAGACTATAAATAATTTTTACATTCATTCTAAAAAAATGGTTAATAATAGTTTAAGAAATACATTTATTCTTGAAAGATTAAAACTAAGAATGGTTAAAAAAAGAACAAAAAACATCAAAATCTAACAAAAACACTAATCCATTCTGAAAGAATATTATTGTTAAGAAACATTTTATACATTTTTGCAGAATACATTATCCTAGAATACTCTCGTTCTCCATGTTTTCTTCATTTTCCACATCAATGACAGCCCCTTCAAAACCTAAATCCAAAACAAAATACAATCAACTTTAAAATATTAAAAATTTCAATATATTCTAAAAGAATAAAACTATAAATTATAATAGAATCTGTATGATATTAAAGACTTTTAATTTATTCTAACAGAATGTAATACTCGAGTCACTTGATCAAGTATTCCCCGAGTCACTTGATCCAAATAATCAAATTAATCTAATTACAATGGTTTTAGAGCCTACATTGTAACTAACACAGAGGACAATAGTTTGGAAAAATGTCAGCTTATTACAAGCTAGAATGTGGTAAATATGACAGTTCAAAGATCCAAAAAAAATTATGGACAATGTAAAAGTGCTAAAAATACAGCTGTAACGTCCCATGTTCGAAGGACTATAACTCAACCAATATTAATCCAATTAAAATAACTTCGGAACCTAACTTGTAGCTAACACAAAGGAGAATATGCAGAAAAAAAAATCAGATTCTTTCCAAGCTAGTATGAGAGAGATATGATAGTTCAAAGATTACAAAAAAAATTGACTGAAATATCTTATTCAAACATTTTAACAAACATTTGGCGGGCAAAATAAGATGCTCATATCTTTATACTCCAATTGATGATACATACATCATATGTAATTAATAAATACATGAATGTGACTAAATTTACAAAAAAAAAAAAAGAAAAAAAAAGAGTGTATACCTTCAAATACTAACAAGTAATTTGAGATTTCATGTCATAAAATCGAGATTCCATTCTAAAATAATTAAATCTTGATCTTCCATTATGTTAGAATTGCTGTCATATACGCTCATAATCAAAAATTTGTGGTAATTACCAAATCGAGACCATTGCTCTGTACATAAAAATTACACTGTTAATTTTTCAAAGTTCTGGTTGGAGCAAAAGGCATCAAATTTCTTGTTGGAGACAAATTAAAAAATTAAATATTATTAACTATTTTTTCATTGAGGCAATTTATCGAGCACATGGAGTCCATGACAGAATCATATCAAACATATCAGAAAAACGAGATTTACTTGGATTACAGAAATATAAAAAGTCAAAGAAGGATAAAATAGAAATATATGAAGTAAAAAAAGGAGAAAATAACGAACCTGATGAATCTAAACTTCAGATTGCGACCAGCTAAGAAAAAAGCCTCTAAAATCTAAGATTTGACATAAAAAAAAAGCCATCTAGAAAAGTGTTCAAGGAAGTGCTGGACTTTATTACACGATCAGTTGTGTTCGCAATTGCACGATAACATTAACGAACATGAAAGAAGGATGGAGGACCGGTGACGAGAAAGGTTGTTGGGATAAGTGAAGTTATGGCCAACTTCCTTGATTTCCTTTTCTTTTATAGGTGGAGAAGAACAACTAACGTGAGATAAAAGAGAGAGATATTAGGTCAAACCGATTTATTTTGTTTCCTTAATTACATGGATTTTGTTAAATGACCCTATTAATTACAAATGCAAAAAACCAGAAATACTCTTTTTTGATTTAATTAATTATTTAATTATTTGCTAATTTCTGATTGGTGCATAAATACACACAATAGTTGCTAGAAACATTTGAACCCAACTCTCTCTCTCTATCTCTCTCTCTCTCTATATATATATATATATATATATATATATATATATATATATATATATATATAGGGCTAGGTTATAATGTGGATGGATAACTATTGTGTGGACGTGTGGCTAATGTTATTTTATGAGAATTACTAAGAGAATATGTTATTTAGTAATGTGAATATGTTCAATCTCACATAACTATTATTATTTTAACGGATTCTCACTAATTCTAATTCATTTTTGTTCTCATGCATCGTTTTTCATTTATTTTTGTTTTTACAGAATACGACTCAATAAACATCCTGATAATATTCTGACGGAATGAGAACAATTAAAAAAAAGTCTATAATAACCTTATAGACGATTTAATTAGTGAAAATGCATAATAATTACCGTAATTATATAAGATTGAATGTATTCATATATTATCAAACAATATATTTTCTTTGTCATTTTCACATAATAGCATTATCCACACGTCCACACAATAGATGTCAATCCACATCTGAACCTAGCTCTCTCTCTCTCTCTCTCTCTCTCTCTATATATATATATATATATATATATATATATATATATATTATATATGTATAGAGAGAGAGAGAGAGAGAAACTAGGTTCATTTGTTTAAACTAATTATTGTGTTATTGTATACATAACTATGGACCAATCAATTTAAAAACTTAGATAGGGGTAAAATTGTAATCTTAGCTTTTAATTAATTTTAGTAATTAATTATTTAAATCATAAACCCTTTAATTTAGGCAAAATCGTTTACATTTACCGCTTTAAAACCTTAGATAGATTCCTGCTCGTTCACAGTCAACATTATCAATCCCCAAATCCCAAGATTGCTCCAACCTCCAAGAATTAAGTGAAGTTGTGGTGCCATGATAACCCCTGTCTTCTCCTATAAGGAACAATGCCCTAAAGTCGCGCCTCCATCGATTCGACCCGATGGCCAGAGCCAAAGACATCTATTGTTTCTTATGACGTCAACAATGGCAGTTACGGCAATGGAAATACCGTCGATGGCGGAGGACACAAGGCTATTTCAGATTGGGGGAAAAGCTAAAGAAGGCAGAGGAAAAAGCGCTGGAGATCGCGAAGGAAGGAATTGAGTCAGCTGAGAAAGGAGTCGAAGCGGAAGAGAGACATATCGAGGCTACGTCGATGGTTTATGTACTGTTTCTCGCAAGCTGTTTTCTACGGTTCTGAGAAATCCAAGCGATTATGTTCTTACTTGAGTCGCTCTCCCCTAATTTCTACATACATATATAGATACACACAACAACTCTATGTATATGCATGTAATGTATATCTTTAAGTTTTGCCGCCAGGATCTACATAAAGATTTGTTTTTTCTTGAACCCTTATTTCTTCCCCAATTTTATTTTTCTCTTATTGGTTCTTTCCGGTATTCAGTTTTTCGATATGTGTTTTGTAAACTCTATTGATCAATTGATATTCTCATACACCAAAGCATACGTTTACAGTGTTAGAGTGAGGTAAATTTTGCGGAAGAATGGTTCATACACAATTTATTTGGTCTCATGGTGACAATCAAGTGTTCCTATGCGGTGATTTTACTGGGTATTTTATTAATTTTTAGTTTTTTCTTTTGATAATTTTGTTGCAACACACTAAATTACAATGCAATTGGTGGTGAGTGAAGGTGGATCAAGTATCAATCAATGGTTCCTATTGAAGGATCGTCTTCGACTTTCTCGACGATTTGCGATCTACCACCTGGTTTGCATAAGGTATGATCAGGTTAAAGAGTTTCTTGAGATTAGTGCATGTTAAATTGTATTTTTTTTAGAATAAAAATAATGAGCATAGTAGAGGATTTGGGTTTGTGACAATGAGCACAATAGAAGAAGCTGAGAAAGTTGTGGAGAAGTTCAATGGCTATGTAAACTTAATCTTCTTCTCCATCTATCCATCTTAATTACTACATATTCACATTAATCTATAATATTTGTTATGAACAAAAACATGATTTGAGTGGAAGGGCTCTTACTGTAAATAAGGCTACACCAAGAGGTTCACAACCAGAAAAACGAGTGGTGGGGACTTCTTTCAAGATCTACGTGGGTAACCTACCATGGCAGGTTTTTCATGAATCCATTAAGATTAATTCAATTTCTCATAAGTTGAAAGCTTTACCATACATACAGTTGAAGTTCCAAGATTTTGATTTTTGTTCAAGTTCTTGTTTACATACATTGCAACTGCAACAAGACTACAACCCTTCATTCATCTCTAGTTTCTTAAACTCTTGGTAACTTGAATTTGTTTCTTCATTCATCTCTAGTTTCTTTAATTTGTTTCATTCTTTTTGATTTAACACTTCATTTATGTGGACAGTGCAGGATCTTGACAATGTTGAATTCTGAAAAGGTATCAAGTTTGTTTTTGTAGATGATTCAATGGTTGATATTGGTGTGATTCCAATTCTATTGGAATGGAATCACGAATTTCAATTCTGTTGGAATGGAATCACGAATTCTAATTCTGTTGGAATCATAGAAGTTGATGCTTGAAGAACGGGCCATAAAATTGAAACGAACCACATTATTCTCTTAGAATGTATTAGTCGTTGTTAGATTTTGATGTAATTCTTAACAATTGTTACCTGTATTCTATAAGAAAGAATGTATTTTTTTATTCTTCAATTGATTGTTCAAGGATTTGTTATTCTACAAGAAGTTTTTAAATTCATGATCAAAAAATAGGTTCAAGAATATTTTTATTATTTATGGTTCAAAAATATTTTTATTTTTTAATATACTCATAAACATATTCTGTCAGAATGTCCGTATTAAAAAAATTATAATATGTAAAATCGGATTTTTAAAATTAATAGAATCTATGATACCTTAAAAAAATGCAATTTTTTCCTTTATTAAATCTATTTTAATTAACTAAATTACCCTTGTAATTAATTAAGATGATATTTTCAATTATATTTAATTCAATAATATATAACTTTCTTAAAATAAGTAAATTTGATTGACCCACATTTATGCATACACTAACACAATAATTACTTTGAATAGAATAACCTAGGCCTATATATATATATATATATATATATATATATATATATATATATATATATATATATATATATATATATATATATATATATATATATATATATATATATATATATATATATATATATATATATATATTATTGTTTTTCTTTCACTGTCTAATGTTGACATGCCACAGGCTGTGAAAATAGTACCCAAACAAACAGATAATGCATTAGCTTCATCTTTCCGTAAAAGTAACACCTGAACTTTTTAAGAATAAAAGAAAAGAAAAAAAAAACTAGTTTAAAAATAAAAAATGATCTGACTTTTATGTAAATAGACTTGTTTAAAATTTATCATTTGTTTAACTATAACTTGATACTTATAAATTCAAATCATGTATAGGCAACGATTGTCGGCAAATTTTTTGCCTGTGGATGCTGTTTCGCAGGTTTTTAACAAAATTTTGTTCATTAACTTCGTAAATTCTATTATCTTAAAAAAATAATTAATATTTAGTAATGAGTTATTTACGAGAATCTCATGACAAATTATATAATTAAAAATCTCTAAACTATAATAAATGTAAGATTCAAAATCTATTTCTTTATATAAAATTTTAATCTTTTGAAGGATTACAACTAAACAAAAGAACATAAAACTGGGTTTACAGTTGTATATTAATCAAAAAACCCTGTGAAAAGAATGAATATATGAATAAACTGAAAGAAGCTTCTTAGAGTAGAATCTAAATAGTCAAATAGTGATAAGTGAGTAAAATAAAGTGAACCAAAGAAAACAACATTTTTTTTTGTTTTTTTAATAACGAGGATTAGAATTGCCAAATACATACAAAAACCACGATTTTTAAAGTCGTAGGGGACCTAATTTTGACTTCGTTAGACTTAGTGGGTTAATCCCAACAAAGTTTGGTTGAATAGACCTGGTTTGAGACTTGAGGATGTTTTTGAAAATGATTATTATTATAAATATTGATTTTAAAATTGAATACTTAGATTATTAGCTAATTAAAGTTGAAATAATTTTATAAATTTATGTTTATTCCAAACAATAACCTTTCTTATGTAAAAATAATAATTCACCATAGATGCTAATCTACACACTCCCTTAACACTATCAGACCTTCGTTTTATATCCGGAGAATGTCATTAATTTCTTTATAAGTGACATTCAACCCCAACAAACTATAGGAAGCTTTATACACATAGAGGGAATTAGGAAGAAGTTACATTAGAAAGATTAAGAAAAACAATTATGGTCATGTTATGATGATATGAATAGTATGTTTGGATCGTAAAATTCACCAAACATATATACTATTATTTTTAACAACAAAAAGAGACTATATATCATTTGTTTAAAACCCATAAAGATACATAAAAAAAAATTACAAAAATCACCTAAAAACTATCGTGTTGGTGCCTTTTTTGAATAACAAAGTATCGATTAATGATAGTTAACACTAGCTAGAAACTAATTTTCAATACTTAAAATTACTTACTATTTTTTTTTTCTTGAGTCATGGTAGTTTAAGGATAGGACTTCAACAAATTCAATTTCGAAAAACTTGTTTCCAAAGATGGTAACGTAATGATATAACCAACATGATCTTATATGCAAACAACACATTTGAAAACATGTTCATTTTCTGTATAAACTTTTCATAATTTGAACAAATGTCCAATGCGTTTCTCTTTCACATGCATAATACGACAATATATCTAACAAAATTTGTAACTCGATAAATAAATAGTTTCTATCAATATAAGATTCCTCGTCAATGATCAAATTGTTGAATAACGTGTCTAAACTAGTATCTGAGTTGATATATTTTTATAATTAGAAACAAAATTCTTTTTTAGTTGCCCTCATAACTAGAACTTAATTAGAATAACATTTATAGAAAGAAAATAATTTATTAGATTATTATATAATTGATAAACTAATTGGAAATTATGAGAACATAATTTGTTAATATATTATGTGATTAATATATTAATTGAAATAGAAAATTGATTTATTAGTTTATATGATCAATAATTTAATATGAAATCAATTAGAAAGTATTAACTATTAATCAGAGTTAATTTTGAATTAATTAAAAATACAATTGGTAAATTGTAATTGTTTAATAGTTGAATATAAGAGGCAATTTTAAAAGCATCTTGCCATGAACGGTTTTGTGGAGTTACTTACGGTTTTCAGAGGCCTCGTTGATGATAATAAGGAAAAGATTTAAATTAGAATTAAATCCATTATTTAATTATTCAACTATTGTTTTGTCCTTAGGTTACCTAAACTATAAATATGATCCATTTGTCATAAAAATTCGTGGTCTTTCATTCCAAGGAGTATATGAACGAAATTTATAATCTTCTCTTCTTTCCTCAAGTGTCATCTAGTTCTAAGGTTTGGTGTAAGCCATTAGAGGCATCATACTTTTGGTGCTATGATTTCCAAGACCTACGTACGCACTTGGGTGCCACGTTTGCAGGAACACGCCCCTCCTCCCCCCCCCCCTCCCCACCGCGGTAAGGGTGCAGTAGGAGGTGCACTGCGGCCATAGAAGGGAACACTTCTTGGGTGATTGTGATTGGATGACTTTCTTACCTTTGGAACATAACTAATGAAAATTTATGGTTTCATACCACACCCAATAAGTGGTGCCACACTTGATTTTTTTAATACCACACCCAATGAGTGGTGCCACAACCAATGAACAATTTTATTTATTAAAAAAAAATCAAGACCCTTTTGATATGCATCTGACCGAGTCAAGTCAGACATTTTTGGCTGACTCGGTGAGACGAAAGGTGTTTGATAGACAAAATCTTGACGTCTAACTCGGAAAGCAAGGTCTGACCGAGAAAGAAGTTGGGAGATGGCTGACCTAGAAAGAAAGTGAGGGTTTTCAATAGTACCCTTGGCTTGGATAAAAATTCATAACTAATGAAGGTTACGGGATTAGAACATAAGTCTCCCTTGTAGAAGGGATGTTGTTTACCAGCAAACTGAATGAGTTTTTGTGTTTTATTTCTAAAATAATATATTTAATGTCTATTATGCTGGAAGTTTTTTATACATTATTATTATTATTATTATTATTATTATCAATGTCTATTATTATTATTATTATTATTATTATTATTGTTGTTGTTGTTGTTGTTGTTGTTGTTGTTGTTGTTGTTGTTGTTGTTATCATCATCATCATCATCATCATCTTCATATTGCATAGAAACGTGTAGAGCATCGGGGTAAAATGATCATTTTGCACCAGTCAGCACATTCAGTCAAATTTTCAATCAAACATCATGATTTCTTACTCAGTCATAATTTCTTACTGAGACAGACCTTTCTCAGTCAGCACTTTCTCGATCAGCAACTATCAAACGGGGCCCAAGTGTGGCACCACTCATTGGGTGTGGTATGAAACCATACTTTTGTAGTAAATGGTGAGGTGACGCCTATGTGACAGTGAAGGAAGTGTAACTTTTGTAGCACCACTCCTTCCAATCTGTAGAAGTTACCATTATTAATATATTGTAAAAATTGCTAATAAATAACTAAATTCACTAATGGATCTTTCCAAAAAAAAAAGAATCCGATGACACCTTTTTCAAGACAACCTAAAATAGAAATGTTTTTTTTTTTGGTTTTTTTTATAATTATTTTTTTTTGTAGAGATTAAATGCGTAGATTTGGTTTATATCTTATTTCCAAAAAATTAAAATTTTTTATTAAGAAGAAACTCTTAAAGTTTTTTATGGTTTAATCTATCTAATTATAACAAAATATTATCCAAATAAAAAACTGTAACACCCCATTTAATCAATAAACAAATAAATTAATTAATAAATGTAATTCCCGGACTGAATTGTGAAGAATTTTGATAGTGGGGGTTGTTTAGTAAGTTACGGAGTTGTTTTGAGAAGAATTATAGAAGCAAGGGTATGTTTGTTAATTTATGGGACTTGATTTGAAAAGGATTTTCAAGGTCAGGGTTAAATGGGTAAATTATGGACTCATTTTGAGATAACAGAGGGAAGGAGGGGCCGATCCTAGTATTATGGAAAAGAATTAGAGAGGCACCGGGTATATATTCTTACGGGAACCCTAACCCAAAAGAAAAGGTTGCAGCTGCCAACCCCTAAGCACCGGTCGCCATTTCCCTTCCCATTCTTCGACTTGCAGCGCCGCCACCACTCTCCTTCTCCATTCTCCGACGCTGACACCCCGTCACCGCCGCCCTATCGCCATATCTCGACCGCTATGCATGTTTTCTGGTCAGTTGTGGCCGCCATGTGAGCCCATGCGGCCTTGCTGGTGTCACTGCTTCCATTTCCGACGTGTGGTGAGGCCGAGAATCGGAGCCGGACGTCGTGTATTTTGTCGTGAACTTAAGTCGCCAGGTAGGCTTCTCTGCCCCCGTGGAGGATGGCTGAGCTCATGGAACCACAGGGGGACGCGTCGTATGATTGTGGTTGGAAGGAAATGTCGGCGTGATGCTGCTTTTCTAGCGCTGCTACTGCCTCCTCGGAGGTTTCGTCACCGCCAACGCCATCGGTGGGTGGCTGTGCTTCCATTTCGGGCAAAGATTTCAGTGTATGTGGTTGTGTTATTTTGTTTGAGTGTCTAGTCTTGCCGCCGGAAAAAAGATCAAGATCAACCACCGTCACCACCGTGAGGTGGTGGCTGCCGCCAAGCACTGCCGTCGGCCACAACGGTATGGCTGTGTGTGTATTAGTTAGTGTGTGTATTTTGGATAAAAGCCTTGTAATTGTAATTAGCATGAAGTAATGAAAATAATAATAGTAACCACCACCGTAAGGTGGTGGCCGCCGCCGTGAGCCGCCATTGACCACCACTACCCAGGGTGGTAGTGGGTGGTGCCCCTCAAGCAAATCCTAATGGGCTTAGAATTGGTTTTGGGCCTATTGGGCTATGTTTGGGTGGAAAACCCTAATTATGAGTTTTGGGCCTTAAACTTATTGGACCCATCTTTGGGCCATTGGGATTGGAGTGTGTATTAAGCCCAAATCACTCCATATCACTTATCTAGTAGAGTAAAGGACTTAATGGATTAAGTCCTTAATGGGTTAAGTATGAAACACTTAACCCTAGTTATCATTTTATGTGAAACCCTAATTTTACTTGGGCTTTGTGTTGGGCCATCCAAGAACAACCAAATGGACTAGAATAATTTATTGGGCTTTAGGGTAAGGTCCATATGAAGGATTGGGCCCAATTTGGAAAATTGGGCCATAGATGGGCCTAGATGGTTGTGTGATATTGGGCCCTTAGAATGAGACATGTTGGATTGGACTGATCAATTGGGCCTTGAGGGAAGTCCATGTAGAGGCTTGGGCCTAATTTGGAAAATTGGGTCATATGTTGGGCTTTGATCCCTAGCTGACTTTGGGCCTATGGATTTGGGCCTTGGGCTTGGGTAAGCCAAGCTAGGGGTAATGTAGTAATTATCCAAGTATGTATTTATAGTATGTGTTAGAACCCAATTATTAATTGGTGTCATTTTGGTGTTGACAGTTTGGGAATCTGTCATCCAGCAGCTAGGGTTGAGTCTGCGGGACTTCAGCAGTATGAGAATTGTGTCTACGGGACTTCAGCAGTATGAGGTGAGTTTCCTTCCAGTAGGAACGGGTCTACGGCCACAATGTCGGTCCATTTAGTTAGCAGTAGTTCCAGAATTCAGTCCGATGCAGTAGTTCAGTATGCTTGGTGTGTTTGTGATACATACATGGTATGAGTTATGTGTTCCGAACTATGGTCCGATGCAGTATGCAGTATATGTGTTCATGTTATATGCTATGATTATGTTATGCTATGTTCAGTTAGTTCCGGACCTCGGTCCGATGCAGTAGTTAGGGTGCTTGATGTCTTTGTGATTCAAACATGTTTTGTGTTATGTGTTCCGGACTTTGTTCCGATGCAGTATGCAGTATATATGTTCATGCTAGTTGACATGTTATGATATGTTATGATTCAGTGAGTTCCGGACTTCGGTCCGATGCAGTTAGTTCTGGACTTCGATCCGATGCAGGGGACAAGGTCCCAGTTAGTTCCGGACTTCGGTCCAATGTAGTTAGTTCCGGACTTCAGTCCGGTACAGTTTCCGGACTTCGGTCCGATGCAGAGGGCAAGGCCCTGGTTAGTTTTCGGACTGCGGTCTGATGCAGTTTCCGGACTTCGGTCCGATGCAGTGGGCAAGGCCCAATATTTGTTTATATGTTATTGTATGGTATGTGGTAGTTTGGGGGAGCTCACTAAGCTTCGTGCTTACAGTTTCAGTTTTGGTTTCAGGTACCCAGTTTTCAAAAGAGGAGCTCGGAAAGATTGCAGTGCATACACCATTTGTTTAGCCTGGGATGTTTATACTCTAATATACTTGACAGTTGTTACGATATTTTGAGATACATTGGTTATGATTTTTATATGAGGTTTATCGACAATGGTTTTTATTATTAAATTAAACGAAATTTTCAGACTGTGTTTTTGGGATGTTTCAAAAACAATTTTCATTGAGTACATTTTTTCAAAACTCAATGCCTTCGTAAGAATAATATTCTTGTAATAAAAATAAATGAAAGTAAGATTACATACAAAACTAATAGATGAAAGTACGTTGCTATTACTTGCATTTAGATCATCTACCCTAATAAATAAGAATGATTTTGCCACATGTCCTTCTCTCATTCAATTTGCCACATGTCATTTTGTCATAATTTAGAGATATATTTATTTTACACTTGTCATTTATTTCATTTTCCATTTCTAATATATTATTAATTAGTTTCCATAAATTAAACCTACCATAATGATATTAATTTCAAATTTTAAATTTTAAATTTCAATTTCAATTTCAAATAAATTTATAGTCTAAACATTTGTGTTTAACATTTTGTTATAATTAACCTGTTTAGTATACGGGTCTGATAACTAAACAATAATTTTAATTTATTTATTTTTTGCATGTTTTTTTTTCTCATAATTTTTATTTATTTCAAATTTCAAATTCAAATAAACTTCTTATTTAATCGTTTTTATTTAACATTTTGTTTTAATCAACCCGTATGATATACGGGTTTCACAACTAGTTTGTAAATATTTCCGATTATTGAATTTTGTGGTTTTGTTGGCCGAGTATGTTGTTTCATCATGTTAGACAAACACCCAATAATAAGGACTCACCATTCCGTAAATTATTGTACTTTTACTTCACAAACTTTCAATTTATATAATTATCATTATTGCATAATAATTTAACTTAATTTAATTTAATATATATATATATATATATATATATATATATATATATATATATATATATATATATTATTTTCGCAGGGTATGATATGTAGTTTGATATAAAATACGCATACTTCAACTTCTATCATGTACGTGTTTTCGTAAACAATATTTTTTTTACTTAATTCATTTTTATTTTTCTTAATCTTATCTTAATCAATATTGGTCCATGTTTTGAAAACCGGACCGGACCGGCCGGTTCGACCGGTTCAACCGGGAACCGATCCCGGATCCGGTTCTTAAAGGCCAAAAAACCGGTAATCGTTTGAACCGGTGAAAACCGGTAAAAACCGGTCGAACCGGTTAAAACCGGTCCGGTTGAACCGATAAAACCGGTCAAAACCGGAAATTTTAAAAAATATTTATTTTTTCATTTTTTGTATTTTTTATATAATTAAATATAATTATGACATCATCCGGTTTTTCCAGTTTTTGAGACCGGTCCGACCGGTTGGACCACCTGAACCATCAAACCAGTAAGACGACCGGTTCGGTCTCCGGTCCGGTTTTCAAAACCTTGATATTGGTAATCTCGTAAACAATTTTGATCTTACTCGCTCACATCAGGAGGGGGGTGATAGTGACCCATCGTCTAAGATGTTCTCTTGTTTTTTATTTTTTCTATTTTATCTAATTAGCAATGTATTATTTTTTTTATATATTATTTTTTTATATTTTTTTGTGTTTCTTGTCTGTTGGTAAAAATAAAGTAAAATAAAACAACGTTATGGGAGCCCTGATTCACCTTATAGTGTGTAATTAAACTGATTCACCTTATAGTGTGTAATTAAACTTCTTAGATAAATAAGATAGGAATGTTTTGAAATTTTGTTAAGTTGGGTCTTAATTTATGATCTGGATTCGTGAAATAAATAAGTAATAACTTCCGTGGTCACTTCACGAAACATTTAGGATGGTGGTTTAGAAGATTTATATAAACCATTTCTGCGAATTTAATGCATTTTTTGAGAGTTTTACGATTTTTTCCCCAAAAGATGGATTCCTTTAATTCACAAGGCTATTATTACAAATTAAGTAATATCTTCTAACATATATATTAAAAATATTGATTATTTGTTGACATATGGTTTTTTTTCTCCCTTCGTGTTAAGGTCGTGAGGTATCAACGGGCGGTATGTATACGTGGAGTATATTACCGTTTGTGAATACCACCTCTCAACCATTTGATTTACCCGCGGTAGTTTTTAGTGGTATACTATTACCGATCAAATGCGAAAAATTTCTCAATTAGGCTTGGACTGCATTATTACTTGTACTTTATGCATTAAGAAAATACTCAAGAATGGTAGTAAACGGTTATGATTTGGAAACAATTTTAAAGGCAAAAATATCACCACACCCATATCATAGGTAAAGATCAGTTAAAAAAAAAATACAAATGCTTATGTAGCACCAAATTTTAATAGGTAAAAACATCAATGGTTCTGTCTAATTGATAGCTCCAATTTAAATCATCAACATATATCAATTTTACCCAAAATACTTCAATGTTCTATAAACCGAATAAAAATGGGGATGAAAATTATAAGTCCAAAGTAGGAATCATAAATGTGAAAGGGGGAAAAAGTGAGCGTACGGACGTTCAACATATGTCATTTTCTTATCTAGTAACGCGTCAAACATTAGAAAATAAAGATAAAAAGATGCTAATATAAATGAAAATGTTATTATCATAAAAATTGATGGGTTAACGGATTATGATAAACAAAAAATATATGCATTTTAAAATTAATTGTGATATATTTAGTAATGCATAGACAACATATTTAAAAATAAAGTTTAATGGATAAAATTAACAAAGGACGATAACCTAAAGGATAATGTTGAACAAACATCAATAAATTGTTTGAATAATTACATTTTAATACAGGAAAAACCTTTAAAAAATCTAAACTACTGTCTTCCAATTATATAAAAAAAAATCAATTACGTTATTAATATATACAATAAAATTGTTTTATTTCTGATCATATTTATAATGACGTTTTATAACTTTGTAACTGACAAATTATTGACGCCTAGTTACCTAATTTTTGTGACTTCAGAAAATCTAACTTATTATCATTTAATGCGTGAAAAAACTATCATGTATTGTTTTTTGTATAATAAAACAATTTTATATTTTAATTTTGTACATCAAAATCATTTTATGTTCTGATTTTACACAATAAATACTTTATTTCTTCTTTTATCCCCTATATTATTTTTTTGAGAGGTGTTAATCGATAACTTTGTCATTAATTCCACAATAAAACATAATAATCCAGGATAGGCTAGATCGTATCTCTATATTTCTTGCCCGTTCAAGTTCGTAGTCATTGCAACGCAAATCATACTACAGGTGTATAAACTACTTAGTAGGCTCGGCACATGTACTAGGACCGACCCAATCACTTGGTAGCTTCGGTGACGACTTTATTGCATAAAATTAGTAGGTGCATAACTTTTCTTAGGGGTGTTTGTTTGGATGGATCGGTTTGACCTAATCCAATCAAGTGAATCCAAATTGATTTCGGTTTTCAAAAAATAGATCCGAATATTCCAAACTAAATTCAAATTCGATCTGATCCAATCCAATTACAATTCGGATGGATCGGTTTTTATAATTTGGATTTTAAAAACTAAAATATTTTAAAATGACATATAATTATAATCTTACCGAATTTTACACAAGAAGCAAAAACTTATTATTTAGTTACGATTTGAAATTTATAAACAACTATTAAGAAGATATATTATATTTTAATATTTTATAGATAAAAAACTCTTGAGAAAAAATTCATATTAATATTTTTTATTAGGTGAAACTTTTTGAACATATTTCAAAAAATAAATTACAAAATTAATAAATAATTATAGATATATATTAAAAATAAATAAATAATAAATTGTTATTCGGTTTTTTTGGACTATTTGGTTATTATTTTATAAACCATAACCAATCCAAAATCCAAAATAATAATTCGGTTTTGTCAAAAATCAATCTAAAAATCCGAATATTCGAACCAAATTGTCCAATTAGACAATTCGGTTTTATCCAAATACTGAACAGCCCTACCCAAACTTTTCTCTATCCCTTTTTGCCTATAAGTTGAAGACAAAGAGACAAAGATTATAAATGAAAAGACTGGAGATGAGAATAGACTCCCTTTATCCTTCTTCTTTGTCCAGCAAACCAAATTACACCAAAAGGAGGGGCATAAAAACAAGTTATCCATTGTTTCCTGTCATCCATCTTTATATTGATTTTTGTTATTACTAAAATAATTAACTTGTAACATTACAATATTACATTACTCCCATATTGCTATTCTTGGCTTATTAATTTCTTAAATCCTTACAAAATATTGACATCCGCATTGAAAGAACAAAATTGTTTAGAAGAGAATAATCACAAGTTTGTTAAATCGATTTTAGGAGATGAAATCTATTATTTAACAAGCAATTAGTAATATACAGTAACCAAGTTTTGTTAATCGATTAGGCATGATATGAAGTGACAAAAAATAATGTCATGACTAAGGAGATCAATTATTGAGATATTTCAACTGAATATTTTAGTAATTTAGTTATAATCTAATTTAAATATTTGGTTTTTAAATTTTAAACATACTAAATATGATTAAATTAAGTATTTGAATATATATATATATATATATATATATATATATATATAATATATATATATATACACACACACACACACACACTAGATGTGAGACCCATTATTACATGAGTTTATTTAAAAGAAAAACTAAATACGAAATTCTAAACATTTGAGAAGTATAAATTTATAAGAAAAGTGAGAAAATATTGAATTATAAAAATTAAAGTGTTTTTTTCTCTTTTAAATTTAAACAAATAATTTAGATAAATAAATAAAGAAAATTAATAAATCTTTAATTTGGTAATTTTGAGATTTGAAGAAAAAGTTCATTAATGAAATTTATATGCATTTATTATTAAATTTAAATACTATCTACATTTTAATAAAATGAAAAAACCAAAAAATGACATGTGGAATAAAAATTAATTTAAAATAACCACAAAATTTACATGTGACAAAATAAATAAGAATGTGACATGTGGCAAAAAGATCTTTATTTATTAGGGAGGATATATATATATATATATATATATATATATATATATATATATATATATATATGTATGTGTGTGTGTGTTTGTGTGAGTTTATAAGTTTAATAAAGATATATATGTAATTTGAAGTTTTTATAAAGATATAAACATAATTATAAAATTTTATATGAATATAGACAAAAAATTTCCTATATAATTTTGTTATATATATATATATATATATATAGGAATGAGTTCTATGGAAAACAAATAACTAGGGTAACAACTACCGGAACCAATAATCAAATGACACGTGTCCATTTCTTTCTTCACACGTAATGTATTGTGGAAGTTATTGTGGAAGTGATGTGTTGTCATGTTTTCACTGGTTCAAATATGTGTTGCCCTAATCATTTATTTTCCATATAACTCTTCCATATATATATATATATATATATATATATATATATATATATATATATATATATATATATATATATATATATATATATATATATATATATATATATATATATATATATATATATATATATATATATATATACTCCTATTCTAATAAATAAGTAGTTTTAATTTCTTTTTACGAAATGTCACCCTAATACAATTTCTCATTAATATTATAAACTTACATATATCTTTATTAAACTTATAAACTCACATATATCTTTATATATGAGGACCACCCCTGGTTACCTAGTTTTTGTTACTTTAGAAATTCTAACTTATTATCATCTACTTGTCCTTTATTAAATGTTATGTTTTTTTCATATAAAATACTTTAATATTTCCACGACTTATGATTGATAATTGTAAGTCAAATTTTGGGTCAAAACCGGTTGCTGGTCTAGATACCACCATTGGAGAAATTATTTTTATTTTCACAAAAACACTGATCCTTTTACAGCTTTTCTAATTTTCAACTAAATCATTTAGTTATTTTCCAAAATAACAAAAATATATCCTTTTATTAAATTCTTTTTCCAGTTTCATGGTATTTATATATTCTTTTGCAAACATTTTGTACCAATAAATATGTCTTCTAACTATTTCACATATACGATGTATTTTAAAGACAAAACTGCAAAACTAGTACCTATGGTATGTATTTTTTTGAGGTTTGGTCAAAACCTTGAATTTTTTTGATTAGCGGTCCATTTTAACTACTTTGTTTGTGGTTTTGGTCCCTCATAATATTAAAAAGACAAAAATACCCTTCTGATACATTTTTAATGTTTTTTTTTTCTATTTAATATAGAGTTTTATTAATAAAAATCATTAGACCTCTCTCTCTCTCTCTCTCTCTCTCTCTCTCTCTTCAAAAATCCATAAAATCTCCCTTGCCCTCCTCCCATTTTCTCCACCATTAACCACCATTACTCCACCATAGCATCACCACTACCACCACCTCCTTCCCCGCCGGAAACCACCATCCCCACCCCACTGTTTCTGCTGGAGCTCTTTCCTCCACCACCTGCAGCCTCTTCTTGCACTACCGAGAAACACCACCACCAATGTTGGTGTTGCTGTTGTGTAACCACCGAGAACCATTGTGGTTCTCCCTTTTATGCCACTGACCAGAGAAGGTTGCCAGACACCACCTCCCCTTGTCACTCTACCCTGTTTCTCACCTCACCGGGGAAGAGGACCAATACAGCCGACGGTAGCAGTCCCTCCGCCTCCATCCTGTCGTAAACCACCACCAAACGCCATCGTCGTTGCTGCTTCCTCTTGGTCCCTCGTCGAGCATCCACCAATAGAAACGAAGCAACAAGGCTGCCCACAACCACCAACCGTAGAAATCCATCGTCGTCGCTGCCCTTCCACCGTCGTTATAGTTCGTCACCTCCGCCAACTACCGTTGGTAATCCATCGCCGCCTCTTTCTTATATTCTCCATCTTCGGTATGCCTAGTCGAGGCCAAGAGACCTACGGTGGGTCTCGATTTTTTTTGAACCCCAGACCTGCAACCCACAATTCCTCCGAGTTTTAATTTGGGGTTAAGAATGTGGTTCAAAGAGGTGGAAAGATGGATGGTGGCAGCGGTGTTTTTTGGTGGCCAGAAAACAGCTCCACCTCTGGTGGGGTGTTCTTGATTATAAATGAAGAAGGTGAGGGGGGGGGGGGGGGAGTTGGTCTGGTGAGATATGAGAGAGAGAGAGAGAGAGAGGGAGAGAGAGAGAGACTATCTTTATTTAATATATAAAAATACCTATAAAAATAAAAAAGAAAATGGAAAAAAATAATAAGGACAATTTAGTCATTTTAATTGTACGAGGGACCAAATCTACGTACAAACATGGCCAAAAGGATCACAGAGCCAAAAAAATCGGGGTTTGGACCAAAAACCCAAAAAATGCATACCATAGGGACCATTTTTGCAATTCTATCAATTTTAAATCACATAAAGTATGTTTATATGTGGACAAAACTAAAACAAATGGTACATGTACTATGCATTTTTTTGGGGTTTTAATCAAAACCATAATTTTGTTGGATTGGTGGTCATTTGGACTATGTTTGTATGTGATTTTTGTTCTTTCGAAAATTAAAATGACTATTATACTCTTTTACTTTTATTTTTATATTTTTTAATATTTTAATAATTAAAAAAAGTTAAAGAGGGCCCACACATCCTCGCTCTTCCTTTGTGTGTGTGTGTGTTTCTTTCTTCCATTGAAAATCTGAATGCTTATTTATGAAAATTAGAACCCTATATTGATTTCTTCAATATGTGGGTATGTTCAAGAATTTGTAACATGTGTGTGTATGTGTGTTCAAGAATAAGGAGCAAAGTCAATTATTTCTTATTAATATGGAACCCTAAATTGATTTCTTCATAGTTTCCAAAGGGATTATTCAACATATATGTGTCCAGGATTTCTTTAACATGTATGTGTTCAAGAATCTTGAACAAAATCGATTTTGACCCACAAATTTAGAACAAATTGATTTTGATCCACACCCAAAACATCGTCTCTCTACCTCTTCTTGTGTTTCTTCTGTGAGGCATTCGATACCTGATGGCTTTCTAAACAGGAAAAAGGTTATGGATAAAGAAGATGGATGAAATAAATCACCACATAATCAACGCTTCCCAAAGATCTAATTTTTATGGCGCCAAAAGATTACTCACTTTAATAGATATGAATCTTTAGCGTTAGGGTACCACTGAAGAGGTGATCGAATGAGTTTCCAATGAAGACAACTCTCTCTTATATGTAACAGATTAAAGAAATCCTTGAGCATAGTCGGGATTATTGAATTTGCAGCCAATAATGAATCTAAAACGGAAAAAATCATAAGTATCCACCGAGACTGAATCGATGTAGGTGGGGAACTCGCACCCGAGAAATCATTAGGGAGGGAGGCGTCATCTATTTGTTTGCGATTTTTCTTTCAGCGTTGCAGGTTCAGAAGCTTCGACGGAAGACATTATCTTACCTGAAAAGGAGGATGATTCGATCTCAAGGACTAAAGATGGTGAAATATCAGAAATTACACCTACTGATTCCTTGAAGATGGCTAGTTTTGGAGGTTGAGAAAAGATGGTGGACAACGGAGCTTTGGTAGTGTTGGAGGTGGTGCTTTTTACATTGTTAGATGTGACATCCCCTTTTTCACGGCCAATATAAAACTTTTTCTTTAGGCTTACTTAATTCATAGTATACCATTTATTGTAGAGTTTGTTCCTAAAACAAAAATGTTTTTCATTAATATATAAAAGTTGGGGATGCCATCATCGATACAAATACATAATCATAAACTAGTCTTAATAGGCCTTACAAAAATTTATTCATACTAATGGCCTACAAACTCCTCAAATCTCTCATCATCCATTTGCTTTCGTACCGCTACCTTTGATATAAAGAAACAGAGCGGACCAAATTTGGGAGTCTGGTGAGCACATAGAGTTTTCAACCCATAATAATTAAGTTCTTTAATTATATATTTCACATCAAATAATTCACCCGATTATCCATTCTCATTATTCTCACTTTCTAATCCTAATACACTGATCTCAAGAGACTTATCCTAAGGATCATCATAAGCAAAGGGTAGACAATACTGCTTTGGGGATTCCGTAGCAATTCATGTCAATAAGGAAACCATGGGGGGATAGAGTAAATCAAATGAATAAATAGCTCATTAACACCTACAAGTTGCGAACTTTTAGTGTTCCATTGGACTAATTAGAATAGTCTGTGGTTATCATCTATACTCTGCTAGATGACTGGGTCATCAATAGTCATGATCTCTTATCATCATTTCATTTTTAATCACCCATCACTACCTAATATTATATATATATATATATATATATATATATATATATATATATATATATATATATATACAGACACACACACACATATGAAAATACATATACGATTAAATCAAGAAACAATCATATTATTTCATCTAACACAAATATCAAGAAATGCAGATAATAGGCACACATAGCATTTAATCATCTAGATACTTTATATTTATGTGTAAAATGAAAGTAACTTTGCACTCACTTGCTAAAAGTGGATGCCTCATAATTTGGGAAGCGTTTCACCATAACATTTAGTTTGTCCTTTGATGTGACCTAGGTTCAAATTACTAAGTCTAAGTTTAATATTCCTCGTGACTATTAATAATCTAGATTCCTCAATAATCTCAATGTTTACATAAAGATCTATCAAATATGGAGCGACAAGTTAAGATCATATTGGAGGTAGGTTTCGTTTCGTATACTTAATATAATGTTTGGAAATCCCACTTTAAACACCTTACTAAATCTAGCATAGAAACCACCCACGTAAGTAGATCAATCAATGAATTGGAATCATTGATAAATCTTATTTATAGATTCATAACAACGGTTATGAATATAAATATAAGTTACATTGATAGCAATATAAGTGTAGCTTAACTTACAGAGATTTTCTAACAAAAAGTCGGAAATTGCACTGACAGAACTCCGACTCAAACACTTTTATTCGTTGAACTTTCTAACGTCTTAGAGGACCGTTAAATATTTCTAAAATATAGGGAAAAATAGGACTCAATAGAAGAAAAGTGATTCAAAGAGTAATGAGAGTGGAAATGTGAGTTAAAAAGCTTAATTTTAACTAGTACATATAGAGGGAGTAGGGAGGTACGCCACGTTAAGACCAGAGGCGTGTTTTGCCCTCAAGTGATGTCGATCCTGCAAGGTGTTGTCACGTGTCGAAATCCTGTTGGGTCACGTTCCACCTTCGAGAAGCGTGCGTCATGCGGTGGCTGAATTTCAAAAGTTTGAAAAATCATATCTTTCTCATACGAGCTTCATTTTCGAAGTTCTTTATATCGACGAGTACTACAATTTTCATTTACACTCCATTGGCTAATTCTGACTTTATTTTTAATTTATTATTTTTAGAAGATTTAGACTTCTAAACTCCATTTAAAAAACATATATCTTTCACACAATATATGTTATCGACTGTCTTTATATCGATGGACTCCTAATCATGAAATTTTCAACTCTCATTTAGATTGTTTCGGCTAAAACTTAACCAATCTAAATTTTAATTTTTTTTGCTAACACAACTGCGTTGAAACTTCAAAAAGTCAAAGCTTCCTTATATTAAGTAAGATTTGGAAATTCTCTTATAACAACCCAAAAATACGACCCAAAAATTTCATTTTTCAATATAACCAAAAACCATAATCTGAGTGTCATATCATGAAAACCATACGTGATGTATCCCAAACATAATAAAAACAACACTGTGCGGAAACTGTATCAATCCATGTCATATAAAAATCAAAAACTAAATCAACTCCCAGGATAAAAGCTGAAGCTGTGGTGTGTGCAATGCCATCATCCCGAGCTCTTCCCTCTGCTAGCGGAAGTACCTGAAACCAAAACTAAAACTGTAAGCACGAAGCTTAGTGAGCTCCCCCAAACTACCACATACCATACAATACACATAAGCACATACTGGGCCTTGCCCACTGCATCAGACCGAAGTCTGGAACTAGCTGCATCGGACCGAAGTCCGGAACTGACCGGGACCTTGTCCCCTGCATCGGACCAGAGTCCGGAACTGACTGCATCGGACCGAAGTCCGGAACTAATTGCATCGGACCGAAGTCCGGAACTAACTGATCATGGCATAGCATAAAACATAAAAACTATTATAAACACATAAACTGCATACTGCATCGGAACAGAGTCCGGAACACATAACACATACATGCTTGAATCACAAAGACATCAAGCACTCTAGCTACTGCATCAGACCAAAGTCCGGGACTACTGATAATTAAACGGGCCGGCATTGTGGCCGTAGACCCGTTCCTACTGAAGGGAAACTCACCTCGTGAACTGGCTGCTGAGTGAATAACTCTGAGGGCTAACTGCTGCTGCTCCGGTATCTCCCCGGCTGCAAGTCCATAAATACACTCAATCAAATACTAAACACTGCACTGGGTAAAAATGACTCTTTTACCATTGGTCAAAGTCAACTGTTGGTCAAGGTCAACTCTCAGACAAAGTCAACCCACAGTTGACCTGACTCGCCGAGTTGGGCCGCCAACTCGCCGAGTCCTTATTCTCACTCCTCGACTCTACTCGCTGCTACTCGTCGAGTATGGCATCGACTCGACGAGTACTCTCCCGATCCAAGAATTCATACAATCTTCATCCGACTCGCCGAGTCCTATGAACAACTCGACGAGTTGTTCTTGAGCTTAAGAAGATTGCCTTGGACTCACCGAGTTGTATGAACAACTCGCCGAGTCCCTCCATTACTGAGTCTACCCTCAAACTCGCTGAGTCCACTCCACTACTCACTGGTCCCACTCGTCACCGCTCAAAAGGAAGAAATCGGGGACTCGCGAGTAGACTCGCCGAGTCGTTCCTCCGACTCGCCGAGTCACCGCCATGCAACTATTCTACACTCGATTCTGTTCGAATCCAATACATACAAATGATAGATCTGAGTCCAATAAGCTGATTTACCACGTAAAGTTTCCAACTTTACGTGTACAAACGCATGAACAAGGGAATAAAGGCTAAAAGATGCTTAAAAGGGGTAGATCTAGGATTAATATGCAAAATAGCTCCATAAAGGCAATAGATCTGGGCTCTACAACTCCTAAATGAACAGATCTAAGGTTATCTCGGCATGAGAGAGCTTCCATATCAACATAAAGCTTTGAGAAAGGCATTAACAAGATCTAGAAAGGGTTTTAAGGCATAAAAGAGAGGGAAAACTGAAGAATACCTCAAAGAGCTCTTGCTTTCCCTTGAATCTCTGCTCTGAAATCCTTCTCCTTGCTCCTTTCTTCTTCTCCTTCTTCAAGCCTTCACAATAGCACACAAAATCACTTAGAATCACTCAAGAACGAATTAGGGTTTTCTCACAGCTTTTGAGGGTGAAGGAGGCGAGATTGGGGGCTATAAGGTGGCTTAAATAGTGGGCAACCCGGGGATTTAGGGTTTCTCCTAGACGGACAGACTCGCCAAGTCCGGAATATGGACTCGCCGAGTCGCCAGCTAACACGTGCTCGAAATCCCGACCCTACTCGGCGAGTCAGGCTATGAACTCGCCGAGTCCCTCTTGCAAAACTTCAAAATAAATACCAAGGAATTATCATACCGGAGACGGGTCGTTACATCTCTATATGCACAGGTTCACTTTTACGATTACTATGACTATTGTTTAGATTACTTAGCCTAATAAAAATTTATCTAAAAATCATTTTTACGACACACTTTGTCGTACCTGATTGGACGCGAAACTTCAAGTGATCATAATTTATTCATACGAAGTCAAATTTATGTGTTTTATATGTATAGAATCATCATCATGACTACTACAACTTCTATTTAGATTATTTGTCATTAATAATCTTTTATTTCCGATGCTTATTTCTCTAATTATTAAATTATTTTATTATATACACATACATCACATATACTCTAATGGTTTTCTTTCATTTATTCGTAAAAAGATTAGAATTGTTGACAAACCCAAATACATTTTTTAATAACGCCTAGCGAGAAAACGCATACGTAACACTAGAACCACCCTTTGAAATATTAAATAGTATTTAAAAAAAATGTAAAAATAAAAATAAAAGAATATAATAGCCATTTTAACTTTTAGAAAGACCAAAACTTCATACTAACATGTACAAACCATCACTAATTCAAAAAAATTGAAATCTAGACTAAAACCCCATGGGTTCATTTTTGCAATTTTGTCTTTTATATATATATATATATATATATATATATATATATATATATATATATATATATATATATATATATATATATATATATATATATATCATGGTTGCAGAAATCGAGATTAATCGACGATTAGTCATCGATTAATCGTTTGGCGTTCTCCAACCGTTAAGGATTAAGGCATTAATCATAAATTTATGATTAATCGGGTTTGACGGGATTAATCGGCCTTGGCGGGATTAATCGGTCAACAAAAGTCAAAAAAAGTCAAAAAAAATTTAAAAAATTCATAAAACCAACTTTTTTTACTCCAAAATATTCAAATTTTCAAAATTTCAAATATTATATCAAAATGTTCATATTTTCAAATTTTCAAATTTCCAAATTATAATTTTTCTTATTTTATAATTTTGAAGTACTTGTTTTTCTTAAGATATATTAATATTTAATTAATTTTAATATTTTATTAATAATCTATGGTCCTCGATTAATCCCCGCTAAGACCGATTAATCCCTTAACACCAGTCGACCGTCGAGCTACCGTCAAGCAATTTTTACAACTTTGATTTATATATATATATATATATATATATATATATATATATATATATATATATATATATATTTATTTATTTATTTATTTATTTATTTATTTTATAAAATAATATCTAAAAAAATTATATATAACTATTGCATTTTTTTAACCAACCAAACATAATAATATAATATAATTATTCATTTCATTACGCCTGATCATTCAATTATATCATTTATTCCGCTCCTTGACCTTAAAAATGTGTATCTTCATTACACACCAATAGAAAATTAAAATTATGGAACCAATTTATATACAATAGTAGTTTAGTACCTAACAATTTATATTTTTTTAAAGTTGTATAATATAAAATTTTAAAATATAAATTATTATATATATGAAGAAATTTTTTGTATACAAATCAACTCCCTTAAAATTAAGACATAAAACCATGGGAAAATAGTACAAAAGTTAATAAGTTTACACCAAAATTTTAATTTAATGTCATTTTTTTTCTCGAATTTGAAACTGTATTTTTTCAATTTGTTACAATTCTTAGTACTTGACCGGTCAAACCGGTTGTCTGCTGGTGTGACATACTGAAATAATATGTTGACGTATCAAAATTAAAAGAAGAAAACCACATAAGACACTACATTATCATTTTTTTTTTCAATTTTGAAACTAAGTGTTTTTTTAACACTATTTTTGTTCCAAATCGAATATCAATTTTTCCAACTTTGTTCAATATCGACCATTTTTCATTTGAAACCGTATAAATATTTTTTTCATTTATAAACAATATCTTTGTATAAATACAAAGTTTTTTTTACATTCAAACTATAATGTTATGTATAAATATGTATTACTTATATCATAACTGTATTTTACATTAAATACATAACTTTATAATGAATTTGGAAATCTGAAGTACACAGTCAGATAAACCAATTTGATCTTGGAAACACGAGAGTGTGATTTCGCTTTAATTACCAAGGGACCATTCGTTATATATTCATGATTTTATGTTATTGCATATATAATTCTTCTTTTAACATTACAATAGTGCATGAAACATACAATTATAAAATAATTAATACATATTTATACATAACATTATGCTTTGAATGTAAAAACCTTATATTTATCCAAAATATGTTTTTTAAATGAAAAAAAAATATTTATATGGTATCGAATGTAAAAAAATTATTTACGCAATTTCAAGTTAAACTAAAAAATAATGTCCAATTTAAAACAAAAAAATAAAATATCATGTCATCAAAATTGAACAACTATATAATTAGAAAAACCACTTATGTCCCTTTAATAAAGTTCTCGTTATCATGTGAAGCATCTATATAGCCGTTTAGCCTAAGATACGTGTTTGTATAATATATATATATATATATATATATATATATATATATATATATATATATATATATATATATATATATATATATATATATATATATATATATTAATCAATCTTAATCAGTGATGGTCCTAAGGAATTAAATATATTCACAAAGACTCAGAATAAATCAGAAAAAATGTCATTATTGTTATTTTAAGTTTTTATTATATATATATATATATATATATATATATATATATATATATATATATATATATATATATATATATTAAAGTTATGAAGAAAAGGAATAGTAAACTTGCAATTTTTTGTCAGAATTGGTCCTTGTACTATTTTATCCATTTTGATGCTTTTGGTCCTTGCAATCAATATTTTTACATTTTTTATGAACCTTTTAATATTTAAAGTTTGACGACAAAACTTTAACGGTTTGACAACTTTGATCATTTTTTTAAAAAGTTGCTAATTCCTACCCCTTTAATTCTTTAGCCATTTTGACACTTCTGGTCCTTGTAGTCCAAACTTTTATATTTTTCACTTTTGTTCCTTGCAATCAATATTTTTACACTTTTTAGGGATCTTTTAATATTTAAAGTTTGGCTACAAAACTTTAATGGGTTGACAACTTTGATCCCTTTTCTAAAAAGTTGTTAATTCCTACCCCTTTAATTCTTTAGTCATTTTGACACTTCTGGTCCTTGCAGTCAAAACTTTTACATTTTTTCATGAAAATGAAAAAAACGGTCTAGGGCAAAGCCCGGACTTTTCATTCTTACACTTTCTATATCTGTCATTTTATCGATTCGGAAATAACATTGAAATCTTCTGGCCCCCGCGTAGCGGGGTAACCTTTCTAGTATACATTAAAGTTATGAAGAAAATGAATAATAAACTTGTAATTTCTTTGGTAGAATTGGTCCTTGTACTATTTTACCCATTTTGACGCTTTTGGTCGTTGCAATCAATATTTTTACACTTTTTCGGAGCCTTTTAATATTTAAAGTTTGGCTACAAAACTTTAACGGTTTGAAAACTTTGATCCCTTTTCTAAAAAGTTGCTAATTCCTACCCCTTTAATTCTTTAGCCATTTTGACACTTCTGGTCCTTGCATTCCAAACTTTTATATTTTTCACTTTTGTTCATTGCAATCAATATTTTTACACTTTTTAGGAACCTTTTAATATTTAAAGTTTGGTCACAAAACTTTAACGGTTTGACAACTTTGATCCTTTTTTTAAAAAGTTGTTAATTCCAACCCCTTTAATTTTTTAGCTATTTTGACACTTCTGGTCCTTTCAGTCAAAACTTTTATATTTTTTCATGAAAATGAAAAAAACGGTATGGGGCAAAGCCCGGGCTTTTCATTCTTGCACTTTCTACGTTGGTCATTTTATCGATTCGGAAACAACATTGAAATCTTCTGGCTTCCACGTAGCGGGGTAACCTTTCTAGTTTTTAAATAAAATTATATAATAAAAAATTTTAGCTTTTGCCCCCAAATACAACATTGATTTTGATATCCACAAGAGTGCAATATAAGATATAAGATAAGTAATATATTGTTTTGTGATTATCTTAACTTGTGAATTGTGATAGATCAAATGGGCCATCGGTTTTGATGGCTAAACAATGATAATATCTATCAAGAAGATCTAACTTAACGTATTTTATTATCAATCAACTATTCTCGACTAGATGTATAGCTAAAAGTCATATTTCATTAAGATGAAAGTAGCGAAGAGAGATGGTCCCTAAAAAAATAAAGTAGAAACACAAGTGCGTATTAATTAGAAACATGGAATCCAGATTCCATTCATATTTCATGCCAAAGAAACTTATCTCACAATCAATGTTACATGTGCAAGAAGAAAGTGCAAGACAGATTGACCACATGGTCTTTATTTATTTATTTTTTTATGTGCCAAGTAGAAAGAAATACTAGTATGTGAAATGATAAGATAGTTTATTAACTAATAATTAAGTTTCAAAATTGTTTCATCTTGGTTTAATTGTCGGCAATTTTAGTGTAATGAGACATTTCGTGTAATTGCAACTAATATGTGAACTAATGGACTTATTATTTGCACTCTATATTATATTTTTGGTGAATGCAGGGTGCATGCATACTTAAGATCGAATTATAAGTTGTGATGACAAAATGGCAAGGGTCAAGGAGGTCGCGTTGTCTTGTAGTATCCTAGGGGCAATGCCCATGGTTGGGGGTCCAAGGGGCAGAGCCCTTGGCGGTGGCCCTACTAATTCTCTTAATTAATTTAGAAAATAGAAACCCTAATTTGCCAAAGTATAAATATGGCTCTTCTATTGAGTCGTGATCAGACCCTTTGAAGCTCTCTCTATTCTATAACAAACACAAAATTCATCTGACAATCTGGCTTGTGTTTATGTACATAGATTCACAAGCGTCTTTTTGGATTATCCTGGACTGGATTTCCTGTAACCCGAGTATAATGTAGAAATGTCAATTCGGAAAGTGATCTTACGTGATACATTAGAAATCATGTTCTTCACCATCACCCTACTATACTGTGACAACAATGAAATTAAGTCAACGATCATCACATATAAACGTGACAAACATCAAATGCAATAGGCTTAACTTTTAATATCTAACAACTTTTAGTAAAAATACAAATTTATACTTCAATATGTATAAATAATAACATAATCTAAAATTACAAGTCAGCACGATTCCAAAAATATAAAGAACGCCTAAATCCGACTTTTTGTGAAAAATTTATTAATTTTCGAAGTTTTACGTCTAATATGATAAATTTATAAGTTGTAATACTCGAAAATACCTGTGCGTGAATATAAAGAACGTAAAAAATGAAGCTCGTACGAGAAAAATAAGATTTTTTCGAAGACTTGAAAAATACATGGTAAAATGATAATGTGGTTGTCCGAGAGTGCACCACATGGCAAGCCGCAAAATCTCTAAACCGACTCAGAACCAGCTTACCACGATGTGGCAATCTTATAATCATGATGTGGCGAGTCATGAGGAAAACTCTTGAACTGACTCGACACATGGCAGATTCGGGAGGAACCAGCAAGCCACGACGTGGCATGCTTATGGCCACGACGTGGCGAATTGCAGATTTCATCCCTATAAATACTTGCAAAATAAGCCTCCTCTCCATAGAAAATTTCATCTAACTCCGCTCTTTTCCTCCGAAGACTTCCCCCTCCCCCCCCCCCCCCCCTCGTGGTCCTACCATCCCAAGTTTCCAACCACTTTCAGACAAAGTCTAACGTCAAATAGAACATGCTTCGAAATTGAGTTTACGACCTCACTTTTAAACTATATTAATGTTTTTGGGGGAGAATATATGCTCGTTATATATATATATATATATATATATATATATATATATATATATATATATATATATATATATATATATATATATATATATATATATAGAGAGAGAGAGAGAGAGAGAGTAAATTCCTGAAATCGTCCCTGTGGTTTGGTCAAAATTGCATGGTTGGTACCTAACTTTTTTTTTTGCACTCGGATCGACCCTGTGGTTTGCTTTTGTTGCGTTTTTCGTCCCTATGGTTTGGTAAAAGTTGCATGTTTGGTCCCTAACTTTATGTATCTAAGGGACGAAAAATGCAACAAAATCAAACAACAGGGACGAAAAACGCAACAAAATCAAACCACAGGGACGATCCGAGTGCAAAAAAAAGTTATGGACCAAACGTACAATTTTGACTAAACCACAGGGACGATTTCAGTAATTTACTCATATATATATATATATATATATATATATATATATATATATATATATATATATATATATTATAAAACGACAAATATAGTTTTTAAAATAAACAGTAAATGTTGTTGATCGTTTTATAATTATAATTGCTAGTGAGCTGGTTTATCATTATTATACAATGTTAACTTTGACCGTTGACCATTGACATTTTGACCAAGTTGAGGGTTTTACGTTGTAGATTAAGTATTTGCCTCTAATTGTTGTATAGGTGGGTCGTGGTACCAGTCTGTACCTCTGCTTGAGCCGTGGGATTTGTTTGCTTGCTTTTGAGGTGAGTTTTCTTACTATACTTTGAACTACAGTATGTATCATTTGAATGTTAGGATATTTCTAACATCCCAAGTTCGGAAGCAATAAGTTGGAGGGTGCTAAGTGTAAATTAAGGAAGCTACTCGACGAGTAGGTATGCTACTCGTCGAGTCGGAGCGGGATTGATCGCGAGTTTAAGTGGCCAACTCGCCGAGTCAACGATGGACTCGATGAGTTGGTGCTGAAGAGAGAAAACCCTAATCTCGAGGGTTGCACCCTATTTAAAGGACTTTATGTCCTTCCCCCAGCCTTCTAATCCCCCTGAGAGTTCCAGAAAACCCTAATTTCATGTGAGGCTTCATTGTTGAGGAGATTGGGACTTGGAAGAGGAAATTGTTGGAAGAAGCTTGAGAAATTGGAAGCTAGCATCTAGGGGTTTGTATAGATCTGGGATCTACATCAGATTTGGGCACATCTCTGAGGTAAGGAGCCCTTATCTTAAGCTATTTCCTTTGTGGTTCATCCTTGGTGGTTGTTTTGGGAATTCTTTAACTTGTTTTGAGACCTATCTCAGATTTGGAGTTAGATCTGGGGTTGCTACTCCAGATCTAGACTCATGATGGCCTAGAATGTCATAAAGCTTCAGTCTTTGAGTTATTGGTGAAGCCCCTTTGTCTAAAACCCAATCCCTAGTATGTTTTGGGCCTATATCTCCTTGGTTTCACGTAAAGTCTGCAACTTTATGTGAGGGTTAGATTGTACAAGGGTGGATCTATGGATTGGAGCCCCCGTATGGCTCGAAAAGCTTTTGAATGGATTGAGAACTGGAGTGACTCGGTGAGTCACATGGGTGTACTCGACGAGTTGTATGAACATGTGCATGGACTCGACGAGTTGGAAGAACGACTCGGCGAGTTTGTTGAAGATTGCCTTGGACTCGGCAAGTCTGTTCTTGGACTTGGCGAGTCTGGTCGCAGACCCCAACCTCTTTTGGTTAAAGCCTTGGATTAAGTGAGTCGGTCGGCGACTCAGTGAGTCGGATAGGATGAGACTCAGAGATCGTTGGACTCGACGAGTCTTAGGGCGACTCGGCGAGTTGATTCGTATTATGGGAGTTTCTGAGTATAGGAACTCGACGAGTCGTCGGGGTGACTCGGCGAGTAGAATCAACCAGGAAGGTTGACTTTGACTGAGGACTTTGACTTTGACTTTGACCAAGAGTTGACCAGTTTGACTTCCAAGGGTATTTTGGTAATTTTGGGTATTTATGGAATTGGTTGTTTGGTAGTGTTATGTGGTGAATATCGTGTCTATGGTCGGAGCAGCTTGGTCTTATCTTTCCAGTCGACAATTACAGGTGAGTTCTCCTCACTATATCGATAGGGTCTACGCCACCAAGGCCGGCCCTGTATCGGATGGAAATCTGGGTATTGTTTGTTATGTTATTGCTTTGCTAGATATGCATCCTGGTATTTAGGATGGTGTTATGTTAGTGACCTGGTTAAGGTCGGTACCCAGTATATAGGGTAATGTTATGCTAGTGACTGGTTAGGTCGGAATCCTGGTTAGGATGTTGCAATGTTATTGATATGCTAGATACATCCTGGTTTAGGATGGTTGCTATGTTACTGATATGCAAGATTTCATCCTGGTTTAGGATGGTTGCTATGTTACTGATATGCTAGATTTCATCCTGGTTTAGGATGGTTGCTATGTTACAGATATGCTAGATTTCATCATGGTTTAGGATGGTTGCTATGTTATTGATATGCTAGATACATCCTGGTTCAGGGTGGTTGTTATGTTACTGATATGCTAGATACATCCTGGTTTAGGATTGTTGCTATGTTATTGATATGTCATGTGATCTGTTAGAATGTTTGTCTGGTTAAGGATTGTTATGCGATTAATTGTTTATTGTGCATATGATTGTTTGACGGGGATTGGGTTGAGGCGGGTCCTGATTTGTGCTCTAGGTCAACATACCCAGGGCGGACCGGATATTCCGAAGGCCCAGCGAGCGTTCCGGATAGGATAAAGGCCCCAAGAGGGCGGACCAGACGTGCCGAGGCTCATAGAATGGACCAGGCTGACTGAAGGCCCGGTGTGGGCGGACCAGTCATACTGTAGACTCAGAGAGTGGACCAGGTGGATTGAAGGCCCAGTGCGGGTGGACCAATCACACTGTAGACCCGATGTGTATGGTTGTTCTATTTGCGATATGTTATGAGTATGTTTGTGTGTGGTTGGTATTTTGGGGGTAACTCACTAAGCTTTCGGGCTTACAGTTCAGTGTTTTGTTTCAGGTACTTCAGGAGAACGTGGCAAGGCGAAGGCGTGATCGTACCTCTCCTCATGTTTTATGATTTATGTGATATGGTTATGGGGAATACTCTGATGTTTAAACTATTTTGAAAACAAAGGTACGAACTTAATGGTTTTGAATGAATTAAAATGTTTTAATTTGGCTTGAATTTTATGCGTGTTAGAAGTTGGTATCAGAGCCTTCGTTTGAGTGAATTGGAGGAACATTCGTGTGAATCCAGTCTCAAATCAAGGAGGGCTTTACAAAATGGTTTTCAAAAGGTTTCGAAATAAGTAAAGGAGGATGCAGAGGGTATGATCAGCCAGAGCCAGTAAGTAGACCCCAAAATACCACACAAGTTATTTGATTATGTGATATGTTAGAACATCATGCTAGTAATAGGCTAGGGATCTTCAGGAATTGCATGATAGAATTGCCTGATTTCATGATGCCTATTAGCCTAGGGTTTTCCTTATATGAAATTGACATCCTTACTGTAGTTGTTTAGTGTATGCATCACGACTGTGCATAATCAAGATCTTATAGCCTGAGAATGTTTGATTCGAACTTAGGGTAGAATTGGATATTCGAAAGTCTATCGGGTCCAGCGTTATGTGTTGCTAGTATACACTAATGCTGCAAGATCGGTGGAAATTTCATGGATTGGGTGGGTAGTGAGACACCGGAAGGCCAGATATGAGATGTTTAGCATTCCTCTAGGAGTGAGGATTAATCACTCGTTACATTTATGTATATTGTTAGGGCGTTGTGATGATACTTGAGACAAATATGGGTAGGTGTGGAAGGTAGTATTGGATTGTACTACTGAAAGCACAAGACGCATACACGTGGCAAGGAATTCACAACCCCTAGGGTTGGGTTTTGGAGTTGTTCCCTGTCATTATATAGGTTATTAGAGACCTTTTGGTGTATTTCCAGAATGGTGGTCACAAGACGTCTTGTGACCGGATCCAGGTTATGATTGGGAGCTGGCAGCCATGATAGGCCAGCATTGTCAGGGGATCGTTTCAGGGAGATCCTCCGGGGGGAGACGATCGAGATTGTTCGGGGATAAATTTCAAAGATAATTGGGTCTTTCAAGATGGCCATGGTTGGGTATTTTGTCGAGCGTCATGCAGACATTGCTGAAACGGTGGCCGCGGCAGCTTTGGCAGCTGTAACGACGGCGTGGAGAGGAGCTGGACGAGCTTTCCCGGATCGGGACATGTTATCGTTACATAATCTGATGAGCAAAAGGATACAGTTATCTGGGATCAGGAAGATGACATGTACTCATTATATTTCCGCGGGTTGAGCGGGAGAGTCTAGCTTGTGGGTTTATGGATTTGAGGCTCGGGGGTTTGCTAGAGGCCGGGTTATGTGAATCTGACTAAAATATCGTTTTTATAATATGAACATGAATATATGTTTAAAAAGTACCAAAAAGTTTGAATTTTGATATATTTATTAATTTTTTTCTATAAAAAATAGACCTTAACTTTTCATCAAAGAAAATGAAGTGAGTTTTTTTTGAAAAAAAAAGTTTGTTTTTTATATATTATCATGAATCTCTATGGAATGAGGACGAAAAATCGTGAACCGCGATATTTTCACGTTTTTTTTTTCCGATAAAAAACATAGTCTAAAAAAATTTTATACGACAAAAAGGAATTGAGTTTTATTATAATCCGGTGCATGTGCGTCCATTGTAAAAGTCTACAACTGTTGATCGTTTTAAATTTCGACGTTTTGGATTGGTTTATTGGTTATATGATTAAAAATGGTTCTCTCTCTCTCTCTCTCTCTCTCTATATATATATATATATATATATATATATATATATATGTTTAATTGAGAATAATTTTGGATTTGAGAACAAAATTAAAACATGCGTTGGTTTTAATTAAAAGATGGGCCTAGTCCATCTGCTTTACTTATTCACGCAAAAAACCAATGACACCCAACTCCGATCTTGCCTTCCGCCCAACACCGCCTCCTCCCGCAAATCGCATCAGCACCATCAATCACTACCGGAGATAACCACTGTTGGGAAGACATTTTCTACAGGTGGTTGTATCATGGGGTACTCCATGTTGCTTCTTTTCAGCCTTGCAAGTGTCGTATGTGTTTCAGTTCATCATGAGACGTAATTAGACAGGTAACAATTTGAATTCGATGCTTGCTCAATCTAGTTTGAAATCCACCTGAATATTCATTAAGATGCCATAATTTCATATATATTTCCATTTCACAAGATTTAATATTTTCACAAGATTTTCACAATATTTTCACAAGTTTTAATATTTTCACAAGATTTTCTTTAGTCTTTAATTATTAGTGGAACAAAATGAGAATTGGTGGTGATGAAGTTGGTGCAATGGCAGAATTAAATGATATAGTAACATAAGTACTCATTTTTTAAAGTTGATTTGCATTGCCTATCATATGTTCGATGAAAGTCCTCTAAGAAAATATACATCTTTGAAGGTAGTTAGGTGTTATTATGTCTATGTATAATTTAATCTCAAATGTTTATTTTTGTATTTCATTTTTGTAGCCATTTTCAGGAACCACTAAACTATCCTTTATATTCACAATTGTTTTTGTGTTCACAATGCTAATAAATGGATGGAATGGAAGTATCTACATATTCTTTTTTCTTTAAGTTGGAGTTCGAATTACAAGTTGAACATTTATTAACGTCATTGTAAAATTTTATTACGAACTTTGTTGTTCATTTGCTTGCTTTTATGAGGAATTATGTATATAGTTGGATTGAATTGTTTTTATTGAAAATATTAAGCTCTAGGGGTTGGATTAGAGTCTATTAGAGAATTGATGATCACTGTAGGATTTCATGCACACAATGTGTTTGTCGTATTGTTTGAAAGAACCTAATAAGTATGAAAGTGACATTTTATTTGAAAATCCTTAACTTTGAACCGTCATTAAGCCAAGCATTAAGGTCCTTAGGTTAAATTGAATTTCACATCTCTATAGCCTAATAATTAACCAACAATCATGTTAAAAGTGATAAACTTTAGGCTTAACCATTAATTCCTTAATAGAACACCAAAAGTGATTTAGAAGCAATTATGATCAATTTTCCCAAATCAGTCATCCAACTTCTAAAATCCGTGAAAGTCAATACGAACATCTAAAAATCCTGAGACTTGGTTTTTATGGAAATGTTAGTGTGTCTACTTTCCTCGAACTTTGAATCACATTTTGAAATTCCAACTCCTTGAGGGGTAAAATTGGCAATCTTCTCAGGCTGGTCCATGTTGTCACATATTTCATGCACTGTCTTCAAAAAATCATAATTAATTCATCAAAACTCCAAATGCTGAAATTCTAAAGCTTATAGTTAGATATGGATGTATAGTTTCCAACTTATAAAGGGACTGATGTAATTCTTAGTAGATTGATACAGTTTATTCCAAGAGTGTTGAGTGGTCCAGAAATGACAGCTAAAAGTTACCAACTTGTAAATTGAAAATAAAATAAACCAAAAATCATTCGAATGAGATATTTATATTTCTGAAAAGATAAAAAGGGGAACTTTACCAATATAATTTTATAAAAATTTAATAGTGGGTTGAAAGGTAAGAAAAGATATCCCAAACAGAGGATTAAAATCAAATAGAAAATAAGGAAATATGTACATAAGTTTTATAAGATTAATACAACAAACACAAGCTAAATAATGTTATAATTTTTTTGTAGGCTCTCGGAAAGGAAATGATCCATGTTGCTCATGCTAGCTAATTTTCAAGCTCAAGGAGGTGAGTTATACTAACTCTCCTATTATGTAGGCATTACTTGTTTTGTGTTATTGTTCACGGATACCCTAATAAAATGTGATTATGTGTATCTAATCACATATGATTTATGTGGCTAAGATTCATTTTCACGTTCTCGATTCAATAATTGTTTTTTTCCTCTTTAATCATATGTGATTAAATACATTTAATCATATGTGATTATATATTTCTAATCACATATGGTTTTATTTGGAAAAAACAAATCTTGTCTATTTAAATCATATGTGATTAGATGCACACAATCACATGTAATTATATACACAATAACAAATATTGAACCAAGAACCCGAAAACAAATCTTTATCTAAATTAATCATATGTGATTAAATACATATAATCACATGTGATTATATGAATCTAATCACATATGATTTATGTGAACATAACTCATTTTTCCTTTGTCGATTCAATAGTTGTTCTCATGTATTTTATCACATCTGATTATATGTATAATCATATGTTATTAAGTACATGAGCACAACTATTGAATCGAGAAGGAAAAAATGAATCTTGTCCATCTCAAATGATATTTGATTATATACATATAATCACATGTGATTAATTACACAAAAGAAATTATTCAGTCAAAACCGCAAAAATAAATATTGTCTACATAAATCATATATGATTAAATACATATAATCACATGTGATTATATGTATCTAATCATATATGATTTATGTGGATGAGATTCATTGTCACATTCTCTATTCAGTAATTGTTCTCTGTCAACTGTAATCATATGTGATTAAATACATATAATCACATGAGATTATATGTACCTAATCACATATGATTTACATGGACAAAAAATAATGATGTCTATATAAATCATATGTGATTAGATACATATAATCACATATGATTATATACACGAGAACGACTATTGAATCGAGAACACAAAGATAAATATTGTCCACATATATCATATGTGATTAAACGCATATAATCACATGTGATTATATATATCTAATCACATAGAATTTATGTGGAAAATATTCATCTTCGCGTTCTCGATTCAGTTGTTGTTCTTGTGTATTTAATTACATTAGATTATATGTGACATCCCCATATTTACAGCCAGAAAAGACCGATTTCGTTTATGCTTTTTAACAAAATCAGAGTAACTTTTTAAAGAAAAGTGTTGCGGAATTTATACCCAAAACAAAATATGACAAAAAATTTATCAAAGCATTTCTTAAAGAAATGTATTTTCATTACATTACAAAACTCGGGATGTCATTGTCAATATAGATAAAAAAACATAAACAAACATCATAGGCCACAAAACAAAATTGGCCTCAAAATAATATAGGCCTTATAACATTCAGTTTATTTTCTACTGGCCTATAAATCCATAATCTCTCGTCAGATCATCCAACTACGCTTTTGCCACTACCTGTAATACAAGAAACTGAGTGGGTTAGGCTGGGGAGCCTGGTGAGCATATAGGGTTTTCAACCCATAATAAATAAGTTTATTATTTTCAACAATCATTAAACCCAATTACATGTTCCCGTTATCCACACCTTACGTCCCTAAATCATCTAAAGGGACCTATCCTAAGGAATTTCATCGGGATGGACACTACTACTAAGGGGATTCCTCAGCCATAAGTGTCCATAAGGCAACCATGAGGGGGGGGGGGGGGGATGGAGTACACTGGTGAACAAGTCGTTCACAAACACCTACAGGTTGCGAGCCTTCTAGCGTTCCACTGGACTTCCTAGAAAAGTCTGTGGTCATCATCCATACTCCTTTAGATGGCTGGATCAACGTCAACATCGAGGCCTCTCATCATTTTATTTCGTCACACACCAACTATTTCATCTACCCATTTTTCACCCAACATATTTGTAGATATAAAACACATATACAACTCAGATATGAAAACGAAGTTTATATCTTTCATACATCATAGATCACAGGTATAAATTATTCATATATCAGGTTTAGATCTGAAAAGTTCACATCTGAAGTGAGAGTGTCTAGATCTGAAGGAAAAAGGGTTAGATCTGGAAGAAAAGTTTAGATCTGAAGGAAAAAAGTTCAGATCTGAAAGGAAAGAGGTTCAGATCTTTCATCTAGCGTAGATCCCAAGGAGGTGATTCAGACATAACACGTAATTTATATAAAATACTTCATATCTATGTGTAAGATGAAAGTGACAATACACTCACATGATAAGGAGGTGATTCGGACAACACTTCGCTTCTTAAAATAATCTTCTTTGATGAAACCGGGAGGTTTGCTTGAAAACCAGGCTCTGCGGGGGCAGAGTTTCCAAACCAAAAAACTCTTTTTCTTGGAGCCTTCGGGCTCTTCGAGGCTTTCTTCTAATGCTAGGGGGTACCCTAGGATTTGAGGGGTTGTGGAAGGTTAGAGAGATGTTAGAGAGAGAAAGTGATAGTGAATTGATGAAGAAAAAAGGCTGCCCTCGCAACGCTTTTATAGGGTGCGAGGCCTCAGTATGCTGGGCGTACAACAGCTCTATGCGGGGCATACTGCGAGGTTCGTATAACATGTCTCGGAGTCTTGGTGGTGCATCGTGGCTCATTTCGGACCGTAGGAAAAGTCAAACCATGTAGCGTACCCATCCTTGTACGTGGGGCGTACCCCTCGCATTAGCTCGCATTTTCTCATCTCGACTTCTAAAATTCATAACTTTCTCATACGAGCTCCGTTTTTGATGTTCTTTATCGTACTCAAAAACTTTCGTTTAGACTCCGTCGACTAATTTTGACTCTATTTTTAAAGTTATATTTTTAACAGGCCAGGACAGGAAAGTCCGTTAAAAAATTGATAACTCCTTCATCTGAACGCTGTAACGACCGGAAAATACAACCAATTTTAAATTTTTCAAAAAACAGCTCGATTCCATTAAATCTTTACAAAAAGGTTTTCAATACAAAACATTTAACGTATTCCCAGAATCACATTACTACAAAATCATGAGGAGCGGTACGATCACGCCTTCGCCTTGCCACGGTCTCCTGAAGTACCTGAAAAACATAAAACCACAACTGTAAGCCCGAAAGCTTAGTGAGATATCCCCAAAATACCAACCACATACACCATACACGCATAACATGCCACAACATATCAGATCACAGAACAGCCATGCACTTCGGGTCTACTGTGTGACTGGTCCGCCGCATCGGCCTACAGTCCACCTGGTCCACCCTCTGAGTCTAGCCATAAACCTCGAGTCTACTGTGTGATTGGTCCGCCCGCACCGGGCCTTCAATCCACCTGGTCCACTCTCTGAGTCTACAGTATGACTGGTCCGCCCACACCGGGCCTTCAGTCTGCCTGGTCCACTCTCCGAGCCTCGACACGTCTGGTCCGCCCTCTTGGGGCCTACAGCCTATCCGGACCGCTCGCTGGGCATTCGAAACAACCGGTCCGCCCTGGGTATCTTGGCCTACAGCACAAAGCAGGACCCGCCTCAACCCAACTCCAGTCCAAACAACCATGTGCACATATACATACAATCATATAGCAATTCACAGTCAACAAGCAGATCAAACAGATCACATAACATATCATCATCCTAACCAGGATACCGACCTAACAGGTCACTAGCATAGCATCTCCCTATCTCTCAGGATACCGATCTCAATCAGGTCTCTAACATATACCATCCTAGCTCTCAGGATGCAAACATATCACAACAACAACATAACAACAACTACCCGGATCTCAATCCAATAAGGGTCGGCCTTGGTGCCTTAGACCCGGTAGATATAGTGAGGATAACTCACCTCGAAACTGCCGGCTGAAAGGATAAGATCCCGCTGCTCCAAGCTCCGACACGAACTCCTCCACTGAACACCAACACACTCAACTCAATAAATATCCTTAATTACCAAAATACCCCTGAAAGACAACTGGTCAACCTTTGGAAAAGGTCAAAGTCAACCCCTGACTGACTCTACTCGCCGAGTCAACCCGATGACTCGCCGATTCCCCATGCTCAGAACTTCCCTCAATCCGCGACCTAACTCGCCGAGTCACCCCGAGACTCATCGAGTCCAATATCTCTGAGTCCACTCGCCCACAAATTACCGAGTCATCCCTTGACTCGCCGATTCTCGACTCAACCAGAAAATATTGGGACTCTTCAACAAGACTCGCCGAGTCCAAGAACAGACTCGCCGAGTCTAAGGCTATCTTCAACCTACTCGCCGAGTTGTTCATACAACTCGCCGAGTTCCAGGCCATCTTCATCCAACTCGCCGAGTTGTTCTTCCAACTCGTCGAGTTCCAGCTCATCTTCAAGCAACTCGTCGAGTCCACCCATGTGACTCGCCGAGTACCACCGGTCTGAATCCATACAGAAGCATTCCTGGCCATGCAATTGATCCAAAACATAGATCTAGCCTCCTACAACCCATCCATCACGCAAAGTGGCAAACTTTACGTGAATCCAAAGAGATCTAGGCCTTTAAAACTTTAGGGCTAGGGTTTAGGAAATGATAACTTCACTACACACTTGAACACAGGGACTTTCAGGCATTCCAACCCTTCTCCATTCCAGATCTGAGCTAGCAACCTCAGATCTAACCTCTAAACTCCAAAACACCAAAAGATAAGCTCCCCACAAACCCCATAATGATGAATCCATAAGACTAACAGCCCAAGGACGAGATATTACCTCAAAAGAATGCCCCAACTGCAATGGAACTCGAATCCAAGCAAAGCCCCTTGCTCCAAGCCTCTTCTTCTTCAAGATCTCTTCAACAACCACCTCTCCAAGCTCCAATTCACTCAACAATGGGGTTTCTCCACGAAATTAGGGTTTCTGGGACTCAAGGGGGTGATAAGGAGGTTGGGGAGGAAACATAATGTTGCTTATATAGGGCTCAACTTCCGGATTTAGGGTTTTCTCCATTCAACGCCTACTCGCCGAGTCCAATACACTGACTCGCCGAGTCGGCCACTTAACACGCGACCAAGTCGCGACTCTACTCGCCGAGTCCACCCATGGACTCGCCGAGTCTATCTTTCACATTTTACTCTTTTAGCCCTTCAACTTTACTCTTGCTATTCCGGGATGTTACAATTCTCCCCCACTTACATTAGGCTTCGTCCTCGAAGCCTGCAACAACTCAACTCCCAGCAATACTCCTGTCATGCACCACCTGGCATTAATCCAACCAGGTTTCTCAAAACACAACCATAGAACCAGAAACTCGTTTTCTCCTTCCTTACGGTGTCCTGACCACCGTCTCGAGCCGGGCACCGACTGTACCCTCTGATAATCACACTCAATCAATCGAGAATTACCCATGATGCATCACTGCTCCAAATCTCAACAATCACTCGACCATATGGGCTAGAAAACCATGAACCATCGGATCCACGATCCGAATCCCACTCTATCCATTGAATTTTGGTGGAAATACCCATCCTTCAATCTCAGAGCAACTCCCACGAGTTCTCTTCTTGCAATCACATACACATGCTGAACTAGCTCTAGCACCCTCAGGTTGGGAAAACCCGATACACTGATGATATCCTCAAACATCCCCTAGGATGAACCACTAATACATACCCAATACCCTGATCAGAATCACACTGAGAGCCCAAGACTCTCTCCCTGCATCCCTTCCGAGCCTCTTGGCTCTACACCTGCGAAATTCCTTCCGCGACCTCAGTAGACATCCCAAACCGGATGAGCTTCTATTCCACTGCCGCAAACACGCTGCTCGATAACCATACTCGAATTACTCTATCCATAACTCTGCTCTGCCGCTTTCACTTTCGTGAACTTGCACTCCCTCTCGGAGTTACACACCTCTCTCTTTTCCTTACCAAGGAATCCACTTGGCCACATTGTCACTCCGACAAGTGTCACGGTGCTCGCCCAACGCTACACCACCCTTTTATAGCGTATCTGCTATCCATGCAACACACATGCTCTGAATCTGCTCGCAAGGACTCTCGAGTCCATGCACCATCTCCACTAATCAAGATCAATACCTGGGGCCAGACCTCCTGATGCTAACAATCGCAACATACTCAATCCATCTCCTCAACCGGACTAGCAATACCTGCGGAGTTTTCAGCATGACTGGACCGCCTCACTAGGCCTTCAGCCAATCTGGACCACTCTCAGAACCTTCAGCCAATCTGGACCGCTCTCAGTGCCTTCAGTTTGGCTGAACCGTTCTCCGAGCCTTCGGCCTGACTGGTACGCCTACCGGCCTTCAGTCTATCCGGACCGCTCAACTAGCACTCATCATTCCGAGTTATCACTCCCGGAAACCCTCCTATGCTCACTGTTCTAGCCCTTTAAGGGTTCCGAACTCTGTCTCAATCACAAATGCTCGATCCCGGCCTGCTCCCAGGCCCTCCACAATCAAATGCCCTAGGTCTGTATCCCGCCTCGCATGCCCGGCACTTGCTCCTATCAGCCTATACCCTGGGCTGACAGAACACTGTTGAATCCCAACAGCTAAGCACCCTCAAATACTCATCGATCTCCCGGAGAATTCTCCAATTCTCCCCCACTTGTAGCACTGATTAACAACCATCGGTCGCCATCACCGACCTCCCAGAACAACTCTGCACAAAGAAACACTTACATGCGGACTGCTTCCCACAAGCATAAACAAACTTAACAAGATCCCACATCAACACTGATTATCCCGCTCGAAAGAAATTTAATCTGCATCTAACCACTCCTCAGAAAGTAGATGCTACCCGGCCTTCAAACCAATGCCAGGTTCCCACTAATAACTCTCATGGATGATAACCAACGAAATTCCCAAAACAATAACCCATAACCAAACCACAACCCTCAAAACGACGAATACCACATCGAAAACCAAACAAAATACCAGCACATAAACAATACACCACAATAATCACAAGATAACAAGATATCAAGAAAGAAACATACCCGCAGCTGCATCCGGCACTGCTCTGACCTCCTCTGCCGCAAGCTGATAAGCATGACCTTGAGCCCTTTGGGGCTCCGCTCCACCCTGAACTCCACCTGTGATCCTCAAAGTGGCCGGTGCTGGAGCATGCACCGGTCCTACAGCAAGCTGTGGACAGTTGACCCTCAAGTGTCCAATCTGATGACAATGATAACAGATCCTTAAATCCCGAACCGGCACTGACTGCCGACAATCCCTCGCATAGTGCCCCTCCTTTCCGCACTTGCGGCATGCACTACCGGACCTACAAACTCCGGTGTGACCCCTCCCACACTTCCCACAAGTGTGGCTGCTCAGATCCCCCACTCTAACATCAACGGTCTTGGACCGTTTCGGCGCCGGCCGCGACTGCACCGGAGCCTGCCTCAGCTCACGCAACTGCAACCCAATCTCTAACTCACGCCGCCTAGCGGCCTCCTGCAACTCCAACAAGGTCTCGCACCTCTGGGCAGACACAAACTGTCTGATGTCCCTCTTGAGCATGCTCAGATATCGAGACATCTGAGCCTGCTCCGAAGCAAACTCCTGGCAAAACATCTCCCTCTCAGTGAACATCCTTGTGATCTCAGTCACCGACTCCGAACCCTGCTTCAGCTCAAGGAACTCCTAAGACAATCTCTCCCTCTCAACGTGCGGAACATAACGAGTACTGAACATCTCCCTGAACTGATCCCATGAAACTGTAGCCCTCTGCACATCCGAATATGACCCCGTGGTCAATCTCCACCAATCCTTCGCCCCGAGCCTCAGCAGGTTCAGAGCACACCTCACCCTCTGATCAGCAGGGCATGAACACGTGAAGAAACACCCCTCCACGTCTGATAACCACCTCATAGCAACAATCAGGTCCTAACTCCATCGAAGGTGGGAGGCTTCGTATTATCGAAGTCCCGATACTGAAAGCCCCGACCAGCTCCTCCCCCTATCGCCGCTACAGCCGTTGTAGCCGCCGCGGCAGCCATCTCTGCGAGAGCCGCATAACGCTCATCAAAATACTCAACCATGGCGGTCTTGATCGACCCAAACAGCTCCGGCAACTCAGCCCGGAACAACTCAGCAATCTCATCACGCAGGATCTCACGAATCCTCGCATCCAACTCACACGTGCTCATCTGACCGATAACCTCAGGCGGTACCGATCCGCCCGGAACTCTCTCTCCTGCTCCCGATCCTGATCCGGATCCACTCTCATCATGCCTCGGAATCTCCATACTGGAAAACACCATAAAATCTCAGACTCTTCCCACTAACCTAGGATCCAACTCTCTCAACCCAACCCTAGAGATCATGGTTTCCCTGATACGCGTATGGGTCCTGTGCTTTCAGTAGTACAGGCCCATACCACCTTCCACACCTACCCATATTTGTATGAAGTACTACCACAACACCCTAGAGAAACATGCATAACAACGCTCAACCCTCACCACTAGAGGAACACTGAAAATCTCCCATAAGGGACCCTAGGCTACAGGCATCACAAATCAGGCAACATTATAATGAAATCCTGAAGATCCCTAGCCTATCACTAGCATGCTGTTCTATCAAGCTCAAAAACAAATAACATGCATGGTATTTTGGGGTTACTTACTGGCTCCGGCTGATCGTACCTCCGCGTCCTCCCTTACTCATTTTGAAAACCATTTTAAATACTCTTTTGAAAACTCTCCTCGATTTGAGACTGGAGTCACACGAATGATCCTCCAATTCACTCAAACCAAGGCTCTGATAACAACTTGTAACGACCGGAAAATACAACCAATTTTAAATTTTTCAAAAAACAGCTCGATTCCATTAAATCTTTACAAAAAGGTTTTCAATACAAAACATTTAACGTATTCCCAGAATCACATTACTACAAAATCATGAGGAGCGGTACGATCACGCCTTCGCCTTGCCACGGTCTCCTGAAGTACCTGAAAAAAATAAAACCACAACTGTAAGCCCGAAAGCTTAGTGAGATATCCCCAAAATACCAACCACATACACCATACACGCATAACATGCCACAACATATCAGATCACAGAACAGCCATGCACTTCGGGTCTACTGTGTGACTGGTCCGCCGCACCGGCCTACAGTCCACCTGGTCCACCCTCTGAGTCTAGCCATAAACCTCAAGTCTATAGTGTGATTGGTCCGCCCGCACCGGGCCTTCAATCCACCTGGTCCACTCTCCACATACATCAAGTCTGCAGTGTGATTGGTCCGCCCGCACCGGGCCTTCAATCCACCTGGTCCACTTTCTGAGTCTACAGTATGACTGGTCCGCCCACACCGGGCCTTCAGTCTGCCTGGTCCACTCTCCGAGCCTCGGTACGTCTGGTCCGCCCTCTTGGGGCCTACAGCCTATCCGGACCGCTTGCTGGGCCTTCGTAACAACCGGTCCGCCCTGGGTATCTTGGCCTACAGCACAAAGCAGGACCCGCCTCAACCCAAATCCAGTCCAAACAACCATGTGCACATATACATACAATCATATAGCAATTCACAGTCAACAAGCAGATCAAACAGATCACATAACATATCATCATCCTAACCAGGATACCGACCTAACAGGTCACTAGCATAGCATCTCCCTATCTCTCAGGATACCGATCTCAATCAGGTCTCTAACATATACCATCCTAGCTCTCAGGATGCAAACATATCACAGCAACAACATAACAACAACTACCCGGATCTCAATCCGATAAGGGCCGGCCTTGGTGCCTTAGACCCTGTTGATATAGTGAGGATAACTCACCTCGAAACTGTCGGCTGAAAGGATAAGATCCCGCTGCTCCAAGCTCCGACACGAACTCCTCCACTGAACACCAACACACTCAACTCAATAAATATCCTTAATTACCAAAATACCCCTAAAAGACAACTGGTCAACCTTTGGACAAGGTCAAAGTCAACCCCTGACTGACTCTACTCGCCGAGTCAACCCGATGACTCGCCGAGTCCCCATGCTCAGAACTTCCCTCAATCCGCGACCTAACTCGCCGAGTCACCCCGAGACTCATCGAGTCCAATATCTCTGAGTCCACTCGCCCACAAATTACCGAGTCATCCCTTGACTCGCCGATTCTCGACTCAACCAGAAAATATTGGGACTCTTCAACAAGACTCACCGAGTCCAAGAACAGACTCGCCGAGTCTAAGGCTATCTTCAACCTACTCGCCGAGTTGTTCATACAACTCGCCGAGTTCCAGGCCATCTTCATCCAACTCGCCGAGTTGTTCTTCCAACTCGTCGAGTTCCAGCTCATCTTCAAGCAACTCGTCGAGTCCACCCATGTGACTCGCCGAGTACCACCGGTCTGAATCCATACAGAAGCATTCCTGGCCATGCAATTGATCCAAAACATAGATCTAGCCTCCTACAACCCATCCATCACGCAAAGTGGCAAACTTTACGTGAATCCAAAGAGATCTAGGCCTTTAAAACTTTAGGGCTAGGGTTTGGGAAATGATAACTTCACTACACACTTGAACACAGGGACTTTCAGGCATTCCAACCCTTCTCCATTCCAGATCTGAGCTAGCAACCTCAGATCTAACCTCTAAACTCCAAAACACCAAAAGATAAGCTCCCCACAAACCCCATAATGATGAATCCATAAGACTAACAGCCCAAGGACGAGATATTACCTCAAAAGAACGCCCCAACTACAATGGAACTCGAATCCAAGCAAAGCCCCTTGCTCCAAGCCTCTTCTTCTTCAAGATCTCTTCAACAACCACCTCTCCAAGCTCCAATTCACTCAACAATGGGGTTTCTCCACGAAATTAGGGTTTCTAGGACTCAAGGGGATGATAAGGAGGATGGGGAGGAAACATAATGTTCCTTATATAGGGCTCAACTTCCGGATTTAGGGTTTTCTCCATTCAGGGCCTACTCGCTGAGTCCAATACACCGACTCGCCGATTCGGCCACTTAACACGCGACCAAGTCGCGACTCTACTCGCCGAGTCTATCTTTCCCATTTTACTCTTTTAGCCCTTCAACTTTACCCTTGCTATTCCAGGATGTTACAAACGCTCTCAATTTAATGAACACTACGACTTTTTTTTAGATCGCTAAGGCAAAAAATTCCTCTATCGTAAATTTACTATTTACGTCACGCTGTGTCGTGCCGGTTCTACCGCGAAACTTCGACAAGTCATAACTTCTTCATTATAACTCGGATTTCAGTGTTCTTTATACCTCCGGAATCCTTGCCACGACCACTACATCTTTCTTCATCAATAAGGGGCTTATCTAACATTTTATTTTTGACGCTTATTTTTATTATATCTTTACAAACAAGTATATAATCACATAAAAACACATAATTCACATAATATTCAAGTAATTCATATATATTACTTTAAAATAGGTTACAACGGTTGACCTAGACTATTACATTATCGCATCAATGCTTAGCCTCGAAACACAGGCGTTACATTATATGTATCTAATAAGATATGATTTATATGGACAATATTCATTTTCGCATTCTCGTTCAATAGTTGTTCTTGTACATTTAGTCACATATGATTTATGTACACAAGATTCATTTTCGTGTTTTCGATTCAATAGTTTTTCTTTTTCCACATTAATCGTATGTGATTAAATACATACAATCACATACGATTAAATACATAAGAAAAAATATTGAATCCAAAATGCAAAAACGAATATTATCAATATAAATCATATGTGATTTGATACATACAATCACATGTGATTAAGTACATACAATCACATGTGATTAAGTACATGAGTACAACTATTGAATTGAGAAATAAATAATGAATCTTGTCCACATAAATCATATGTAATTAGGTACATATAATCACATGTGATTATATGTATTTAATCAAATATGATTTTTGTGGACAATATTCATTTTTGCGTTTTTAATTCAATACTTGGTCTCGTGTATTTAATCGTATATGATTTATGTGAAAAAGATTTGTTTTCACGTTCTTGATTCAATAAATCATATCAGATGAAATATATATATATATATATATATATATATATATATATATATATATATATTGTGACATCCTCAATTTCACGGCCAGAAAAGACCGATTTGTTTATGCTTTGTTTTACAAAATCAGAGTAATCTTTTGATTAAAAGAGTTGCAGAATTTGTTCCCAAATAAAATATGATAAGAATTTATCAAAAGCATTTATTAAAGAAAATGTATTTTCCTTAAATAATAAAACCTCGGGATGTCATGTTCTGATACAGACCAAAAGCATAAACAGTATAAAATAGATCTTACAACAGCTATTTATGACTACTGATCTATAATCCAAAATCTCTCGTCAAGTCCACCAACTTATACTCTTGTGCCATTACCTGTAATGCAAAGAAAACTGAGTGGGTCAGGCTTGGGAGCCTGGTGAGCATATAGGTTTTTCAACCCACAATAATACATTTATTATATTCAATTATCAAACATTCAACCCAAATACCCATCCCCATATCTCCTTTATTTTCTCAAGGGTTTACCCTAAGAATCCACTATCCTTCATTCATTCATTCCTAAGGATTTACCTAAGGAATTGGCACAAAGTCCATTTGCTACCATGGTTTATACAACAGGCACTACGTCACATAGTCACCAAGGTTTACACAATAGGCACGAAGTCACATCGTCGCCAAGGTTTATCAAATAGGCACGAAGTCGCATCGTCACGAAAGCTTACTCAATAGGCACGAAGTCGCATCGTCACCAAAGCTTTACTTAATAGGCATAAAGTCGCATCGTCACCAACTATTCCATCTATCCATGTTCTACCCAAAATTTTTGTAGATATAAATACAGGCACAATTTAAATCATTTAACACCCGTATAAAAACATCAATTCCAAGCCCATCTCAAATAGACAAATAATATATAACACATAGCACGTATTTCATAGCTAATACTTTATATTTATGTGTTAGAAGAAAGTAACTATACACTCACTTGATCAGAAGATGATCGAACAGCACTACAGCCTGTAAAAGTAGTATTCTTCAGTAGATCTGGAAGATTTTCACAAAAACCGGGCTCCTCGCGGGCAGAGCTTCGGCTCGGGAATTTCACTTCTCGGGATCTTCGGGGCCTCGGGACTTGCTTCGGGGCTCGGGAATGATACCGGGGCTTCGGGATAATTCTTGCACGAAAAACGATGCAAAAACGCGAGAGAAAGAAGAGAAATGAGCAAATGAATCGGCTGCACTCGACTCCCTTTTATAGGGTCTGGAACTTCGAATTACACTGGGCGTATTCTTAGGTTACGCTGGGCGTAACCTGGATAAGCCCGGTGACTCCCCCCTTGGATAATATCGATAATTTATATTTAAATTTAATATCGAAAATATTTAATAAACTTCAAAAATCTATATCTTCCTCATATGAACTCCGTTTTTGACGTTCTTTATATCCCCGCGTAGGTGAAACTACGCTCTACAACTTTCGTTGGACTCCGTCGGCTAATTTTGAATTTATTTTTATTATTTATTTTTAGTAGGCCGGGACAGGAAAACTCCTTTATAAATTCGTAACTTCTTCATCCGATGTCCGTTTTCGCCTATCTTTTTATCGTTTCACTAAAATTAACGAGATCTTTGATTCTCGTTTAGATTGTTTCGGCTAAAAACCGCTCGGTCTCAAATCGAGTATTCGGGCTGCATACTGCTAAGTCGAAACTTAGAAAAATCATAACTTCCTCATACGAAGTCAGATTTGGACGTTCTTTTTATGCACGCTCACGGTTTAACGTATTCTACGACTTTCATTTAGATTGCTAAGGCTAAATATCTCTCTAACGTAAATTCACTTTTTACGTCGCGTTATGTCGTGCCGGGTCTGTCGTGAAACTTCGACAGGTCATAACTTCTTCGTTATAACTTGGATTTTGGCGTTCTTTATATGTACGGAATCCTTGTAACATATACTACAACTTAGTTAAGATTATTCATTCTAAATAATCTTCTATCAAAAAGTCATTTTTGACGCTTATCGTCTCTAAATTGACTAGCCCTGATCTACGGGCGTTACATATATATATATATATATATATATATATATATATATATATAATCACATGTAATTACATACACGAGAACAACTATTGAATCAAGAACATTAATACAAGTTTATGTCCACATTAATCATAGGTGATCAAATACTTATAATTACATATGATTAAATATATGTGAAAAATTATTGAAATGAAAAATCAAAAATGAATATTGTTCATGTAAATCATATGTGATTAGATACACATATTTAATCACATATTATTAAAGTTGACAAAAAATAATTATTGAATCGAGAACGCAATAATGACATATGTGATTAAATATATCTAATTACATTTGGTTAAATATATCTAATCACATGTGATTATATGTATCTAATCACATGTGATTATATGTATCTAATCACATGATTTATATGGACAAAAAAGAATATTTTACATATAAATCATATGTGATTAAATACAAATAATCACATGTGATTATATACACATAATTATAGGTGGTGGTAATGGGTGGTGGTGGTATGTAGTGATGTTTGGTGGTGGTGATGGTGAAGGGTGGTGGGAGCGACATGTAGGGTGGTGATTATAGTGGATGGCAGGTGGCGGTGGTGAGTGGTGGTGATGGGTGGTGGAGACGGGTGAAGGTGATAGGTGGTGGTGGTAGTGGTGGTGGGTGACGGTTGGTGGTGAGGGTGGTGATGGAGTATATTGGTTTGGGTGGGTGATGGGTGGGGTGGTGATGGGTAGTGGTGGCGAGTGGAGGTGATAGGTGGTGGGTGGTGGTGATAAGTGCTGGTGGTCGGTTGTGATGGGTGGGGGTGGTGGGGTGATGGTGATAAATGGTGGAGGCGAGTGGTGGTGATGGATGGTGGGTGGTGGTTAGTGGTAATGGCAGGTAGTGGTCATAATGGTGGGTAGTGAGTGGGTGCTAATGATGGGTGATGGTGAAGGTGGGTGAGGGTGGGGGTGATGGGGGAGGGGGTGGTGGTGGTGGGTGGTGATGAATAGTGATGGTGGGTGGTGGTGACGGGTGGTGGGTGGTGATGGTGGTGGCGGGTGCTAGTTTTGGTGGGTGGTGGGTGGAGGTAGTGGTGACGAATGGTGGTGATGGGTGGTGGTGGTGGGTGATGATGGATGGTGATAAGTGGTGATGGTGGTAGGTGATAGGTTGTGGTGGTTGGTGGTGATGGGTGGTGGAGGTAGGTGGTAATGGTGGTGGCGGGTGGTGGTTTTGTTGGTGATTGGTGGGGGTGGTTGTAGCAAGTGGGTGGTGGTGGGTGTGGTGTTTGGTGGTGGTGGTGGTGATGGGTGGTGGAGGTGATGGTGGGTGGTAGGTCGTCGTGGTGGGTGGTGGTGGCGGGTGATTGGGTGGTTGTGTGGTGCTAGGTAGTAGGTGGTGATGGTAGTGACGGGTGGTGGTTTTGGTGGGTGGTGGGTGGAGGTGGTGGTTACGAATGGTGGTGATGGGTGGTGGTGGTTGGTGGTGGTTGGTGGTGGTGGCGGGTGGTGGTGATGGGTAATTGAGGTGGGTGGGGTTGGAGGTAGGCGGTGAGTGGTGGTTTTGGTGGGTGGTGGGTGGGGGTGGTGGTAGTGGGTGGTGATGGTGGTAGCGGGTGCTAGTCGTGGCGGGTGGTGATAGGTTGTGGTGGTGGTGGGTGTTGGTTGATGGTGGTGGCGAGTGGTGGTTTTGGTGGGTGATGGGTGAGGTGGTGGTAGCGGGCGGTGGTGAAGGTGAGTGGTGGTGGTCGGTAGTGTGGTGCATAGTGGTGGGTAGTGGTAGTGGTTGTGGTGTTTGGTGGTGGTGGTGGTGAGTGGTAGGTAGTGGTGAATGGTGGTGTTGGTTGGGTGGTGAGTGGTTTTGGTTAGTGGGTTTTTTAATTGTTTGTAACAATTGATTGATTTTTATGAATATTATTTTATTGTTTTAATTAAAAAAAATTATGTAGTCCAAATTTGTTCTATATATATATATATATATATATATATATATATATATATATATATATATATATATATATATATATATATATATATATATATATATATATATATATATATATATATATATATATATATACTAGCCATCTACCCGCGCAATGCGACGGGCGGCAATAACTTTGTTTAAGCAATTAGTTTCATTTCGATGAATAGTTTTTAAACGAAAGTTAAAACTTCAATAAATAAATTTCTTGCGACGATTTGTTTCATTGCGGAAACATGTAAAAATCCATAAATAACACAATGAAGTAGACGATGATTGTGCATTGTTGGGTTAAAAATAAAATTTTATTATTATCTTTCGTCAAAAATAAAGGTACGATTTTTGTTTCAAAGTATTTTGTATGTTTTTTTCTTTTAACATATAAGTTGCATTATTATTTGGTGTTAAAAATAAAATTATATTATTGTTTTGGGTAAAATATTAAAAATCAAAATATGTCCATATTTTTGAGTTTTTTTTAAAAAAGTAATAGGGCAAATTACACATCTAGTCCTTTTACAAGATTTTTTTTATATTATCCATATTTTTCTGTTGTTTTTTGTGGTATACATATTAAGTTATAATATGAAGTCTTTGTATTTAATAATTTATTGGGTATTAATCAATATAGTATTATTAAAATAGTTGGTTTCCGGTCAATTTAAATTAGACATGTTTGATTTTTATTGTTAAGAATTATTAATCATTCAATTTGGTTTTATTTAAGACTTACTTTCTTGTTTTATCAAATATTTTCAAATATAAAAATAATAATAATAAACAATGTAAAATGCATAGTTTTATTTTCTTCCTATTGAAATTATTTTTGATAATTCTTATTTTTAGATTTGATATAAATGACATGTATATATGTATAATAATTCTTATTACCACTTTATTTAAAAAGCAAAAGTTTTAAATTTAAAAAAAAAAAAAAAAAACAATGAATAACTTTGTCCGTCATTTTCAGTTTGTATTAATAATCTATATTAATAACTAACTTGTATTTTTGTGTATTTTGTATAATAAAGATAAATATTATAATCAATATTATTTGACATATTTTAATTTATTATTCACGTATTAACCTCAATAATAATAGCGGAATTGTAACCTTCAATTTTAAAATTTAAATCGCCGTCTAGGATTTTCAATTTTCCATAATATATAGGACACGTTTTTTATTTGGTATAATAGAAAAAGATTTATTAACTTTATTTTAGACATAATATATTTTTAGTTTGAATCTTTGTCTATCTTTTCTACCTAAATAGGGTTTAGTTATAAATTTAATATTATTTTATTGGTTGTTACTTGTACTATTGGCTAGATCGTTTGGACGTCTTAAAAAAATAATATTATTATATTGAAGTTATTTTTAGAAACAGTGAGATTTCCTTTTTACATATATATATATATATATATATATATATATATATATATATATATATATATATATATATATATATATATATATATATATATATATATATATATATATATATATATATATGGAAAGCTTGTGATCACTGATCAATAGCTTATCAATAAGTAATCTGAATATATATTTTAGATGTCCGTGGTGTTTTTTTTTTCTTTTTTATTTAAAAGCTCTTGTTCGTCTCTTTAGTGTCGCACGAACATATGTTTTGCTTGAAGTCTTTGCTTTTAGAATACGATAAACGTCAAAATGTATGTGCATCTTTTTTTCATAATAGATTTGGAAAAACACTTCACAAGGTTTTATAAGGTCTGCAGAGGTAAAAAAAAAAAAAATGAAGTCCTGTCTTAATCCATTTGTTAAAATTTGTATATAATGATGATAAAAAGAAAAAGAAAGTTGATAACTACTATATTACAACCATTAAGTCATATATCATAGTTTCTTCCTTTTTTTTTTCCTAAGTTTTATATGAATTCATAATACTTGATCTTGTTTAAACAAAAAGATTTATATCATAAGAAATTATGTTGTAACTATAAAAAATAGATATTTTTTTAAATTATATTAAGGTAACATTATTAAAATTATACAACTAATAGAAAGAACAAGTTCTACATTTATATATGGATTGTCAAACACAAAATTCTTTTTTCCGTATATATTGTAGAAACATACATATAAAAAATAAAAAATTAAATAAAAAATCTCATTTTTGTATGATAAATCTGAATATTATTTATTTCAAAATGAATTCAATATTTTGAAAGAAAAACATTATAATATAATGAACAAAGAAAATAAAGTTTTGTGAACATATCAAGTATCTTGATTAGACTTTAGAATATATTAAAAAATAAGTTTTTTTAAAGTTTTTTTTGTACAATATAAAGAATTTAAAAATAAACAGTTTTATTTTTTCATTTATGTGGACATTTAGACCAGTTATTTTTCTGCAGAAGTGGTCCGTCGACTATATAAACACCTATAAGATATTTTACACTTCAATAAACTCATTATATGCCTAAAAACATTCTTAAATTTTCTAAGAAATTTAAATCCTTCAATCTTAATTTTATTTTAAAATTATGACTTTTTATGTAACTTTTTGTCTTGAAACATATTATGTGAAGTAAAATATTGGGACACTGTCACTAAATAGTAACATATTCTATATTTTTCATCCAAGTCAGTCAAACAGTCGAACTCTATTATAAGAGTTGGCACTTAAATCTCAAATTTGTTCTCTATTATTTAAATATTTTGATAGTTTGAATAGAATACCGATTGAAACAATTTGATCATTAAACGACAACCAATTAAGTTTTAATTTTGTTCCAGTTTCAAAACAAAAAAATCCATGAATTAAGATGGTCTTTGAAATGAAACAGCTTTTTCTTCAATTTCAACCATCATCATTGAGCCATGTCTCCATATGTAATTAATAGGCCTTCTGCTGAAAAATCAAAAGAGCATTCATAACATAATGAAGGTGAAGTGGAGAATGAGCCATGCATGTCTCCATATGTATCCAACAAAGTCAACACCCGTTTCCTTTGATTTGCCACCAAAATATATATAAATTACAAAAAGAGATTTACAAAAACCACTTGTCGTAATGGAGGGAAATGGGAAATAATGACAAGAACTAAACACATAACTCGTGTAATAATGAGCAATTCAAATTGGGAAAAGTTTTCAATCTTTAACCTCTGACGACTGACACATCCATAATCATAACCCCACCAGTGCAAATTGTCCATGGAACTGGGCCAAAGGACAAGAATATATATGCACAGAGAATAGTCACTAAAATGACACAGCAAAGGAAATCCATGGGACATTCCAGTTTAAAAGATATCCATTCAGGATGAATAGTCGGGCCAACTTGTAGAGAACGTCATGCATTCGTAACATCAGTGTCGATTTATTTGTTTCTGCTAGTCATTGTATGCATGATGTATAGAAGCATATAAATGAGATTGTATATATGGTGTATAGAAGCACGACTGTTTATATCTTTTTTCCTCTTATGTGTAAAGATAAACAGGGAGTCATAAGTCATTGGTTTAATTAATCTCTAAAAATTTTGGACAGATGGTAGACATATCAGTAGATTGAGACACAACTATCTATACCTTATTTGGTATTATTGGTAAGATATATACTGTATACTGACTACTGAGTCTTAATTTGTTTTACTCTAGATAGTCGACTCCAACTGTCCAACATATATAGAGTTCTTGGTTTATCCTCTAAAAAAGGACATTTATGGAGAATTGATAGAGTCGATATATATCGACATGTATCTCCCTATTTTCTTGGGTGGTGTTGTAATTCTTAGACTTATCAATCACCCCAAAAAAACTGTCTTGAGTGTTGTAATCTAACTAAGGGGAACATGGCACATACGAAACGATAAAGCACAAAACATCACGCAACATGCACTCATTATGTAGCAACCACATAAAAAGAGAATAAATGAACAGATTGCATTCCGTAGGGAAGCATTAAAATTTGAACATAACACACACTCCAAAATACGTCCATATCAATTATTAAACTTAATGTTAGAACTTCCATTAATATGTAACAGATTTTCTATTAATATATAATGAAAAATAAAGAAAGATTGCATGAACTATGAAGCATGTACTAATTTATTTTTCTATTATAACAAAGGTTCAATGTCATAGGAGTCTTGGAGGTCTGCCAACTTCCGGTTCATCCTCATTAGTCATTATTTTATTTTATTATTTTTTTTTTTGGTGTGTATTCTATGTCCCTAAACTTTCAAAATTGGTCAAAAAAAAAAAACTATTTTCAAAAATATGAAGAGGTCATCCGGTCACCACGCTTACGGGACATATCATGTGTCATTTTAGTCACCCATGTGACACTAACATGATGTCCCTTTTTCTTATTTATTTTTTTTCATTAATATTAAACTCATTATTATATTATAAAATGGACATCCGATTACCACGCTTACATGATGCGTTCACATTCCAACGCTAGAGGTTGAAGAAAAGGCTCGGGATGAATTTAGGAGTCTTTGTGCAAGCCGTATGCGGTGAGAGTCACACGTACGGTAACGAGGGGGGTTCGCATCTATACGTGTAGTGTGGGTGGTTGGGCCTACCCACCCTATTTGTTCCATGGTCTATGGGTCTACACGGCATGGATTTGTTGATTGACGAATTGGATCTTGGCTTGTTGTCCCACCGACGAACCAATCTAGAATTCAAAAGGGAAGGCAATAGAAAGGGGTCTCCCTCTCTTTGTCTTCTTCTCGCCGCTTCTCTCGTCCATGCATTCCCACAACTTCCTATTGAATCAAAAAAATGCCTACACCCATGCTTTCTGGGAAAGTATCATGCCAAGAGGTGGCAGGAGCGCAACGACCTAGCCCAAACCTACTTAAACAACCTAAAGGATTGGCCCGGTCTGAAGGAAGAAAAAAGTCAACCTTGTAGAAAAGCAGATAGAAGAGGTAGCCTATAGACTCAAGCAACGAGCTCGGTGACTCTCTTAACTATGGTAAAATAGTTAGAATGTAAACGAAACACATGCTTCACTCTCGCTTTCAGTATTTTGACAAGAGGGGATCCGCCGAGTTGACCTTCTTCGATCTCCCGAGGAAAGACTTCCAGCTAGCAGTAGGCAAGTAGTTAATCATATCCCATTCTCTAACTATAACTCCGAGTGAGCTTTCCCCGACAAAGGAAAGGGTTGTAGGTGATGGCGTGTTCTGCTTTTTATCTAGAGAGGGGTGCTGGAATCTTTTCTATGGGCTCGTGCGTGGCAGCTGGTATAGATGAATAAAGGTAGACCGAACGGGACTATATTAATATAATTGGCGGCAAAGCGGAATAGAAAAGCACGGACGAGCCACATGCAGGAAAACTTGCACCATCATCTACTTTCTACCACCACCACTATTATTCATCATCACCTACCCACCGTCCACTACTCCATCCCAACCAAAGCAAAAGTAAATACATGAAATCTAATGACCCAAACATTTGAGTAATCAACTACACCCTAAACATGTAATATTGGTTTTAAGAAAAGTAGTATACTTTAGTTTCGCACGGTCTACAAAGAGAACGCATACAACACACTCCAAATTTCTTTGCCTTTGGAGCAAAGAAGAAACGAGACGTGTCTGGATGATAGGCGTGCATCGATGTGTTCAGGCAATATGACACGTGTGTCATTAACACGACACGTGACAAACCAAGGCACACGTGGAAATTTCTAGACAAGTGATACAACAAAGACATGTCTCGTCTTGTGGATACACGAGGCGTGTCTATAGTAAACATGGTTGGATATGTTGATACGTGCCTAAGAATAGGTTAAGTGGCAGAATCTAGGTAGGCACGTGGACACAACGCGCCCATGAGTTGGAAGAGACACAAAGGTCCAACCTATATATATATATATATATATATATATATATATATATATATATATATATATATATATATATATAAAGTAGTTTGAGGGTGTTTTTACCGAGAAAATGAAAAACCAGTCATTTTAACGACAACTGTCAAGATGTACTTCCCGTAGATAATAGTTGTTAAAAGATGCATTGATGTAACAAATTCCTATAACGGGACATAGTGATAACTATCAAGATAGATTTCCTATAAATAATAGCTTCCGAGGTATAAATTCCCCAACACAGTAAAAAGTTTCTGAGGAAACAAAGTAAAAGGTTCCCTGAAATTTCTCGTATATGCAGTCTATTTGCAAGGCTTATGTTTGGGGAAGAGATTCTTCGTGTTTGACCTTTATGGCTTGTTAAAGTATAAAGATCGAAAGTGTTTTCATAACTTGGTAAAGTTTTTGGAATGTATTGATGTAACACCAACCAGTTTGTAAATTCCGATAAAGTTCATGAAGAGAAAACCATATTTATCATTGATTACATGTCATGATATTTCTTTAAGCATAGTAATGTATTGGTTGCTAAAAAGTAAGGATGTTACATGAAATCTCAACTAACCAAAAATCCAAAATCATAGACCATAACCGAACACATAAACCATAAATCCAACGATAACTAAATCCAGTCATTCATATCCATCTGGTCATCTTGGTTCTTAAACAAGGACACAAATCGAAAATACAGATCATTACCAAATATGAAACCATTAACGAAAATCAAATGGGAATCAAACGTCGGCAAGTCACGAATTCCAACATCCGAGCTCTCCAAATCTAAAAGAGGTTAAAGTTTATGGTGGGTTTGATTTGAGATGGAAACAAGAGGAAGTAAATATCAAAGATGAATTTGATCGTGATGGTGTGTTTGTGATTTGTGACCGTAATCATCTTTAGTGATCACTCCTCCTCCACCATCCCATACCCCAACCCTTTCCATGTCGCCGTTGATCAGCTCTCTAAACACTACCACATAAATGTTGATTTTCGCTAACATTTGAATTTAAGAACCAAAGGTTAAACATATTCCAAACTCAACATCATTTTTGGGATTTGCTTATTTAACTCAATAAACACTTTTTGATAAAAGTGTTTAATAGTTTATGTTATAAAAAAAATGTTTGGAGTACTTTGGACTAGCTTATGCATGTCAAGATCCTATAAGTTGATACATTAAAAAATGTTTGTATTAGTTTATAGCCATTTCATAGTTGATTTAGGTGAATGAGTTGTAAGCACTTTGAAAAGATGAGAAACATGCAAATTTTCAAAAACTATTTTTGAAAAACTATTTCTAAAATCACTTTTATATTTGCAAACATTTTTTTAGACTTTTTAACTTTTTAAAAAGTCAAAAGTCAATAAGCCCCTTTCATAAGCAATCTCAAACACCCCTTCAATCCCCTTTTTTAATAGGTCAAATTATTACATTTCTAATTAATTAAGCAATTTAAAGTATTTAAAAAATAGATAAAAAAGAAAAAATAAATAAATAAGTAAGGGCAAAAAGGTATTTTTCATGTTTAACAGAGACCATAACAAATATATATATATATATATATATATATATATATATATATATATATATATATATATATATATATATCTTATTTTAGACCATTCATACAAGTTCAAAAGATTTTTGACCTTATCCACACTTTTTTGTTAACCATTGGTACCAAATTTGAAGTTTAGTCTATCTTTTTTTATTTTTCTTTATTAATTTCGGTATTTAAATATTTAGAAAAAAAATTAAAAAATAAAATCTCACCCCACCTTCTACCAGTAACCCCCGCTCTCTCTCTCTTTCTCTCTCTCTCTCTCTCTCTCTCTCTCTCTATATATATATATATATATATATATATATATATATATATATATATATATATATATATATATATATATCATGTTTAGAGTTTCACTTGCAATACCCGCATACACACAAACAAAACAAAAGCATTGGTCATCTTCATCATCAGGTTCTTCCTGATTCATAACACACACATACTGATGAACATACATATGCTTCATTTCGAAACCTAACAAGGTAGCTTTTTTCAACTCTTTCACTTGCAGAAATTCAATGTTTTTTTCATTTCAAAAAGGATATCTGAAGGTAGCTTTGAAGGGTCAATTTTGAGTATTTGATGATGAGGCTTCATTAAATCCTGATATGTGCACATCTATATATATATATATATATATATATATATATATATATATATATATATATATATATATATATATATATAATCATATCTTCATATTTTTAACCATAATTATGCTTATTATCAGGGTCGGCTCAACCAATTTGGGGGCTCTAAGCGACCAAAATTTTGGGGCCCTTTGACATTACTATACTTAATGTTATAAACCCTCCTCCTTTATCCGGGCTTGGGACCGGCAATAATAAACTAAAAGGTTTACAAATGGCGGGGTTAAAAAAAATTTATGTATATTTTTTTTGTGAATATATTTTATGACATAAAGTTTATTTTTCTAGCCTTTTTAGATGCAAATTCTTTAATAAAATTTTCATAATCAATTTCTTTTACTAAATGTTTTTCAATTGACAAAATAGCTAATCCATTTAATCTTTCTTGTGACATTGTAGATCTTAAATAATTTTTTAATAGTTTTAATTTAGAAAAACTTCTTTCTGTAAAGGCAACGGTTACAGGAATAGTTAACATAATCCTATAGGCAACATATGCATTTGGAAAAGAACTAAACTTTTTAATGTAATTAAGTATATTAATAATTGTATCACGTTCTAAATGTATAATATGTCTTAAAAGTTTTAGTTCATTAAATAAATCTAAACCATCAATATCTAAGCTATCATCATGCTTTAAAGATTTTTCAAGATTTAAACAATGTTTTTTCAAAGTATTTTCATCAAATGATTTTAATTCCTCTATACTAAATAGAAAACCAAAAATATTTTTGAACTCGTTAAATTGCTCAAATCTACTTTTAAGTGAAGTAATGGCTTTATCTACTACATATAAAAAGTAATCAGTTTTAAATAACTGGACAGGAGTTTTAATAGTTTCATTAGCAACATTTTCATCATATCGTCTATTTCTTTAAATGATACGTTTTTCACGAAATTCAGGTTTTACATTCATTTCTAATGCCAATTCTTTTGCATAATCTAAAGCTTTTTCAAATCCGTTTTCTCTATATTCTTTAAAGAAACACAAAAGTCCATTTAGTTGATCTATAGCATCATCGATACACATATCACTTGATTGCAAGTTTTTACTAACAGTGTTAATAGCAAACAAAACATCATACCAAATAATCATTCCTAATAAAAATTCATAGTTTTCAAGTTCATATGTAGCTAAACATTTAGCTTCACTTTTAATTTTTGGGTCTCCACAATTTTTAGATAATTGTAAAAGTGTTTTTCTTAATTGTGGTGCTTGAAATCTAATTGTTTTTACACTTTCTACCCTACTTTCCCAACGAGTTTGTGATAATGATTTAAGTGTTAGGTTTGATATATTATCTTGTAATATTTTCCACCTTTGAGTTGATGAAGCAAATATCGAATATATACGTTGTATAACTCCAAAAAATTCACTAGCTTTATCGCACGAATTAGCCATATCACAAATTACTAAATTTAAACTGTGACAACCACACGGAGTGTAGAATGCTCTAGGGTTAATATCTAACAACCGTTTTTGTACACCTTGATGTTTTCCTTTCATATTTGATCCATTGTCATAACCTTGACCTCTAACATCATTTATATCTAGTCCTATATTTTTAATTTCATCAACTATTGCATCATATAAGCCTTTACCGGTTGTATTATCTACAATTAAAAATCCTAAAAAATACTCCTTAACTTCAATTGGAGTTGTTGAAAGATCTAAACATCGTAAGATAATCGACATTTGTTCCTTATGACTTGTATCGGGAGTACAATCAAGTATTATTGAAAAGTATTTAGCCTCTTTTACCTTTTTAATTATTTTACTTTTAACTTCTTCTCCTAATAAACTAATAAGTTCATTTTGCATATTGTGTCCAAGATAATGATTATGAATTTCTTTGTCATTAATTCTCCTAATATGTTCTTGCATAATAAGATCAAATTCCGCAATCATTTCAATTATAGTTAAAAAATTACCATTATTTTCTTCATAAATCTTTTCATTTGTTCCACGAAATGCTAAATTATTTTTTCCTAATGTTTTTACTACAGCAATGATTCTTATTAATACATTTTTCCAATGTTCTTTTTCTTTATTTATTTGTTCTTGGATTTGCTTATCAATTGTTTTATTATTTGCTAATCTAGTTTCTAAGTCAATCCATGACCTCATATTAAGAATGTGTCCGTTACTTGCTTCGTGTCTTTTTAATATACTAGAAATATTATTCCAATCATTATTACCTTTATGTGCTAATGAACATGTGGATGCATTCACATTAAATAATTTACAACAAAAACAAAAAACTCTATCTACATCTATAGAATAAACCAACCATGTTCGTTCGTATTTTTCTCCATTTAGTATTTTTTGCATGTAAAGAGATGTACTAAAGCTTCTTAAATGTTGATCTTTTGGAAATTTAAAATCATAAATCTTAATAGGACCTTTTTCTATGATTAAATCTCTTAAATTAGTACTAATATTATTCCATCTACTTGGATCATATATGTTTAAAGGTGTGTTATCATTTTCACTATTAGTTTGTTCGTTATCAATTTCAATATTACTTTGTTCGTTATCATTTTCACTATTAGTGTGTTCATTATCAATTTCAATATTAGTTCGTTCGTTATCATTTTCAATATTCGTTTGTTCGTTATCAATTTCAATATTAGTTTTTTCATTATCATTGTCAATATTAGTTGGTTCATTATCACTTTCAATATTAGTTGGTTCATGATTATTATTATCAACATTATCTTGTTCTTGTTCGATATCAACATTAGTTTGTTGTTGTTCATTATCAACATTTTTGTTTGTAGTTAAATATTTTAAAAACGACCCTTTTTGTTTATCTATAAAAGGTTCTTCTTGCATTTTTCGTTTCCTTTTTGAGGCACCGGATTCGTATTTTCTCTTTGACATGATTATTAATTATTTGATTGATAATAACTACAACTATAGAGGATATGGATTAGGATTATACCGCCCCTGAGACAATAAAAAACTCAAAAACAATGAAATCTGCCAAATCCGGAATGAGTTATTGGACATTCATTCCTGCACAGATCCACACTTAAGGATGAATAGAATATATAGGAAAAACCTGAAGGGTAAATAGTATTTTATAGATTTTTATATTGTTTACATGTTTTTCTTTTTCTAAAACATTTTTTAAATGCATTAAATTGAAAGTTGCTTGAAATGCAAATGAAAGATAAATATAAAAAATTAAAAATACAAACAATTGCATTATAATTTGGAATGATTGGACCACCTCTTTCTTGAATCAATGCAAATGAAAGATAAATATAAAAAATTAAAATTACAAACAATTGCAATATAAATTGGAATGATCGGGACTACTTTTTGCCATTTGAATGATCAGGACCACGTTTTGCCATATTCTCATGCACTTTTGTTATTTAATTTACCAAACCACTAGCTTTCATCTGTAGAAAATTTCTAACTTTAACAAGTGAAATAATGATTATTTAATACAAAAATCATGATTGAAAGTATATGGAAAACTCAAACGATTCCAACTCCAATATTATAAAGTAAACAACAAAATTTCAAATGTATATTATAGTTGCTCACCATCGGCTAACCCTAATTAATTGGATATTAACCCCCAATTAGATAATCATAGATAATAACAAAATCAAAACTAACAAGTGAAAATACAAAGCATATTAATGCCGACTTACTGTTTCAATCATTCAATCACAGCAGAGCAGATCATCAAATCAGGAAAAACAAAGAATGAAGAAGGAAGAAGAATTGAAGTCTGAAGATTGAAGAACAATAGCTTGCAGCGATTCAGCGAGACAGCAACTCAAACAGAAGAATAGAAGAGACGATTGGAGAAGGGCATATAATTGAGAAGGATAATGGAAAAAGAACGGAAGTTTTATGTCGTATCCGCGTATCGTCCTTTGATTGAAGAATCCCTCTACACTTACGCGTGATTTTTTGGAAACTATTACCTTGGATCAAAAGTAAAGGGGCCCCTTACAATTGGGGGCCCTAAGCCCTACCTTCACTTATAAAACATTAACGCCGGCCCTGCTTATTATTAGTACAAAAGATACTTAACTTGTTATATTTTGTGTTGTAGCGGTAAAAGACATGATCGGGATCAAAAAGGAAGCAAATTGGGAGCTGGAAGCTAGGAATTTCGACTAAGGCAAAAAGAAAAAGGAAAGATGAAAAACCACAGTGTGATGACCCTCACCACGACGTGGTAAAATGAGAAATCCCGATTATGTTATGGCTCGTCGGATATGCGATTTTTACACCAACCACAGTGTGGTGGCCATTAACACGCCGTGGTGCACCAATTTTCGAAAACTATATATAGATCGACTTTTCTCTCAAACATGTTGGATTCCGGAAGTAATTATCGACTTTTGGAGGCAAGAAACGTTCCTTGGGAGATATGGAGTATAGATTTCGGTTATTAGCTTCATTTTTTAGAGATCTAAGGCAATGTTACTCTTTTTTACTTGTTTACTTTGATTTTGTCATGACTATCAAAGTGAATCTTGTTTTTACATGTTTGTTTGTTGAAGTTATGGGCTAAACACCCTAACTTTCATTTAGACTGGATTACTTGCGTTATTATGAGTTGATTTTATAGATTGGATTAAGCTAGTTGATTATTTGTTATGTTAGCTTGTTAAAGAACCTCTCTATATTTATGATAACTACTTTTATGTTTATTGCTGAGTTTAATTAAGTTTGCATGACTTATCATTCTTAATTGGCTTGAATCTTATGATCTTTTGATTGGCAAAATTGTAGGACTAGTGTTTTGACCAAAAACCTAAGGTTAAATAGAAAAGTGGGTAAGTGGATGTAGGAGCTAATATATGAAGATCAATCATATATTGTATTTATTTAATTAACCTAATAAATCAATTCATTATAAGTCTCACATAACTTGAATCGAACACTAGTAAATTTGTTAGTTTATCCGCTTGATCACCGAATGAATGAACTTATTTGTTAAAGGATTATGTTAGTGAACATTAAGCTAGTCACCTTAGGAATCAATAATCAACGAAGCATTAATACATTGCACTTCCACTAATTCAAACATAAAAGCAAGTATATCGAATCTAAACAAAAGTCTCTTAATTATCTTGGTAAAAATCGTTTCTTGTTTTCCTAGTTTTTCGTGTGTTTGCTATTTGTTTTCTTTTTAAGTGTTAACAGAGTGTTTAAGTTTCTAGTCTTGCAAAATTAGAGAAAAATCATCTTTTTAATTAATAGTTATTTAGTTAACTTTAGTAGATAAAATAAGTTATTATTTTCGTTCTCTATGTTCGATACCCGACTATTTGTGCTATTCTATTTCCGATTAGGTACATTGCCTTAGGCGTAATAGTTAGTTAAATTAGTTGGCTAAAACTAGTATATAAATTACGTATCAAAGCCTCTCATGATACCAAAAGGCGCATATCAATTACTAAAACTCACCGCTACTCTTCAATGTTTAGGTTCAATAGCATCTTCTCCCTCTTTCAACTTCACCTTTTCCGGAATCCAAATGGGTTTTTCTTGATACATTTGGGGTACGAAACCAAGACATCCCCAAATCTCTCAAGGAAGAAAACTAGGTGTGGGTGTCCCTTATATATATATATATATATATATATATATATATATATATATATATATATATATATATAGTACAAAGTAGTTTGAAGGAGATTTTTTCGGGAAAAGGAAAAAGAGGGCGTTCTAACGACAACTACCAAGATAGTACTTCCCATGGATAATAGTTGTTAAAGGATGATTATCTAACAAGTTCCCATAACAAGACACAGTGACAACTATCATATGATGGATTTCTCGTAGATAGTAGTGTCAGAGGTATAAATTCCCCAACATGGTAAAAGGCTTCCGGAGGGTAACACAGTAAAATGTTTCCTGAAGGAAACATCGTAAAAGCTTCGCTGAAGGGAAAACACAGTTATATTTATTCTGAAGGAAACATAGTTACAAAATTTTCATATATGCAATCTATCTACAAAGCTTATGTTTGGGGAAAAGATTCCTCGTGTTTGACCTTTATGACTTGTTAAAGTCTTAAAGAATGAAAGTGTTTTTATAACTTGGTAAAGCCTTTGGAATGTATTGATGTAACACCAAATATCTTGTACACTCTCATAACGTTCATGAAGGTTTTTGTAAAACTATATTTTATCATGATTACATGTGATGATATCTGTACAACCATAATATTGGTGGTTAAAAAGTAAGGATGTTACATGAAATCTCAACAAACCAAAAATCCAAAACTATAGACCATAATCTAATCATTCATCCATCTGGTCGTCTTTGTTCTTAAACAAGAACACAATCGAAAATGAAGACCATTACCAAATATGAAACCATGAACGAAAATCAAATCGAAAACAAAACCCATAAATGTGTCGGCAAGTCACGACTTCCAACATCCGAGCTCTCCAAATGTGACAGAGGTTGACGTCGATTGTGATGGTGGGTTTGAGTTGAGGTGGAAAACAAGGGGGGGTAAAGATTAAAGAATCAAAGATGAATTCGATTTTGATGATGGGTTTGTGATGGATTTTTGTGACTGTAATCGTCTTTAGTGACCACTGCTCCTCTGCCATCCCATACCCCAACCCTTTCCTTGTCATCGTCGATTAGCTCTCTAAACTCAAACCACCATAAAGATGAAATATCGATTTACGTTAGCATTTGAATTTAAGAACCAAAGGGTAAACATATTCCAAACTCAACATCATCTTTGGACTCTTCTCATTTGTAATTTTTAGGTTGCGTTTAGTTACGGGAAAACAGTTTTTGTTTTTCGTTTTTCGTTTTTTTGTTTCCCCTTTTTAATTTTCATTTTCCGTTTTCAGTTTTCATTGGAAAATTTAGAAAATGTGTTTAGTTAAAACTTTTTCATTTTTCATTTTCAGTTATAGAAAATTAGGAAACATGTTTAGATGTGCATTTTTCTATCGGTTTTCATTTTTAGAAAAACAAAAACGGTAGGGGTAGTAGGGTGGGCGTGGGGGCGGTGGCGATGGTGGGGGCAACAACGGGGGTGGGAGTGATGGTGGTAGCGGTGGCAACAGGGTGGCGACGGCAATGGTGGTGATGAGGTAGTGGTGGTGGTGATGGTAGGTCGGTGATTAAGGTAGTTGTGTTGGGTAAGTGTGTGTCTGTGTGTATGTGTTTGTGGGGGTAGGGGTGGGTATATGTGTGTGTGTATTTGTGGGGATGTGGGTAGGGATGGGTGTGGGGGTGGGTGAGTGTGTGGGTTGAGGGTATTAAGGCAGTGGTAGTTAGAGGTAGATGGGGTCGGAGTAAGTGTGTTTATATTTTTTAAAAAAATTGAAATTGAAAAAATATAGAAAACAATAATTATCAGTTTTCCAAAAATTTCAAACTTCTTTGTAATTTTAGAAAACAGAAAATTTTCATTTTTCGTGAAAAATTTAGAAGATACACAAACTAAACGCGTTTCCAGAATTCTCATTTTTCTAAGAAAATTTTCCGGAAAACAGTCTATTTTTCCACAACTAAACGCAACGTTACTATTTCCCTTGGACATAATTCAATCTAACCACCAAGGACTTATAAACCTTGTTTGTGAACAAAATTACTAACATCGTGTAAACAAAACAAAACGCCAATAAGTTCAAATCCATCAATGAAGCTTAAACAAATATGAAATTTCTACAAAATGGCTTAATGGTCCAACCTTTTGTCATCACAAGAAAAAAACTCATCAAGAACATGTACCAAAAATGGGACAAAATATTTCCAGTGTTCAATCTTGGGAAGAAAATGGAGAACAAATATGGAAAATCCAAACAACCACATATATGGAAGATCTAAACCTCCGGATTAATCGATGGTGTGATCTGGGTGTGATGTGGTTCAGGAGAATGATAAGATTTTAGACCTTGTAAGGCCTACTTATTAATGGGTGATGACTTAATTGCCATATGTGGCTTTTTTTTTCATAAAGGTAGAGCGTGATGGCGATGATTCGGGTGGAGAGGATTGAAATGAGGACCTACCTTATATTAAGATGGTCAAAAGTCAAAGGCAAACCCAAAGACCAGGTGGGTTCTCGAACCCACCTACTTTTTAAAATTTATTTGAAATTTATATAGAAAAAAAAATCAAATCTATATTGAAAAAAAAAATTAGGACATTTTATTTGTAATTTGTATTAGTTTATACTAGCCTATAGTCATTTCATAGTTGATTTAGGTGAATAAGTTGTAAGCATTTGAAAGATAAGATACATGCGAATTTTCAAAAACTCATTTTTGAGTGTTTTGAAAAGCTATTTCTAAAATCACTTTATCCATTCGCAAGCACTTTTTTACTTTTTAACTTTTTAAAAAAGTCAAAAGTCAATAAGCCCCTTTCATAAGCAATCTCAAACACCTCTTCAATCCCATCATTTAATAGGTCAAATTATTACATTAACCCTATAACAAGACAGGGGGACATAGAAGTACACAAGTAAGTTTAATCCAAAAAACATCCTCATGATCAAACACTGCTCAAAGTACAAATAATGGTCTAAAAGCAAACCTTTATAAACAGCTACATATACCATAATCAAATAAAGAAAAAAGAAACAAATGATATACTTCTCAATTCTCATTCTGAATGGCAAATAACTATGTGATGTCCACATCATATTAAAATTTAACTCAGTTCCAAAGAAGAGCCAACAGAAAAAGAAGACCAATTATCAGAATTGGTGAAGCTGCAGAAAAACCTGTTTCATGGTGATGACCTCTCTGCTGATGGCCTCCATGTCCATGATGATGATGATGATGATTGCCGCCATAGTTAAAACCATGAACAGCTCCACCACCACCACCACCATTTCCATACATCTGAGGACCAGTGAAAGCATGCATTTGAACATTAAAGAAAGATGGAATCAACCCACCAAATGAGAAAGTAAAATTCCCAAAACTTGCAGTCATTGCAGGCCCAAAACCACCCATTAATCCAAACCCAGGTTGAGGGAATGCGTTTCTGTCTGGTGGAGGGGCGGTTTCCGGTCGCTGACCTGGCGGCCGATGTGGAATCTCGACACCTGGAACTGATTTTGATCTTGGGTCTGTTGAGTTTTTGCCTCTTCCATATAAAGGTACTAACTTTTCTTCTTGAATTAGGGCTTTACAAACTGGGCATTCTTGTGAATGTGAATGAATGTGGAGCCATTTGTAAAGGCATGGCCAGCAAAAGAGGTGACCACATAAAGTCACGATTGGATCTTGAGCTAAATCAAAGCATATGTTGCATTCAAAGTTTCCTGGATCGCCATTGTTGGAATTGTTAGGGTTTGAACAAGATGGGGATTGGGGTGACCTGTTTGGCACTTCCCCAAACCCAGCAGACATCTCTCTCGGAGCAAATGCTCAATTTCCTGTAGTAAGCCCACCAATTAATTATCAAACTTCAAACAAAAAGCAAGAAGAAAGATAACCAAAATACCCTAGAAACTCAAGAAACTTTCATGGTAACATAGATTTGCAGACAACCAAATCGAAGTATCTAAATTTTTTTACATCGTCCATCCAACAATTGCAACGATAAATCAAAATCCCGATGATCAATTAAACTACATGAACAAGTAAAACCCTAAAGTACAACAAACATCAATCAAACAAAACTTGGACCTTCTAGGGTTTCAGGAGCAGAAAATTCAATCAAAAATGGTTCATTACTTGAAACGAATTCGGAAAAACTAAACAGAAGATGAATTTATGAAAAACTGGTTCGATTCGTGGAAGAAACAACACAAACATCAATCAAGATCAGGAAAAGATCATAAAACTACTGAGGATCGGGGAAATAACTCACCGTATAGATCTTCGGAGAAATACAGCGACCGGCGAACGCGATGCACCCTGAAATCAATATTCGTTGCTTGAGGTGTAGAATCGGAGGAAGATTCCTAGTTGCATGCGATGGTTGTTAAAGACTTCGTTCCTGTTTAGCATTTTAAAATCGTTGAATCTGATAGAGTTTGGTTTGTTGAAATCTCTGGAAGATTCTTGTGTCATGCAATGTTCGCTGCAGTGCTTAGCTACTGGATCGGCCTATCTGTTTTTGGATTTGGGCTTAACCCAACTAGAATTCTTGTAATCTCATATTCTCATTGGATTTAATAAAATAGAGAGTAATGTTATAAATAAAAAATATTTAAAAAAAAGCCACGTAATTTGGAAAATATTGAAAATTGACTTTTTTTTTTTTAGTATTTACTAGTTTTACCGTATTTGGCAAAGAATATGTAAAAACTGGTTGGTAATTGTTAGTGAATAATGGTTAGTTATGAGTTATGACTGAAAGTTATAATTTTATTTATTATGAGTATTGGAAAAAATAGTTTGAAACTTTTAAAATTTATAAAATTACATAAAATAACAAATTGTTTAAAAAGGATTCTTAAAATTATATGAAGTAGTTTTTAAATTTGAGGCGTCTTGTTTAAATTCAAAGCTAAAATCTATAATGTCAAACGAAAAGTTTTGTATAAATCGAACGTTTTGTCAAAACTTAAAATCTAGAAGATCCCAAATTTGAAATAAGGTGTTTTGATTAAATTAGTTTTGCTTGGGATAGATTTATGACGTCATGTAAGACTTGCATTTGCGGTCTTAGATGTTTTATGAGAGTTATTATGAAAAAATAAATCAAATTGAAATAAATAAATAATACAAATAAATGAAATAAATACTACAAGGTTTTTGTAGAAAATAAAAAAGAAGTTGAGGTTTAATTCATAAAAAAAAAAAAAAAAGAACCCAACATATAGGGTATTTTATGTTATTAACTTTTTTACAAAATGAAAGAATCAAATATAAGAAATAAGAGGGCATGCATATGTCAAAATTCGTATACTTCAAATATAATTGTTATTTGATTAATGACTAGTGAACATATACTTTTAGACTATAATAACTAATAATATTTCTATGGTATTGTTAAGTTATGGCTTTATTGGTGTGATATGTTTCCATGCATTGCTTCTTGTTTCTTTAACAAACATCCACTAATTCTTTTGCCAATTTCAAGGAAAGCATGTATATTGTGAGTCTACTTTCATCTATTTAACAGCAAATGCGCCTTTATTACATGACCAAGAGTTCCAAAAAAAATGGATGCGTGTAAGACTTCAAACTCAGACTCCGATGGTGGATTAAAGAACTACCCTTTGAATTTTCAAAGGGCCATAAGGGGTTTTGTATGCTTGGTTGTTTATCTTTCGACTGCCTTTGTATTTATCGTTTTTTTAGGCACTCCTGCTGCAGTTTTTCCCCGATTTTTCAGCATACATTATAGCAGAAAGGCATTGTCTTTCTTTTATGGAATTTGGCTATCTTTATGGCCATTCTTATTTGAAAAGATCAACGAAACTAAAGTTGTTTTCTCTGGAGAAACTGTTCCAGAAAAGGAACGTGTTCTTCTTATTGCTAACCACAAAACAGAAGTTGATTGGATGTATCTTTGGGATCTTGCATTGAGAAAGGGGTCCATAAGTTGCGTCAGATATGTACTTAAAAGCAGCTTGATGAAATTACCTTTATTTGGTTGGGCATTGCATATTTTGGAGTATATTTCAGTTGAAAGAAAATGGGAAGTTGATGAAAGTAACATGCAAAAGATGTTGTCAACTTTTACAAATCATTCAGATCCATTGTGGCTTGCTGTTTTTCCCGAAGGAACTGATTTCACGTAATGCATATTATATTAGATATCCTTTTTGTTTTTTGTTTTTTATTGCATAGTTTAAAGCATGTAAAGTTATATTTTATATGTATTTGAATTGCTTTGTTTTCTATTTGATAAACAGAGAGCAAAAATGCATAAAAAGCCAAAAATTTGCTGCTGAAAATGGGTTGCCTATTCTCAAGAATGTGTTGCTTCCTAAAACAAGAGGTTTTCATGCTTGTTTGGAAATCTTGAGGGGGTCTTTGGATGCAGGTTCTACATTCTCTATAACTTTTATAAAATATCTTATACATATCTCATAAAGTCCATAATTTATATCATCAAAGCTTATTATTCATTTGGTTATCCCTAACATATATATCTTCCAAATTGCGACCTTTTCCCAATTTGCAAATTAAATTTTGATCTATCTTTCTCTTGCAAATACCATCATTATTTGATATATATATATATATATATATATATATATATATATATATATATATATATATATATATATATATATATATATATATATATTCTCACATTCGCATTATGGTTTCAGTATACGACTTGACAATAGCTTACAAAAACCGGTGTCCCACCTTCTTGGACAATGTTTTTGGAATAGAACCATCTGAAGTTCATATCCATGTTCGACGCGTCCCCCTAGACGATATCCCGACTTCACAAAAGGAGTCCAATGCATGGCTATTACAGTCATTTCAACTCAAAGACCAATTACTATCCGATTTCATTACACGTGGTCATTTTGAAAACGAAGGAACCGAACAAGAGCTCTCAACAATAAAATGTGTGATAAATTGCATAATAGTTATAGGGACTACTTGTTTATTTACACATCTTACATTTTTCTCATCTGTTTGGTTCAAAATATACATTGGTGTAACTTGTGCCTACCTTACTTTTGCTACGAATTCTGGCTTTCGTCCTTCTCCAGTTATTGAATATGTGAAATTGTTTGTATATGGAAAGAAGTTGGTTTAATGAAATGCAACAATTAAGTTTTTACATGTTGAAACTTATATATTGTTTTTGGTTGGTGAATTCAAGGGCTTTTATTTGATTCGATTTTTATAAACTCTTTTTGATTGGATACTGATTCGTACAAAAAAAATTATGTACACAACAATCTTTTTATAGAGTTGTACAATACAATATTTTAAAACATGTATTTTTATGTAAGGAGAAAAAACGTTGTTTGTACGAATCAATTATTTTATGGGTTTTAAATCTTTTAAATTATAGAAATTAAATGTATTACATAATACTTTTAATGAAATATGTAATGTTGATTAGTTGATTTGATTGAAATTGACAGCTTATTGAGATCGAAATAGTCAAAAGAAACACACTTCGTGTTTTTGAACACAACCCACCTAGCTAGTTGGAAAGCTTTCATCCTAATCGCCGGACTATATTATACTTGGTATTTTTTTATAACAAAAAAGTCAAACCCTTATATAAATCGTTTTTACTAGAATCATCTATGAACACTTACAAAGAAACAATTTCATTCGTAAATGAATACAAAGATGATTTTCATCATCAAGATATCTAGTATGCACACCATTTTTTGGGAATTAACTATTGGCATTTGGCAAGTTGTCAACATACTTATTTTAAGACATAAAAAAAGTATTGATTTTTTTACATTACAGCCCTATATATATAAATATAATTCAAAACATCAATTTTTGAACAAACCATATTAACGATTTCAATAATTTAGTCTTAGCCGCGATAGAATTTAATTTGTTAGTAACTTAAAAAGCATTGAGAATAATTCATTCTCAAAAACAATATTAACATTTTAAAAGTTGAAAAACGTTATCTTGTTGTATATTATCTTTTGTAATCCTCATTATTTGTTCTTGTTCCCTCTAAATATTCTGAAAGTTCGCCAAAGTCCCTCGAGTCTTATAATCGAACATTACTACTTGTTGCCATTAGCATCACGGAACTAATTGGGAAAAGAAAATCTCAAAAATACACAAATATATGAAGGCTTTTTTAACAAAATAACCATCCTCATTCTCTTAATTCTTTAAACAAAAAAACTATGTAATTTTGTAATGAGCCCACTACAAAATTACTATGATACAAAATGAATTTTTTAGTTGTCTACAAAGAAAAACTTCAAAAAAAAAACAGTAGATAAAAATTCATATTTTTAAAATACATCAATAATTTCACAATTTATGTATTTTTTTCAAACTTCTTAAGAGAAAATTAAGATTTTTTTATTGAGTTTAAAAGGTGGTTATTTATTAAGAGCCTCCACCTATTGTGGTTATTTTCTCGATTTTATATCCTCTAAACATATATAAATAAACTAAGTAATAACCAACATAAACACTAGTCAACAAATCTTCATAACCTTGCATTTCTTTTTCATCTTTCCTTTTAATCCATACATTCCTCTTCTTCCAAAAGGATTTCATCAATAAAAAGGACCCCCACCCCAAAAAATCCAAATAACTCTTGGGTTAGAGAGAAAAAAAAAAAGAAAAAACAAACCCCTAAATCTAAAGCCATCAACACTTCGTGCCATGACATTTCCCTACAATTATACAGTTAAAAGTAAACCTCCCCAAAACACAATTAACCTCGGGTTAAAAAAAAAAAAAAAAAAAAAAACTGCCTATGATTTACAAAGATCCCTCCCATAAAAGGAATCAATATGATTAACACAAAAGATTTTGCTTCAAAACCATGATTCCATTTCTTCACCCCAACCCGTACACAATCCTTCCCCTTCACCTTCATCACTAAAAAGGGTTTGATCCGAGCAATCCAACGATGCCCCACACGCCAAATTATACGCTTGGCATGCTGAATGACACACTCTCAATCTGTTATCTCCGTCTTTTTCACATTTCTGTATTGATATCTGTAAAATACAGAAAGAACGACTTAATACAGAAACCCAGGGAAACACGTCTTAAGAAAAAACAGGCTTACCCAACAAGCTAATCTTTTAGCAGCTTTATCGCAGTTTCTCCCTCGAAAAATATTAAGAATTTTTCTAGCACCAGTTGGATACAATCGATGATAATTTGGCATCACCACCACTTCTTCAAGCTGCTGCAATATGCTGGATTCACTTGGTGCACAATGTTGCCCTTCTGCATCATTTATCAACACATCTTTACAAATCGACAGACTTTCTAGAACCTTTGAAGTGTTTCTACATGTGTAACCCGCGTAATCGGAACATCGGAATTCGCAAACACCGTTGTCACACACCCCACCATGAAGACTACATTGTTCGTCACAAACAGCTGTATAATAAAGTCCAAAATTTTCATTTCAAGTCCCTCAACTTTAACATGTTCAAAACAATCGAGAACTGAAACTCACCTGTTGAGCAATCGATCCCGGTGTATCCGTTTTTGCATTCGCAAATACCGTTTTTCAGGCACTTCCCGTTTCCACTACAATTGGTTGGGCAGGATCCTGAAAAAATACGTTCGTTTTATATAATGAAATAAAAATTAAAAAGTGTCAAAAGGGAAAAGAAAATGTTACGTTTGCTACAATCATGGCCATTGAACCCGATAAAACAGTGACATTTTCCATCAATGCAGTCACCATTGGAGTTGCATGAATTCGGGCACTGCCCGGATGTCAAAATAGGGTTTATGCTACAGAGTTCATGATATGCCGGGCAGATAAGTTCACCTACAAAAAAAAAAAAAAAAAAAAAAAAAAAAACTATTGTGCTAAATAAACAGTGTAAATCACAGAAAAATAATGTCAATAATCATTATATGAATAACAAACAAAATTACCATTAAAACCAGGAAACTGAATGGGTCCCCCAGCTTCAGGGCAAGTTCTCCAAATGCCATCAACAGCAACCTGAAAACAGACATCGATTTATGAATTATAAAATAGGAGAAACTTATTTAACATATTGTTTATTCTTTAACCATCATTTATCCAGAAAAATAAAATATCTTTAAGTTATTCTTTAAGCACCTCTAATGTGTTATTTGTACATCTTCGTTGATAACAACCGTTTCCTTGTGTCATAGAGCCTCTTACAAATCCGTTTCTCACTAACGAAGAGGACATACACCTTCACAAAATAGAAATTAAATCATAATCATAAATTTTTCCTTATTAAAACATTATAATTCAAAAAAAATCTACCCAATTATTATTATTATTATTATTATTATTATTATATAACCCTCACCTCGAGTTACTTCCACGCACTTCGCCCAACATTCTATCAGGCTCCCTTGCACTATTAGTGTCTATACACGAACCATCAGAATAAGCTACAAAATACGTGCAATAATCAGCCAATGACGACTGCCCACCTGTCATCAATAATCACCAAGTCAAAATCTTTTTCAACTTTATAAAAAGTAAAAACACTTGTTATGAGATACTCATTTTTAGTCACCTTTGTTAGGTTGAGGAAAATAACGGGCCCACAGAGGAAGATCACCACTATAATTTACAATTGGGCAATAACCCTCGGCTTCACGGTTATATGTACACCCTGTTAACTGTGTTGTGTTGCAATGGTAGGGCCCGTTCCATAGGTTACAAGGGGAAGTTAAAAACTCGGTTCCTTGGTTATGTCCCCAATCAAGATGATCTGCCATGCTGTAATTAGCTTCATACCAACCACTATCTTCTAATAGAGCCAATGTCATCTTTGAAACTACTGATCTTGTATCAACTGAACCAGTCATGATCTCGTTCATCAGAAGTCTCTTTTCCCAATGAGATCCTGATTCAGACAAAAAGTTAGGGAAATCAGAATTGATGTTTCTTTTTGAGTTAATGAGCTTAATGGGTTAAGCACTTATATAGATACCTGAAGTCCCACGGCCTCCACCGTCTTCTAGCTCGAGTCCGGTGAAATTCTCGGAGAATGCCTGCCAACGAAAGTTTTTTATACTTCATTCGTTTGACTTATTTATCCAAAAAAAAAAAATAGAATATTTCTACAAAAGTAAAAGAAGGGGGAAGTGTACCCCGTAATGATAGCGTGAATGCATGACAACGCGTGGGAGCACGACACGTGTCACTGTCCTTCCAAGTTTTTCATCCGTTACAGTTTCGGTAACCTGAAAATATTTTGAACAAGAAAACCAATGATCAATTTAACATGTTTCGGATTTTAAAAATATAAAAAGTTTTGGAATTTAACAATTCACCTGAGTTCGCCTCCTTTTTCTCTCGTCTCTAAAATGTGTAAAGGCATGAGGGTCGAATCCAAGGACATGCATCACCTGCAAATCCAAACTTATTAGGAACACTTTTTATAAAAAGCTCACATCTTTATAAATTTTTTACGAAAAAAATAATAATAATAATAAAAAGAAACCAAACTCACTTCATGTATGAGTGTAGCGGAAAGTAGTGTTTCTGCTTCTGCGGTCAAGTGGCGAGGGGCAACATTCACATGCCCTGTTCAAACAGACTTAATCTGGTAAGCTATATATGGTTGTTTCTTTTTTACTTAATACAGAAAGAACAAAGGAGAATCTTTTATAACTTTATATGCTTTTTCACTCTCATTTACTCTTTCCTTCCATTTCCCAAAGTTTTTTTTTGTCTTTTTCTCGAGTATACTTTTTTAAACATCATTTATCCAGAAAACACTTTGTATTACCTGCAATTGCACGACCCCATTGATCACGTTCACATGCTACGGCCCATGCCAGTGTATTGCCAGATGTCGGTCTTGTGGTCACCAAAAGAACTAAATCAGCATCCGCAACACCCTCTGTCAAGATTTTTAAAAAAAATGTCATCTTTGTAAATCATGAAAAAGATTGGTCAAATGTGAAACTTTGACCAAGATTTACCTTCAACATATTCACGAGGGAGTTGAACACCACCATCTTGACCACATGCAGAGTAACCACTTAACCGCAAGTTTCCTCTTACAGGCTCAACAGCTAAAGCTCTTCTAAACCAATCTGCTGTCTGCCCTAAAGCCTGATCAACATATGAAAAAGACGATTATACCCTTAACATAATAACATACGAATAACACAAAACCCAAGAAGGAAAATGTGAATTTGAAAAATACCCTTCGAAGGCGATGCCTTTTATCCTCCCCTGCTATATCATCTGAAGTGCAATTATACCAGCAATCTCCATAAATTGGTGGATCATTTTGAGGATTACAAGAGGGTGTACCCAAATTAGAAGCTGCAGGGGGTTCACCTAACTGAAAGAAAAAAATAAATAATTAAGAAATTTATATTAAATAAATAAAAAAAGTGAATAAGTTTCAAGATTTTTGTTTGGTTAAACTCACTTTCACTATATCCCCAACTTTCCTGCAGTCTCTAGCAGGTGAGTGACCCACAGCATCATAGTTTAAATAAATTCGGATAGGTTGCTTTGCATTCTTGGGCAAACTTGAAACTTTTTGAATTTCCAATAATGCCCTTCCTGTGTGGTGAAGAGGTTCTGAGGTATCAGGAGCTTGATAAACCTGTGGAGTTACTGAATAAACTTTGTTTCCTGGTTTCTTTCTTCTTTGTTCAATTATTTCATCATGAATACAAGAATGTGATGCAACATTTTCAGCACCCGTTTCTGGCTCTCTCCACTGCAATTCTTTATCGTTGTATTTTGCTTGAATGATGTCCAAAAATACCAGGAGTAATAGAATCTGAAATGTACAACAAAAAATCGATCAATTATTGTAGCTAAAAGAAACATAAAAAGGATGTGAAGTACGAAATTTGGATTTTCTAAAACTGTAAATTTTCTATTTTTTTTATTAGATACACACACAGATCTCTAAAGCGTACAACGACGATAGCCCATCATGAATTCACTTGAAGCATCTCAAATTTAAACTCTAATATCCAAAAAGGGACCGGATTTAGCAAACCCTAATTTTCGTTTATAAAGAAGTAGTCGTACAAACATAAGAAAGATTAAATTGAAACAGTAAAAGAGTATATTACAGACAAAATAGTAATTAAAGACCAAGAAAGCTTCGATTTTTTTAACCAAAAACTGCTGAGGTGAGAAAGGGCGTGAACAGTTCCATTGAAGATTTTGAAAGCTTCAATCTTTCAAATACAAAAAAAAAATGGATAAATAAATAAAACCCTAGAATTTCCATTGATAACAGTACTGAAAAGACAAATTAACTCTAAAAGACGAAAAAACATGATTGAGATTTTACCTGTAGAAGTAATAGCTCAGTCCAACATTTTCGTCTGGAAAAAACAGCACATCTACTATTACCATTACTCCTACAACGAATCTTGAACTCCATTAAATGTGTTGAATCTTCTCCGGCGAAGTAACCGGCACCATCAAATCGCAGCTAACAATGATTCCCAGATCGGCGACCCCACCGTTAATAAAACTCCCAATCTTTCTCGCATTATTCTCGAAAAAACAAAATGGGTTTCGGATATGAACTGCTCTTATGATTTAGACAACATAACAAACTCGAAATACTATATTACACAACGACTGAATGGCGTTAAATTCGCGGAGCTGTAAAAAGTAGACTAATTCTTGTTTCTTCTTCGGTCGCCGGCTTGTAGAAACAATCGATTTTGGACCAAATCAAACAGTGTCTTCGTAGTTAAGGAGTTAAAGTTGTTCTTTATAAAGGGCAGCTGTGTGTTGGGTTTTCGATGAGAGAGAGGAGTGTAGGATTCTTTAAGGAGGAGGAAGAAATGGAGATGATGGTAAAAGGCGAGTGGGTGTGGGTGTGGGTGGAGCAGATTTTTTTTTTCTTTTTTTCTTTTTGATAAATTTATTTCGTCATGATTATATGTGTATAAATTATTAATTTATTATCAAATTGGCAGAAGTAATCCAACACGGTTTGTATATATATTTGTTGTATTTGTACATTAAAGTGTCATTACGCGTGATCTTATCTATGTAGATCCTACAAAATATTTGCTATCCTATGTTTTTGAATAGTTCTTTTGGAAAAGATATCTACAAAAAGTATTTAATATAGAATCTTAATTTAGATTACAATTTATGTTGTTTAAGAGAAAATTACTCTTTCAAAACAAAATGTATTCCTTTTAATAATTAGATGAAAATACACATTTATTTTGTAATTATGAGCATTGTGATTTTGAAATGCCTCAGTTATAGTCTTCCAGCTCTAAACGTTACGTTTTTTTTCATATTATTTCGTAATTTGGTATTGAAATCTCTTATGGATTTTGAAAGGTCGATAGAACAATTTTTCGAACAAATGGCATCAAATCAAGTTTATGATTATTTTGAACTTGAATGTTGAGTTTTTTTTCTTAGGTTTGTTTGAGCATTTCACAATCAACAAATCTTTGATAGTCGATGAACGTATATTCCGCAATGCATATGTCAGTATTTTGGTTGATTTGTTTACAAAATTTAGAGCATGCTATATATAGTTTTCGAATCTATAATAATTGATGAACATATATTTCGCAATACATATGTCATTATTTTGGTGGATTTGTTTACACAATGATAGAACATGTTATATATGTTATACTAGGTGTGAAACTCGTGTATTACACAGATTGTTTTAGAAAAGATTAAACATTAAAATGTAAACAAAAAATATTTTTTAATTTACAACTTTAAATTAAGGAAGAAACATATTTATTACAATTTAATATCATATATATGATGTTTAATACTTTACATATATAAGTATATGACTTTGGGCGTGTTTGGCACAAAGCTTTTGAAAACGTTTAAGAGCTTTTAGCTTTTAGCTTTTGATAAAACGTTCTAGTTTAAACAAAAGCTTCGTTTGGCAATACGAGCGTTTAGCTTTTAGTTTTAACAAAACGCCCCGATTCTAAAAGCTACTTAATGTAGCGTTTAACAAAACGCTCATGAGCTTTTGAAATCATATTCCATAATTACCCTTTAAAATATATTTATATATTTATTTATTTTTAATCAATTGTCTTTTTATGTAATTTTATATATTTTAAAAGCTTCGAGCTACTTTTGTCAAACATTTATATAACAAATAAAAGCTACAGCTTCCCGTTACTAGCTATCTGCTACACGCTACCAGCTACCTGATACCAGCTAACCGCTACCCGCTTCCAGCTAACAGCTACTTTTTCCAAACACGCCCTTTAATTTTAAAAATTAAAACAAACCAAAAATTAACAAGTGGATAATATTTATTTCAAAAATACCACAAAATGACAAGTGTCAAAATTTATGAGAGATTAATATGTGGCAAAAAAAACCATCATTTATTAAGGAGGATATAGTGGGTGTGTAAAATCAAATGTGTTTTGGGTTTTTCATTCGGGAATATATGAATTTCAATTTTTGCAATGTTTGATTCAATATATTTTTAGATTTACAGCATTATTTCATCTGAAGCATGTCATGTGTAGTGGATATATGAAATAGAATTTGTTTTATGTTTTAGATTAATTTTATAATTGTTGAATCACTATAGATGCTTGTCTATTTAGCAATGCATATATCCATAGTTAGATCAATATTTTGTTCGACAGTTTACATGTGGTACATAGGTTAAAAACACTTTGGTTTAAGGTTGAGTAAAGGTGTTTTGCAATATGTGAATCTTTCTCGATCCTTGTATGTCAATTTCGCAATGCATGGTTTTTTTGTATATGTTTAGATTTTAATTATAACGTCCAGATTTTCCAAATGAAAATTTTATTTTTAAATTAGAATTAACACTCATTTTCATATAATTATATTCAAGAAAAAATCATTTGTTCATAAACCATAATAAAAAATTAGAGTTATAAAGATAAGCATCGTAAAATCTCAAATCATAGAATTGATGATGTGTCGCCATCCCACGATCTGATGAAGTATTTGAAAAACTTTTAACCGACAACTGTAAGCACAAAGCTTAGTGAGTTCCCTAAAATACCGTATACAACAATATACATACAAGCATACAACCAAGGCTCTCAGCACAAAGACCGATCTGCCTAACAAGCATCGAGTATTTAGACTCACAACACTTAAGTTGATCTTGCAATCAATTCCTATATATGAGTATCTAGACTCGCAACACTAAAGTTGATCTTATCATCAAATCCTAAATAAAACATATGAACATCATATAGCAAACAAATCACACAACAGACTAACCATTCTACACAAACAAACATAACCTGACAGTACCTATATCCTAGCATACAAGGACATATACTATCACATGTAGTATAGTGAGAAAACTCATTTGGCTAAACAGCAGAACTCAACAGCAACCTCAACAATAGAAACAGCTAACACAAGCCACCTATTGTCAAACCAATACCAGGTCTATAACATTATGTTTCCTTCCATATATGGGTCATGGACTGGAAGTCGATTATGTAAAGGCTTTGGTCCTTCAGGAAGTAAATCTTAGTCCTTACTCCTTATGAAAGGAGGTAATGATGATTAAGAGATTTAACCCTTGAACTGTGTATTGAGCCGAAGGGTAGAAAGGGGAAAGTCATAGGTCGGGTTCTTGCATGAAATATGGATTTTTGTTCGATACGTTTTTAGTCCAAGATATCTAGATAATATTGTGGGGTTCTTCAATACTTTTCTAAGGATATGAAGATCAACGAAAATGGAGTACTAGGCATGGCTAATCGGAGGTTCAACCTGGTACGTTGGTCATACCAGGAGTACGGTAGGTGTACACAAGCTTGATGAAAACCCTAATATTTGGGTCTTGGACCCTATTTAAAGACCTCAACTCATTTCAAACCCTTATTACCTTCATCCTCCATCCTCTCTAACCCTAAGTTTTTGAGTGCTTTGGAGTGTTCTTAGTGTATATTGTAAAAAAGAAGGAGCCCATTGAAGAGGTGTTGGTTGCATTGTAGCTTATAGATCTAGACCTTGTTCACCTTGATCTTTCTTCTTAAGGTATAAAGCTTGAATCTTGATGATACATTTGTTAGATCTAGCTAGTTTTGAGTGTTATGAGCTTGTGGTCACTTTAGTGCATAAAGTTTAGATCTTGAAATTTTGTGACCTTGTTATGAATAAAGTTGGAAACTTTATCTATCTAAACATCATATTGATTCGGATCTGAATGTTGGAGACTTGGACTTAATGGATTAAGTTGAGAAAGATGCACTTTTGGTCACTTTGAGACTTAAAGACTAGATCTTGATTGTTTGCACCATCCTAATAGATAAAGTTGGAAACTTTATCCATTATGGATCTATTAGGAACCATAAAAATGTGATTGTGGTCCTTTTATCCCTTCCATGTAAGAGTTATGATGTCTTAATGGGTTAATAAGTTAGGTTTTTAGCTTTTGGACCTTTTCTAGCCATGGAAAGTCATAAAAGTGGAAACTTTATGACTTAAGTCGATGTTTTTGGTCTACATTTGAGTTTGCATGGAAAGGCCTTAAGGAATAAGCACTTAATGAGAATGAGAGTGTCCAGATGTAGTACGCTTAGCATACCAAGGGGTGCATTGCACGTACCTGGTCAAGGTCCCGTGTTTTGGTCAATGATGCACTACGTTGGGCGTAGTTACTGAGTACGCTTAGCGTACTCAGTCAGTTTGACTTCTTGACTTTTTTACTTTGACCTTTGATCAAGGGTTGACCAAGTTTGACTTAAGGGCATTTTTGGTATTTTGAGCTGTGGTTTGAGATTTGGTCACTATTTGTTGTATAGGTGACTTGTAGAGTTGGTATTCAGAGTAGCATGTTGTTCGGCTATTCCGTCAGACTATGAGGTGAGTTTTCCTCACTATACTTGTGGGTCAAAGGCACCAATTTCGACCCACTAGGTTATGTATCTCGGTATATAAGAAGTTGTTATGTTGTGATGACCTGTTAGATCTATATCGTGGTATATAGGATCTTGTTGTGTTATAGTGATCTGCTAGATATGTGTATATATCCTTATATGATAGGATGTTGTAGTAATGGTATGTTAGTTAAAGTGCTAGTAGACTGATTATCATCTAGTGGAGTGCCCTAAGGGTTGTATGTAGTCATGTAGGATAGCCTAAGAACTCTTGATCTAGGCTTTCTTGCATGTTCCTTGTTTAGTTGTGGCTCTAGGGTAGGATCATCTGTTCGGGTGGCTATCTCACATATGGTTACTTATGGTTACTCATTTCATGAGGTTAGTTGGTAGTAGAAAAGTGTGATGTGAGAGGAATAGTAGGCGGTAGTGAGTTGTATGATTGATGTTTTTCTGTATTATGTGCCTACTTGATCCTTGATTGTTTATATGTCGACATATTGTCGTAGTGGGTTGAGGCGGTCCTGATTTGTATTGTAGGCCAAGATACCCGTTGTGAGTCGGATGTAAGCCGTGGGCACGGAGGCTTGGGAAGAGCAGTTGGGTTGAGGCGGTAGTGTAACAGCTCAAATTTTTCAAACAAATTTTTCTTTTTTAAAAACATAATGGTTTCCATTTTAAACAAGACATAAATAGCTTAGTATTCTGTCAAATACAATTATTCAAAATCCCAAGATCATAAAGACAATCTTCAGTGTGTATCGATCATGCCGGCGCCTTCCCACGGTCCTCGCTAGTACCTGAAATACATGCACAACAACTGTAAGCATAAATGCTTAGTGAGTTCCCCAATATACACTTACGCACATACGCCTTTCCAGGCCCTGACCTTCCGGTCCTCATAACATAATCGCCTTCCGGCCCACAACATATTGCCTTCCGGCCCACATATCATACATAGCACACATACAATTAACTTACCACATATAGCATACATATCACATAACATATCCAACCTTCCGGTCACACAGTCAAACCCTTCCGGGTGCAGTATAGTGAGAAGACTCACCTCGTAAATGCTGAAAGCTAACAACTCCTGAAATCACTCGTGCACAATCCGACGAGCTACAACCTTCCTATAACATCACATATCTCATTAACACTTATAACTTCTAAGGATAACTATTCCTAAGAAGTCAGACTTAGGTCAACTCTGGTCAACGGTCAACGGTCAGCTCGACCGGACTCGGCGAGTACCATGGCGACTCGGCGAGTCTAGGCGTCCTCCAACTTTCTGAGGTTCCTTAACTACTCGTCGAGTACCCTCCTCGACCCGACGAGTTACCCTTGAAGGAATCGCGGGGCCACCCCGACTCCACTCGCCGAGTCTGAAGAACAACTCGGCGAGTTCCAGTAAATCTTCAAGCTACTCGCCGAGTCTGAAGAACAACTCGGCGAGTCCATGCCATGCAGACGAGTAACTGCTTCCTGAATTACGTATGGTCCCAAGATATACAACCATGGGACTCTCTGGACTTCTAAACATCTCATTACTGTGGGTATAACATCTGGGTAATAACATAATAACCCATCTAATCACTAAATGGGTTTTTCATAAACCCTAGGTTCATAAACACATTAACTAACAGAATTGATCCGAGTATTACCTGAGAACGTTCCCTCTGTGTCCCCCAAACCTCAGGACTCGATCCTCCTTGATATTCCTTTGGCCGATTTCTTCTTCTTCTTGTCTAACAAGCTCCTCCAAGTTCCAATAGCTTTCTCTCCTGCCCTAGACGTCCACAACGATTAGGGTTCCTTTCAATCGATCAAAAGACGGAAAATGACGGCCTAAGAGGCGTTATATACGATTCAAACTGAACGGTTAGGGTTTCTGCTGAACAGCGTCGACTCGCCGAGTCCATATCTGGACTCGTCGAGTCCAGTCGCGGACCCGCGACCAAGTCTGCGATCCTACTCGGCGAGTCTAGGCTCCAACTCGCCGAGTCCCCTCTTAAACCACCCAAAAACATAATTAAACAATACCTGAGATTTCGGGCTGTTACAACTCTCCCCCACTTGGGTTAGACTTCGCCCTCGAAGTCTCACTCTGCAAATAGTTCCGGATGCTGCTCCCGCATCTCACGTTCCGGCTCCCAAGTCATTTCCGATCCCTTACGGTGTTGCCATTGAACCAACACCAGAGGTACTTCCTTGTTCCTCAGAACCTTGATCTTCCGATCCCTGATCGCCACTGGTCTCTCCGCGTAATTCAGGCTCGCATCCACCTGAATATCCTCCAATGGAACCACTGCCGACTCATCGGCTATGCACTTCCTCAACTGCGACACATGAAAAGTGTCATGGATCTGACCCAACTCCGCTGGTAACTCCAACCGATAGGCTACCCGGCCTATCCTTGCAATCACACGAAATGGTCCAATGTACCGGGGCCCCAATTTGCCCCTCTTCCTGAATCGAATCACTCCTTTCCAAGGAGAGACCTTCAGGAGAACGAAGTCGCCGACCTGAAATTCAAGCTCGGATCGGCGCCTGTCCGCATAACTCTTCTGTCGGCTCTGGGCAGTCAATAACCTTTGCCTCACTCGCTGAATCTGCTCTGTCGTCTGGAGCACGATCTCCATGCTGCCCATCACTCTCTGCCCCACCTCTCCCCAGCAAATGGGGGTCCGACACCTCCTACCATACAACAGCTCGAAAGGTGGCATACCAATGCTCGAATGATGGCTGTTGTTGTAGGAGAACTCTGCCAATGGTAAATACGCATCCCAAGTACCCCCGAAGTCTAACACACACGCTCGGAGCATGTCCTCCAGCGTCTGAATCGTCCGCTCGCTCTGACCATCTGTCTGGGGATGTTATGCGGTACTAAAATGCAATTTAGTACCCAGCTCCTCATGGAATTTCTTCCAGAATCTAGAAGTAAAGCGCACATCACGGTCTGACACAATCGAGATCGGCACCCCGTGCCGAGATACCACCTCTCTCACATATATTTCCGCCAACTTTTCCGCTGAAGAACTCTCACTGATGGCAAGGAAGTGTGCACTCTTCGTCAACCTATCCACAATCACCCAAATTGCGTCAACTCCCCTAGCAGTCCTTGGCAATTTGGTGATAAAATCCATAGTGATCTGATCCCACTTCCACTCGGGGATCTCCAATGGCTGTAACTTGCCATGCGGTCTCTGGTGCTCGGCCTTAACCCTACGGCAGGTCAAGCACCTCTCAACGAACCATGCCACGTCCCTCTTCATACAGGGCCACCAATATTCTTTCCTCAAATCCAAATACATCTTTGTAGCACCGGGATGAATCGAGAATTTCGATCTATGAGCCTCTTCCATCAAAGTAGTACGCGTACCGCCCGCGAACGGTACCCAGACCCGACCCTGAAACGTCATAAGCCCTCGACTATCCTTAACAAACTCTGGGATTAACCCCACAACCCGCTCTTTCTTCTGCATTTCTGGTCGTACAGCCTCAGACTGTGTCCTACGAATATCATCCAATACAGGAGTCATCACAGTCAGTCTCAAGCATGTGTCTCGCAATGGAGTGCTCTCCGCCCTGCGGCTCAATGCATCGGCTACCACATTAGCCTTGCCTGGGTGGTATAGGATTTCACAGTCATAATCCTTGACCACATCCAACCACCTCCTCTGACGCATATTTAGGTTGGGCTGATCCATCAAATACTTCAAACTCTTATGGTCCGTGTAAATCGTACATCGAACCCCATACAAGTAGTGGCGCCAAATCTTGAGAGCGAACACTACTGCCCCCAACTCTAAATCATGCGTGGGATATCTCGCCTCATGAGGCTTCAGCTGCCTCGACGCATAAGCTATCACATGACCCCTCTGCATCAATACGGCACCCAATCCCGAAATCGATGCGTCGCAATATACCACGAAATCTTCCATCCCCTTTGGGAGAGCTAATACCGGGGCTTCGCACAATCTCTGGCGAAGTGTCTCAAAGGAGGTCTGCTGCTCGGGCCCCCATGAGAATGCAACACCCTTCCGGGTCAATCTGGTGAGTGGCACTGCGATCTTGGAAAAATCCTTGATAAATCTCCGGTAATATCCTGCCAACCCAAGGAAACTTCTGATCTCAGAGGGTGACTTCGGCACCTCCCAACTCATCACCGCCTCAACCTTGGTCGGATCGACCAATATCCCTTTCTGATTAACCACATGTCCTAGAAACTGGACCTCCCGCAACCAGAAGTCACATTTGGAGAACTTTGCATAAAGCTTCTCCGTCCTCAATACCTCCAGGACCTCCCTCAAATGCTCCTCATGCTGCTCTCTAGACCTCGAATACACCAGAATGTCGTCGATAAATACAATCACTGACCGATCCAACATCGGCCTGCATACCCTGTTCATGAGGTCCATGAACACAGCCGGGGCATTGGTGAGTCCAAAAGGCATCACCACAAACTCATAATGCCCATATCGCGTTCTAAACGCTGTCTTCTGGACGTCCTCTTCCCGTACCCTCACCTGATGGTATCCTGATCTCAGATCGATCTTGGAAAACCAAGATGCTCCCTGCAACTGATCGAATAAATCATCGATCCTAGGCAACGGGTAACGGTTCTTGACCGTTAGCTTGTTCAACTCCCGGTAATCAATGCACATCCGGTGTGAACCATCCTTCTTCTTGACGAACAGAATGGGTGCTCCCCATGGCGAGCTGCTCGGCCGAATGAATCCCTTTCCCAGCAACTCCTGGAGTTGCGAGGACAACTCTTGCATCTCTGGAGGGGCAAGACGATAGGGCACTTTAGCAATAGGCGCGGCCCCCGGAACCAGATCGATACCAAACTCTACTTGCCTCACAGGAGGTACTCCCGGCAGTTCCTCGGGAAAAACATCTGAAAACTCACGCACCACAGGGACCTCCGTAACTGACTTCGGTCTCTCGGAAACCTCCCGCGTATCCGTCACATACGCCACAAAACCCTTACAGCCCTGCTGTAGACACTGCCTCGCCCTAGCGGCCGAACAAAAAGCTGATCCTGAACGGGTACCCTCACCGTACACCGAAAGAACTCCCCCACTATGGTCTCGTATGGTCACCAACTGACGCTCGCAGTCGATGACAGCGCCGAATCGGCTCAACCAGTCCATGCCCACGATAACACAGACATCCCCCATCGCAATAGGAATCAGGTCAATCGGGAATTCAACCCCGAAAATCTCTAGTACACATCCCCGAAGAACCTCCGTAGCACGAATCACTTTCTCGTCAGCTATAGAAACTCGCAAAGGTCGACTCAACGATTCACGACTAACGCCGATCTGCTGACTAAAGGCTAAGGACACAAAGGACCTACTCGCACCCGAGTCAAATAACACTAAGGCAGGCACAGAGTTCACAAGGAAAGTACCTACGCGCATAATAACATAAGCATAACATATCGACATTAAAATAATTACACAAATTACAACATACCTGCCACAACATCGGGCGCAGCGCGGACCTCCTCCGCAGTCAGCTGAAAGGCTCTCCCACGAGCCCTCGGGGCCTCGACCTTCACCGGTCGAGTCTCAGTAGTCCTGGCAACAGGTGCAGATCCCTGACGAAGCTGCGGACACTCGGCCTTCCGATGGCCGGTCTGGTTGCAATGGAAGCAAACCATAAACCCCTTGGGGCACTCCCTAGCAATGTGCCCCTCCTTGCCGCACTTGTAGCAGGCACCGGCTCGACACGCCCCATCGTGACCCTTGCCGCACTTTACGCAAGTGCGGTTCTTCGAACCTCCCGTCCTCGAATCGGCGGACTTGATCCGCTTGGCTGCCGGTTGAGACTGAGCCGGCCGCCGGTCTGCCTGCTGAGACTCGGCCTCCTCCCTGGCCTGAGTCTCTAACTCAATCTCACGCTTCCTGGCATTCGCCTGAAGCTCAGTAAAAGTATGGTAAGTGGAGTTTGACACAAACTCCCGGATCTCCCTTCTCAGAATACCCAAGTACCGGCTCATCCGAGCCTGCTCTGTGGCCACCAGCTCGGGGCAAAACATCGCCCTCTCATGGAACTTCCGCGTGATCGCCGCCACCGAATCAGTACCCTGCTTGAGGGTTAAGAACTCCTGAACTAATCGTTCCCGCTCCACTGGGGGAACATACTCCTCCCTGAACATGGTAGTGAACCCCTCCCATGTCACCGCCGCAGTCTCTGCCAAAGTGAAGTTCGCCGTCACGAACTTCCACCAGTCCTTTGCTCCCAGACGGAGCTGGTTCAAAGCGAACCGTACCCTCAGGTGCTCCGGGCATGAACAAGTGTAGAAGCACCCCTCTATATCTGCGATCCACCTCATCGCCGCAATTGGATCCTACGTCCCATCGAACTCTGGTGGCTTCGTGTTGCTGAACTCTCGGAACAGCAATGAATCACCCCCCTGTGGCCTAGCAGCGGCCACAGCTGCGGTAGCTGCAGCGGTTGCAGCCTCAGTCAATGCGGCGTACCGCTCATCGAACGTCTCCATCAGTGTGGTCTTGATAGACCCAAACATCTCCGGGATCTCGGCCCGGATCGCCGCCGCCACCTCCTCATGGATCATCTGACGAATATCCTCGTCACTCACACCGCTCGTACTTGCTCCGTGACGCGGTCTAACCATGATATCTCTGAAATACAACATAAAACTATCAGAGATTCTATCGAGTATAATCGTACTCGATACGCAACCCTACTCAGTCCCAGATATCCCGGGATTCTTACTTGGGCCTCCCACTGACCCGGTGTCCTCGGTAGTACGGGCCCAATACTACCGACCACACCGCATCAATGTTCATCCCAAGTCCTCCTCCCCAAACTCCGGATAATGAGCACTCTACTTCTGATACGCTCTATCTACCCGCATACTAGCAAAGCATCTCATATAGGTAACTTCCCTAGACTAAGGCATCACAAATCAGGCCACTCTAGTCCTATCATGAATACCTAGTCTTCTAGCATGCATAACAATTCATTTCATATAATATTGTAAGGTATTTTGGGGATCTTTACCGTTCGGGCGCTGACTGATCGTACACACTGCTTCTTTCTTGCTTACCACAAAACCATTTACAAAAGTTTATGCCTTTATTTGAAAAGCTTCTTCAAATCCTCGGTTTGAGTTCAGTTACCCCCTAAGGTGCTCCCGAATCCCTCAAACCAAGGCTCTGATACCAATTGTAACAGCTCAAATTTTTCTTTTTTAAAAACATAATGGTTTCCATTTTAAACAAGACATAAATAGCTTAGTATTCTGTCAAATACAATTATTCAAAATCCCAAGATCATAAAGACAATCTTCAGTGTGTATCGATCATGCCGGCGCCTTCCCACGGTCCTCGCTAGTACCTGAAATACATGCACAACAACTGTAAGCATAAATGCTTAGTGAGTTCCCCAATATACACTTACGCACATACGCCTTTCCAGGCCCTGACCTTCCGGTCCTCATAACATAATCGCCTTCCGGCCCACAACATATTGCCTTCCGGCCCACATATCATACATAGCACACATACAATTAACTTACCACATATAGCATACATATCACATAACATATCCAACCTTCCGGTCACACAGTCAAACCCTTCCGGGTGCAGTATAGTGAGAAGACTCACCTCGTAAATGCTGAAAGCTAACAACTCCTGAAATCACTCGTGCACAATCCGACGAGCTACAACCTTCCTATAACATCACATATCTCATTAACACTTATAACTTCTAAGGATAACTATTCCTAAGAAGTCAGACTTAGGTCAACTCTGGTCAACGGTCAACGGTCAGCTCGACCGGACTCGGCGAGTACCATGGCGACTCGGCGAGTCTAGGCGTCCTCCAACTTTCTGAGGTTCCTTAACTACTCGTCGAGTACCCTCCTCGACCCGACGAGTTACCCTTGAAGGAATCGCGGGGCCACCCCGACTCCACTCGCCGAGTCTGAAGAACAACTCGGCGAGTTCCAGTAAATCTTCAAGCTACTCGCCGAGTCTGAAGAACAACTCGGCGAGTCCATGCCATGCAGACGAGTAACTGCTTCCTGAATTACGTATGGTCCCAAGATATACAACCATGGGACTCTCTGGACTTCTAAACATCTCATTACTGTGGGTATAACATCTGGGTAATAACATAATAACCCATCTAATCACTAAATGGGTTTTTCATAAACCCTAGGTTCATAAACACATTAACTAACAGAATTGATCCGAGTATTACCTGAGAACGTTCCCTCTGTGTCCCCCAAACCTCAGGACTCGATCCTCCTTGATATTCCTTTGGCCGATTTCTTCTTCTTCTTGTCTAACAAGCTCCTCCAAGTTCCAATAGCTTTCTCTCCTGCCCTAGACGTCCACAACGATTAGGGTTCCTTTCAATCGATCAAAAGACGGAAAATGACGGCCTAAGAGGCGTTATATACGATTCAAACTGAACGGTTAGGGTTTCTGCTGAACAGCGTCGACTCGCCGAGTCCATATCTGGACTCGTCGAGTCCAGTCGCGGACCCGCGACCAAGTCTGCGATCCTACTCGGCGAGTCTAGGCTCCAACTCGCCGAGTCCCCTCTTAAACCACCCAAAAACATAATTAAACAATACCTGAGATTTCGGGCTGTTACAGGTAGGCCAACAAACCCTAGGTATTCCAGTTCGGTGACTGATTGGACCTGTTGCATGTTGGCATTCCAGTCTGATGACTGATTGGGCCTGGGCATTCCAATCTGATGATTGTGGACCATTATACATGCTTGTATGTTTATCGTATAGGGTATTTTGGGTGAAATTCACTAAGATTTGTGCTTACCCATTTGTTTATGTTATCAGGTTCTATCGATGATCGTGGGAAGGCGAAGGCGGAACTGTACACAGTCATCAACAACATTGAGGATTTTGTGTTCGTTTAAATACTTTGATTTTCAATAAATGTAATTGGGAATAAATGGTTTTTCCTTATAATGGATTTATAATTAGGAAGTTTTACCTTAATAAAAATAAAAAATATGGTCGTGAAAATGGGATGTTTCAAGTTGGTATCAGAGCCCTAGTTTGAGCGAATTGGAGGAGCACTTGTGTGAATCTAAACTCAAGCTAGGATCCAAGAATTTTAATAAAAACGTTTTTGAAAAAGAATTTATAATAAAAGTGTTGGGTTAAGTACATGGGATCAATCTCTTGTCATATTCTTGTTTGATTATTGGCTTGGGATCTGGAACGTGAACCTTTACTTAAAAGAAGATGCAAATGTACAATCAGTCAAAGCCAGAAAAAGGAGAGTGGTTCCCAAAATACCCATACCCATTATTTTGTGTTGAATTTGAACTTGATGATATATATGAATTGTTAGAGAAGCATGCTAATAGTTAATCTAGGATTCTTATATGGACCGTTAGATAGAAGTGTCTAATTTCGGTGATGCCTTATGATATATGGAATTGTGTGCTATATGTTACGTCATTATGTGATTAGTGTGTTCATGTTGATTAGTTTTATATGGTCGGGGTTAAATAGTCTCGGAATGATTGACTTAGCCTTAGTTCATGTTCCTTGTTTGGTTGTGGGCTTAGGGCAAATTCAATTATTTGACAGGCTGTCTGACCCCGTATTGTGTACAACAAGCATGCACAAAAGCAACTAGTGGTGTGGGAATGAGGATGATCCTAGGAAGAGTGCCTTGGAAGTTAGTTATAGCTCATAGGAGAAGTAGGTGTTATCATATCTAGGAATGGTCTAGTGTAGTGACTTAGGACATTGGGATGAATTCTAAATCGACTACAGATAGGTGTGGAAGGTAGTATAGGCCCATACTACTGAAAGCATAGGATACATATGAGGTTCAGGAGGAATCTCGAGGTTACTAAGGAACTAATAGGAATATGGTCGGGTGTGTTGAGCACTGTTTTTTGATGTATGATCTTTCCAAGGTTTATTTTCAGTATGGCGGCTTTTGAAGGTTCGGGATCAGGAGATGGTGGCACTGGGGGAGCAGGTACGAGTAAGGAGGAGATCAACGGGATTATTTCTGTCGGTGTGGCCGAGGCAATCAAGGAGGCGATTTCGTAGTTGTTTGAGTTGGTCAAGACCACGTTTGTCGAGGAGTTTGATCGGTGTTATTTCACCATCACACAGATAGCTACTTCCGCAGCCACAACAGTCATCGCCATTGCAGGATCCCAGGGAGGCGGGTGATGCAGTACCGAGAGTTCATTTATACGAAGCCTCCGACATCCAGACGTGACAAGGACCCAATCATCGCTTCGAGATGGATTTATGACGTGGAGGATGTTTCTTCACATGTTCATGTCTCAAGGTCCAAAAGATGAAATTTGCATTGAATCTTCTTTGTTGGGGTGTGAATGTAACGCCCTGTTTTGAATCGTTTTCCATTTTAGAGTAGTGATCAGGGATTGGGTATTATCGGGCTTGATTCCCTTGAAGAATTGAGGTTTTGACTAGTTTGGGGGTGGATAATGCAATTTGGATGATTCGGGTTTTTGGTTTGTGTTTTGGAGTCAAAGGGTACTTTAGTAATCTGTCAGCTCGGGCTTTTATGAAAATTGGAGGTTTGTTCATGAAATGGTAAGACGATTATGGGTTGATTAAAGCGTAGAGCTTCTCGTTACCTTTTTATGGATATAAGGATTGTCGAAATCGGATTTATAACAAAGAAGTTATGGCCTTCAGAGTGCTTAAGGGTTTAAGGGGAAACTCTAGTACGCGGGGCGTACCTAGGGAGTACACGCAGCTTAATGGTGTGAAGTGCATTACGTTGGGCGTAGTGTGGTGTACGCTTAGCGTATTGCGAGGGTGGAAATAGGGATGTGATGTAACATCCCGTTATTTTTCTATCTTGTAAAGCTAATCAATTCAATCAAAAGTCATACTTGTTTCTGTTAACTTATAGCTTTGTTAAGGGTCTGTTTGAGAGTTCTAAGCTTAGTAGACTCAAGGATTGTGTGTTAGGAAGTATTAACTTGAGATCATTGAGTTGCAATTGAGCCAGAAACACCTTCACAAAGAGTTCACTGCCGTAAACTAGGGTTTACGGCCGTGAACCCATGATGGTCGTGAACTTCTCATCATAAGTATGGTGTTCCTTCATTATTCTTCATTTCTCACATCCTCAAGTCTAGAACTCTCAAAACTCTCTCAAGTATTATCAAGAACACTCTCCTTTCTCATCAAAATCGTAAGTGATTCTACCATATTCACTTGATATCCTTCTTATTCACAAGAAACTCTTTGATTTCATCCATGAATTCAACACTTTTGGTTTAGATCTTCAAATCATCATCCTTTACACCAAGAACACCAAAAACACACACTTGTTCTTAAGCTGTAAACTCCTTAAAGACTTCCAAAACGTGAGTAACTCTTCTATCATCTTGTTATACATTAGAAACACTTGATTCCAACCAAGAAACAAACACCCAAATGCATGATCTTCAAGAGTTAACGGTCGTGAACCCTTCATCCATGGTCATGAACCCTTCATAAGATCTTGAGGTGGTTGTAAACCCTTCATAAGATCTTAAGGTGGCCGTAAACCTTCATGAGAACAAGTCTTGGCCGTAAACAATTCATGTGTATGGCCGTAAACACCTCTATGGTCGTAAACACTTATAGTGTGGTCGTGAACTCCTTTTCTTTCAATCACATGTGATTGTAACACTTCATTTCAAGTGTTTCCTAACACCTAAGGTTGTTTACCTTACATCATTAGTTGTTATACACACTAATTATACACATATATGTGTCATTATATGATTAATAGGATCCATTTGTGTTCAAGATGTCACTTGGCATTCTTAACATCCTATATCAAGTCATCAGTTGAATCACCCTCCAAAAGGTGAGTTCATACCCCCGTATTTTCATAGTTTTTATAGTTTTAAGGGGGGGATACAAGTCTAACACAAGGATTTTATGTTACAAATAATTGGATTCCAATTATCTTATCAAAAATGGATTTCAATTATCATTAAATCAAACACTTTTAAATTATGTTAAAATGACATTAATTCATCAAAAGTATTTCAAAATGTTAAGCTCTTTAAATGATTTTATAAACTTATATTTTTCCCCAAAAATCATATTTATATAAATAAGATTTAAAAAGTTTATGACTAATAACTCACTTTGGTTCCTTTTCCTTATTTGGATGTAGGCTTAACGTATCGGTTATTTGTTCGAATATCATTTAAATTTTATATATATATATATATATATATATATATATCATAGTATATGTGTATAAATATAAAAGTTAATTCATTTAGTTTAGACACCCTCTGTAACATGTTGAGTAAGGGGTTGCATTCATGAACACTCAATATCAATTCAGATTTTACATATAAATTATAATAGGAATAATTTATGATTCACAGAACATTAATTTACAATTCAAGTGTACTAAAGTACACTGTTTTACAAGAACAAAGGTTTGATTCAAAACTAAACAAGAGTATACATCTTTCATATACTAATTCAGGGGAATACTATCAATCATTCATTTCAGAATGATTGGGTTTTCATAACTATTATACATGTAACATCTATATGCTTTTTATGAGTCATTTGCTTCAGGTTGTTTAATTCATTTAAACAACATAGTTAAAGTCCTGACATTATAACCAGAATCTCCAGCCGGGGATCAAAACAATGTGTGTATAGATCTATACTGGGATTAACAACCCCGCACTCAGACTGCTAGCTACAGTCAGGCATACACGCCTACGAGTGACAGTTTTTGACGCCTTCAAAGCGTTGAGTCAGGCCATCTAGTCTCGGTATGGTTATAATAACTCATTAAAAAGATATTAACAATACTTTAGTGTATAATTAACTAAACATAAGTACATTTTCAAATTACTAGTTTACAAGAGACAATTTATAGTATTACGTTACAGTTTACAATAACAGCTGGGGGAACCGGGCACACTCACAGTTACTAGGGGTGAGCAAAACCGAACCCGGAAACCGAAAAACCGAAAAAAACCGACAAAACCGAAACCAAAAAACCGAAACCGAAGCATAAACCGACGGTTTGGGTTTAGAATTTTCAAAAACCGAAATTTTCGGGTTGGGTTCGGTTTTTGGGTTTGGAAAAAACCGAAAGAAACCGAACCGAACCGAATATCATATATTATATGTATTCTGTGAGTTATATATGTATATATATGTAGTTTTTGGGTTATAAACACAAGCTGAAGCATTGCTTCACTGGTTAACGCGTTTGGCAATTGTTTGAAACGTCGCAGGTTCGAATCTTTCTAGTGTTGTTTTTCTCGATTTATTTTGGCAATGAGTTAAGTTCATCCCACATCGCCCCAATTACTAAACTCAGCCAATATTCTCTTCTATATAAGCTTTCCACCCTCTTTCTTTCTATTATCTCTAACTTTGATTGAGTCCCACATCGCTTGTGATATCTAAATATCACTTGGCCTCTCCATTATATAGTTTATGGTTGAGTTGGGATTTAGAAATAAGTTTGAGATTTGGTTTAAATTATAAAACCGAAACCGAACCATGAAACCGAAGTTTAAAACCGAAAACCGATAAACCGAACCCATTGGTTTGGGTCTCGGTTTGGGTTTGAATTTTTAGAAACCGATCATTTTCGGTTTGGGTTCGGTTTTAGATCAAAACCGACCCAAACCGACCCATGCACAGCCCTAACAGTTACAAGTTTTACATAAAGGAATATAAATACAGAACATTGGTTTACAAACAGAACAGTTTTATGAGATTAAACCACTTTCCACATACAACAGAAAATATAGGATTTTCTAGAACAGTTTACATATTCAAGAAACAAAAAACATACTTTCAAACATAAATACTTATGCACTCATTCAACTTTATGTTGATACTCTCTTTTCAAATTACTTGTATTCTCATGAAATCAGTAGACAGGTACTCCCCGAGCTTTTTAGAATATGGAGCTATTTTTGAGTCATGTCTTCTTCTTTTGTATAACTATTTTGGTGTCAATATACATTGATTGAACACATGTAAAAACTTATACATATTAATGCAATGGTTTTTTGTACTTTGATTACTATGATGCATGTGTTGTGATACTACAAATGAAGTCATCCACCCGGACATTTCCACCGTCTGGTTTGGGGGTGTGACATGTGATACCTTGTATGTTGGGCGTACGAGGAGTACGCTGGGTGTACGAGGGTTAAAGGAAAAACCCTAATTTGGAAGTTGTACCCCATATTGTGACATCCCCATTTTTACGGCCAGAAAAGACCGATTTTGTTTATGCTTTATAAAAATCAGAGTATCTCTTTTAATAAAAATGTTGCGGAATTTGTTCCCAGAAAAATGTGATAATCGTGTTAACAAAGCATTTCTAAAGAAATATATTTTTATTCACTTTTAAAACATTTAGGATGTCATCGTCAATACAGAAACATAAGCATAAACAGAACTTACATTCATTTACTCTAGTGATCTACATCTCTTTTAAATCTCTCAGTGTAATGTGACTTCATATCAACACCTGTGATATAAATAAACTGAGTGGGTCAGGTTGGGAAACCTGGTGAGTACATAGGGTTTTCAACCCACAATAATACAATTATTATGTTTAAACAATCAAACAATCAACCCAATTATCCATCCCCATTATCTTCTTTATTCTTAAGGATCTACCCTAAGAACCAGCTATTTCTCATTCATTCATTCCTAAGGATCATCCTAAGGAAACAACATGAAGTCCATTATTGCGAATGACACATTGGTCAAGCGCAGCTGCTAATCTTGTCACTTAGGCGCAGCTTCCAGAATTGGGACATTTTCTATGAGGCGCTTCTGCCGGTATTGACCTTTAAACGCTACTGTCATGGTCATAAGGCTCCCTATTAGGCGCAGCTGCCGATACTGTCCTTACAGCGCAGCTGCTAGGACGTTTACCGTAGATCTAAATCATCTACGGGTTGTGGCGCAGATGTCGGTGCTCATCTATAGGGTACTAGGTCCATTGTTGCCAATGTATACCTATAGGGTAGTAGGTCGGTACTACTAATGTTCCTCTATTTCAGCTTTTATCCCTCATCATTCATCTACCCATGTTTTACCCAACATATTTTGTAGATATAAAATACTTTATACAGTTTACATCATTTAAAACATGTATAAAAATCTTTCACTAGCATAGACAACAAGTATTCAGACAATATGCACACATAGCATGTAATTTATATTAAATACTTCATATCTATGTGTAAGATGAAAGTAACTATGCACTCACTTGAAAGGTGGTGACCCAGCACTCGGACAGCGCTTCGATACTCTCAAAACGATTTTCTTCGATAAAACCTAGTACCAATACCACTAGGGTTTAGTCTAACGATAACCGCGACAAATTAATTAGTCTGACTACTATTATTATTATTATTATATAAGCATTAATAACACTCGATATAACTCATAATAATAGCCCAAATAATTATTTTAAGGGCCTAATAACATTCCTATAATTATTTGAAAGCTATATTAAAAATTGTGTAAGCGTAGCTCACTTACAGCGGATTTTAACGAAAACCGGAACTTAATTTGGAGCAGCGTTTCGAAACCGAAATACCCTTTTTCTCGGGACTCCGGGAGCCTCGGGGCTTCCTTCGGGAGCTAGGGGATTTTTCCTAGGGTTTAGGGGGTTAAAATAGGCTAGAGAGAGAAAGTAATTTAGAGAGAGAAAGAAAATTGGTGTGAGAATTCGGAAGGCTTCGCTGCCCTTTTATAGGTGCCTAATCTCGGATTTACGTTGGGCGTACCGAGGGTACGCTGGGCGTACTCCTCAGATAAGACTTCCAGCTGGCTTCGCACGTGGACCGACCTCGGAGTGGAAAAGAAGCGAACGTACGCGGGGCGTACTGGACCTCGGACGCGGGGCGTAATGCGAGGCGACGTGTCCCTCATTCGAAGCGAGCCGTGATCAGCAAGCGACGGTCAGGATTAAGCCACGTCATCAGTCCATGCATCAGCTTCGCAAATTCACTTTCCAACTTTAAAAATTCGTAACTTTCGCGTATGAGATCCGTTTTTGACGTTCTTTATATCCACGCGAAGGTGGGAACGTACTCTACAACTTTCGTTTAGACTCCGTCGGCTAATTTTGAATTGATTTTAAATTTTATATTATTAACAGGCTGGGATAGGATTGGTCCGTTAAATCCTCATAACTTCTTCATCCGACGTCTGTTTTCGCCCGTCTTTTTCTTGTTACGCTGCTCTTAATGAGATCTTCGATTCTCGTTCAGTTCGTGTCGGCTAAAAACCGTTCGATCTAATATTCGAATTTCGGGTTGTACACTGCTAACCCGAAACTTCGAAAAATCATAACTTCTTCATACGAAGTCATATTTGGGCGTTCTTTTTATGGACTCTCTTAGTTTAACATATTCTACGACTTTTGTTTAGATTGCTAAGGCTAAAAGGTCCTCCATCGTAAATTCACTATTTACGTCTCCCGGTGCCGTGCCGGTTTTGCCGTAAAACTTCGGCGGGCCATAACTTCTTCGTTATAACTCGGATTTTGGCGTTCTTTATATGTACGGAAACCTTGTAACATATACTACAACTTGGTTAAGATTATTTATTCTAAATAACCTTTTTCTGGAAAGTCGTTTTCGACTCTTATTGCCTCTAAATTAACTAGCCCGGATCTACGGGCGTTACACATATACACACATTAAGTCTTTTGGATGGCCTTTTTACCAGCTTCCAAGTCCCCAAAACCCTAGAAATCGTCTCTAAGCCTCCATGGTTGTTATTTTGAGCCCATGGTGTGCATTTTGGTGTTTTTGGTTCATTTCCAAGAAGATGGAGTTTGGTGCAAGGTTATGGATTAAGTAAGAGCTTGCTGATCTTGATTATGTGCTTCATTTCCAACTTGTTTGAGGTAAAATGTTGTGATCTTGTTCATTGTTGGCTTAGATCTATGTGGTATGAGTTTTGGTCCCTTTTTGGACCCAATAATGAGATCTAGTGGTTTGGTACCACTCCAGAAGCTATGAGTTGCCACTCTTGATGTTTCTGAGGTTCTAGATGCATAAAGTTGTATCCTTTAGGGTTTGGAAACCCCCATGCATGAGATGGTGTCCATTTGGTGAAAGTTTAATGCTCTATCTTGTAGATTGGGTCTTTTGGGGCATGCAAAGTCACCACGATTCTAGACATTTGAGTGGACTTAGATTTGTGATTTGCACTTTTGGACTTAATCATTAATAGCTTAATGTCGGAATTGGCTTAATAAATAAGTACGGTGATCATACAAGTCTGTATGCATAGCGTCCAAGCCAAATTGCATGTACGCTTAGCATACGGTTGAGTACACCCCGCGTACTCAGTCAGGAGGGTTTTTGCTTTTGGGCTTTGTGTTGGGCTTCCTTTTTGGGTTTGGGTGTTTGAGTTCTTAATGGGCCATCTAAGTATACGTGTTTTGGACTAGGAATTTTGGTTGGGCTTTAGGGCAAGGACCATGTAAGGGGGTTTGGGACCAATTTGGAAAATTGGGCCATATTTAGGCGTTGATTGGTTGTTTGGTTTTCCGGCCTTTCAGATTGTAAGTTTGGGCCTTAGTCTTGGACCAAGCTAGGATAGGCGTAAAATGGTCTTTTTACCTCGAGTATGGATTTATGGTTATGGTTTGGAACCTAATTGTTAATTGGGTGTTGTTTTGATATTGATAGTTCGGGGAATCTGTCAGCCAGCAGCCAGGATCGTCTGTGTGATTCGGCAGTGCGAGGTAAGTCTCCTTACTGGGTTTCGCGGGTCGAAGGCACCAATGTCGGCCCATTGTTTACATGTTAGGATGCTAGATGTATGTTCGACTCTTTCATGTGTTAAATAATGGTATACTTACCGAGTAAGGCACAATGCCAGGCAGGGCCTGATGAGGATATCATATGTTAGTTATCAGTATGTGTTTTTATGCTTACTGAGCGAGGCCTCATGACGGGCGGGGCTCGATGACTGTATGGGATGTTATAGTCTTTGTGATTATTACATGTTCTAGTAAGGTTATATGTTTATATGATTATATGGTTATATGATTATGTGTGTATCGGGCGGGGCCCAATGTAAGGCGGAGCCTGATTATAGACAGATCTGTAGTATGAGCGGGGCTTGATGTCGGGTTGGGCACGAGGCCGAGTGGGACTCGAGACCGGGTGAGGCCCGATGGAGGGCGGGGGCCCAATATGTGATTTATGTATGTGTGGTATGTGGTATCTTAGGGAGCTCAGTAAGCATTGTGCTTACGGTTTTCAGTTTATGTTTCCGCTTCGGTTTTCAAATGGAAGAGCTCGGGATGATTGCAGAGCACACACCACATGTTTTCGCATTTTGTGATTTACTCTGTTTTGATAAATCTTGATTACCTTGGTTTTATGGAAATGTTATGTATTAAAGATTTATTAATCTAAAAACGAAAATTTCATGTCATTACTTTTGGGACGTTACAATGAAGGATTGGTGGGAGTTTGTGACCCAAGGTTTTTTGCATGTAGAGTGAACTACAGTGACTTGGGAGTAGTTTATGGACATGTTGTGAGCGGAGTATGTTCCTCTTGTGGAGCGGGAGCGACTAGAACAGGAGTACCGGTCGCTTAAGCGTCGACTCGGTGACAGAGATCACCAAGATGATTATAGAGAGAGCTCTTTTTTGTAACGCCCGCGTTTCGGGGCTAAGCATTTCTTAGACAATGTAATAGTCTAGTTCAACTATTGTAACTCTTTTTGAAGTAATAAAGATGAGGTATTTGAATATTATGTGAATTTACATGCTTATTACTTATTTATAAATGTGTAATAAATAACGAATAAAAATAAGCATCAAAATTAAAGTGTGAGATAAACCCGATACCTTTACATAAAGTTGTAGTGGTCGAAACAAGGATTCCATAGATATAAAGAACGCTGAAATCCGAATTATAGCAAAGAAGTTATGACCCGTTGAAGTTTCCTGATGGAACCGGCTCGATACCGGGAAGCGTAAATAGTGAATTTATGATAGAGCGAGTTTTAGCCTTAGTGATATAAACAAAAGTCATAGAATACGTTAAACCGAGAGCTTCCATAAAAAGAACGCCCAAATCTGACTTTGTATGAGGAAGTTATGATTTTTCGAAGTTTTGACATAGCAGTGTACATCCCGAAGTTCGAATATTAGATCGAGCGGTTTTTAGCCGACACAACCGAAACGAGAATCGAAGATCTCGTTAATAGTAGCATAACGATAAAAAGACATACGAAAATGGACGTCAGATGAAGAAGTTATGAATTTTTAACGGACTAATCGTGTCCCGGCCTGTTAAAAATACAACTTTTAAAATAAATTCAAAATTAGCCGACGGAGTCTAAACAAAAGTTGTAGAGTACATTCCCGCCTACGTGTGGATATAAAGAACATCGAAAACGGAGATCATATGCGAAAGATACGAATTTTTAAAGTTTAGAGTCGAATTTGGGAAGCCTATTGCTCAATCGATGACGTGGCACAATCTGGACCCTCCATTGTTGACTCGGTACTCACCTTGGATATGTAACACGTCCCCCCTCGCTACGCCCAACGTCCGAGCTCGGAACGCGCGACGTATTGCTGTCTTCTGCGAACCGAATTAAGCCACGTCTCCCCACCGAAGCTTCGACACAAGGCGATCTTATCCGACGAACGCGCCGCGTACCACCTTCGGTACGTCCAGCGTAGACCGAAGGCTCGCCCTATAAAAGGCAGCGAAGGCTACCGAATTTCTTGCACATTTCCACTCATTCTCTAAATTACTTTCTCTCTCTAAGTGCCCTAACCCCCCTAAAAGCCTAAGTAAACCCCCTAGCACCCGAAGGAAGCCCCGAGGCTCCCGGAGTCACGAGAAAAGAGTCTTTCGGCTCGGGAACGTTGCTCCACCGAAGCCTGGTTTTCGAGAAACCTCGTTGTAAGTGCGCTACGACTACACTATTTTTAATATAACTTTTAATTAATTATAGTAACATTATTAGGACCTTAAAATAATTATTTGGGCTATTATTATGAGTTATATAGAGTGTTGTTTAACACTTATATAATAATAATAATAGCTAGATTATTAATTAGCCACGGTTAACGTTAGACTAAACCCTAGTGGTATTGATACTAGGTTTTATCGAGGGATAATTGTTTTGAGATATCGAAGCGTTGTTCGAGGGCAGAATCACCACATTTTCAGGTGAGTGCATAGTTACTTTCAGCTTACACATAGATATGAATTATTTTATATAAATTACGTGATGTGTGTGCATATTACCTGTATACTTGCTATCTATGCTGGATGAACAATTTTATACATGTTTTAAATGATTTAAACTATATATATATTTTATATCTACAAAATGTGTTGGGTAAAACATGGGTAGATGTAATAGTTTTTGTGTGACAAAATAAAATGATGAGAGGCCTCGTTATAGATGTTATTGATGATCCAGTCGTCTAGCGAAGTATAGATGACAACCACGGACTATTCTAGACAGTCCTGTAGAACACTAGCAGGCTCGCAACCTTTAGGTGTTTATTTGAACTGTGTGCTCACCAGGTGTACTCCATCCCCCACATGGTTTCCTTAAGGACATTTATTGCTGAGGAATCCCCTTAGCAGTAGTGTCTATCCCGATGATAATCATTAGGCTAGGTCCCTTATGATAGGTGTTTAGGGACGTAATAAGAGGATAACGGGAATGGGTAATCAGGTTATTGTTGATTGTTGAAATTAATAAACTTATTTATTGTGGGTTGAAACCCCTATGTGCTCACCAGGCTACCAAGCCTAACCCACTCAGTTTCTTGTATTACAGGTAGTGGCGCATGAGCATAGATGTGATGTATTGGGATGAGAGATTAAGGCATTTTAGGCCTGTAAATATGGTATAATGTAGTAAGGCCAATGTTGCATTGTTTATGCTTATGATCTGTATCGAACATGACATCCTGGGTCTTTTTAATGAAATACATTTCTATGGAAATGCTTTTGATAAATCTTTATCATATTTTGTTTTGGGACAAATTTCGCAACACTTTTATTTAAAATGTTACTCTGATTTTCAAACAAAGCATAAACAAAATCGGTCTTTTCTGGCCGTGAAAATGGGGATGTCACATTTTCTGCCCTGAGTACACCGCTTCAAAGCAGACACATATGTCGCAATACTTAAGTATGCTCAAGACTAATATTCGAGAGTTTGTATATACTCAAAAGTACCAGACCTTGAGCAAGATGCAGTCAAGCGCCAGGAGGAGGGAGATTGAGTTGGAGATTCAACAGAATGAGGAAGGGACAGCTTCAAGACAGTATCCGTCAGCGGCCAAGCGGTTCAAGTCCGCCGGTCGGAGTTCGGAATCAGCTAAAGGGAAGTGCAGATATTTTGTATGTTACTGGTGTGGAAAAGAGGGTCATTTTGGTAGAGATTGCAGGTGGAGTTCGTGAGTTTGTTTTCATTGCAGCCATGTGAGCCACATCAAATCTCTTTGTTTATTTCCCGTTTCCAGTAAGGTGTTGGACCTTGCACCCTTAGCTTAGCAGTTACCCGACGGTCGTCATGGGACAACAGGATTTTTGGGGGCTGAGTTTTTGAGTTGTTTGTTCTTTTTATGAATGAATTAATCATCTTTTCCCTTGGTTGCATGCATGTTGGAATTTGTGAATGTGGTGTGGATTTAGAGTCTCCTATGTATCTGGATATCAATGGTTGGGATCAAGTAGTAGAGTGCAAGTTGGTTTGGGTATCAAGGGTTGTGAAGTTGTCAGATTCAAGCATACTTCAATTAGGGGAGAATGAAACCTCATAGCGGGAAGACCCTTTACCAAGGTTCAATTCTTAGTCAGTATTTCTCCAAGTTCAAGACTTTCGTGAAACTGTTAAATTTTCTGGTTTCGCTTCAGGTTTATCGTCAGCTATTGGTTTTCCCTCGAGTTATATTAGGTTTAATTGCAATAGAAATTTGTAGGGCGTGTTTGTGCATTAGACTCTAGAGTGTTAGAAGCCTTGGTTGAGGGATGTGGTGAGACCTTCCTTGCATGGTCTAGTCTAATTGGGCCAAGGAAGTTTGAGTTGCAGCCCAAGGGCCTAATAGGGTTAATTAAGTCTTGTTGGGATGAATGTATGTCTTGTTAAGCCTGAGTGTTGTTGTTGGTTAGTAGATCGGGGTATGCCCGAGTGCCGTTCTTGGTTAGTAGATCGGGGGTAAGCCCGAGTATTATTAGTAGATAGTTGAACAGAGATGTCAGAACGAGTAGGAGTATGGCTTAGAATAGTATGTGATCGTTTGGTTTTCTTCGCATTTGTGCACTTATATGCAGAATGTAACGCCCGCGTTTCCAGGCTAGACATTATTGTTGATGTAATAGTCTAGGTTAACCTTTGTAACTATTTTGAGGTATTAATGATGAAATATTTGAGTATTATGTGTTTTATGCTTAGTTGTGTGGCTTAACTGAATTAAGAATAAAATAAGCGTCAAAATTAAAGTGTGAGATAAGCCTGATATCTTTACAAAAAGTTGTAGTGGTCGAAACAAGGATTCCGGAGATATAAGGAATGCCGAAATCCGAGTTATGACGAAGAAGTTATGACCTGTCGAAGTTTCGCGACAGAACCGGCATGACTCCGAATGACGTAAAATATGAATTTAAGATAGAGCGATATCTATCCTTAGTGATCTAAACGAAAGTCGTAGGGTTTGTTAAACCGAGACCGTGCGTGAAAAGAACGCCCAAATCTGACTTCGTATGAGGAAGTTATGATTTTTCGAAGTTTCGACTTAGCGGTATGCAGCCCGAATACTCGAAATAGAGATCGAGTGATATTTAGCCAAAAAATTTTAAATGAGAATTGAATATCTCATTGATAGTAGTCCAACGATAAAAAGACAGACGACAACGGAGTTCAGATGAAGGAGTTATGAATTTCGAACAGAGTTTTCCTGTCCCGGCCTACTAAAAATACTATATAAGTAATATACTTATAATATATTAAAAATCCATTCAAAATTATCCAATGGAGTATAAACGAGATTTGTATAGCATAATCTCACCTTCGCGTCGATATAAAGAACGTTGAAAACGGAGTTCGTATGCGAAAGTTATGAATTTCTGAAGTTCGGGGTGTGAACCCCAAAGTTGTGTCAGAGACCACGACGTGGCAAGCAGTGCCACGACGTGGCAAGTCTTCTGACACCTCCGGGAGTCCCCCAGACGCAACTTGCGATGACGCATGCAGTGATGATCAAGCCCACAACGTGGATAAAGGTGCCACGACGTGGCAAGGGCAGATTTTGCCTTATAAATAGATTTGAAGGGCCAGCCGTTTAGGGTTGCTATTTTCTCTCCTCTCTCTCTCTCTCCCGTTTTACCTCGATTTACATGCAAGAAATATCCCCAAGAAAGTCCCAAAGCCCCGAAGATCCCGAGAAGTGCAATTCCCGAGCCGAAGCTCTGCCCACGAGGAGTCCGGTTTTTGTGAAGATCTTCCAGATCTACCGAAGAATACTACTTCTACAAGCCGTAGTGCTGTCTGATCATCTTCTGATCAAGTGAGTGTGTAGTTACTTTCTTCTATCTCATGGATATGATTTATTCTCTATGAAATATGTGTTATGTGTATGTGTCTCATCTTTTATCTGGAATGTGTTTTGAATGAACATACTATACAGGTTTTAAACTATGTATAAAAATGTATATTTTATCTACTAAAATGTTAGGTATAACATGGGTAGATAGTTGTCTTGTGATAAAAAGATGAGAGGCCTCGATGTTTTTGATTTAGTCATCTAGCGGAGTTTAGATGACGACCACAGACTTTTCTAGATAGTCCTGTGGAAGGCTAGCAGGCTCGCCACCTGTAGGTGTTAATGAACTTGGGTGTTCATTCACTGTACGCCATCCCCCTCATGGTTGCCTTATTTGACTTATATTGCTGAGGAACCCCCGAAGCATGTGTTGTCGTCCCGAATAAATATTCTTAGACTAGGTCCCTTATGTTAGTTGTCTTAGGGACGTAAAGTGAGAATAACGGGAATGGGTAATTGGGTTATTGTTGGTTAGTGGAATTAAATATAATTATTTATTGTGGGTTGAAAACCCTATATGCTCACCAGGCTCCCAAGCCTGACCCACTCAGTTTATTTGTATTACAGGAAGTGGCACAAGGGCATAAGATGGATGAATCATCAAGTTGTTTTGTTTATAAGTTTGTATATGTATATATTTGTTGAATGACTTCTAATGTTATCGTTTATGCTTTATGGTCTGTTTCGGAACATGACATCCCGAGTTTTGATTATATAATGAAAATACATTTCTTGATGAAATGCTTTGGTAAATATTATTTTATCATACTTTGTTTTTGGGAACAAATTCCGCAACTCTGTCAAATCAAAAGGATTTACTCTGAAATTATTTTAAAAGCATAAATGAAAATCGGTCTTTTCTGGTCGTGATTTTGGGGATGTCACACAGAATTAGCATGACGGTGGTTGGCCGAGAAGGTTTTGGGCCGATCAAATTTGTTGATTTTTGGTCGGTTTCGTTGAGATGGGGGTTGTGTCAGATTTTAGAGTCTCGTTTGATTGTCTTGAGCATAGGGTGGAACCATTATTGATGATGGTTTCAGATGTTTGCATTTCAGTGGCCTCAGCCGCATTGAAGGGGGTCAAGTTTGAAGGACCTTCAGGGGTTATATCATGAAGTAGAAGCGAGGACTGATTTCGAGACAAATCTAATTTAAGTGGGGGTGAATTGGAACATCCTGTTTCCTGCACTACTAGAAAAACAACCTTTTACGACGCGCAATGCGTGTCTTAAAAGGCGCAGACGACGCGCAAATTCGTGTCAAGAAAGGCCCTGTAATAACGAGAGACGACACGCTTTTGCGCGTCGTCTATTTACGACATGCATTTACGATGCGCAATTACGACATGCATTTACGATGCGCAATTACGACACGCATTTACGACGCGCGTTTACGATATGCATTGCATATCAAGAAAGACCCTGTCATAAATGAAGATGACACGCATCTGCGTGTCGTAACCTTATGGCGCACATTTACGACTCGCATTGCGTATCATTAAAGCCCCTGTCAAGAAAGGTCATGTCATAAATGAAGATGACACACTTTTTTTGCGTATCATAATTTTATATTTAAAAAAATATTATTTATAGATTTACTAATTTTCAAATTAAATTTGTATTTAATGTCTCATAATAGAAAATAAAATATCATATACAAAAAATTACAACCCATTGCATAAAATTTAATGTCATACAAATAATCGTTACATGGAAAGATAAAACAAATCAATAGAAGTTGTAACAAAAATTTACAAACTAATTAGATACAAGAAATATAAAAAAAAATATACCCTCAAATGCTTTTCAAAGTCTAATCTCCATGTCAGCTCTTCAACTCACTTCTCTAGTTTGTCCTTAGCTTCTCTAAGAGCTCCAACATCTCTTGCAGCCTGTGACAACATATTACAATTTTTTAATTACTATTTATTCTTATAATTCGAAGCATTTAGATAAAATTGTAATATATAATACTTAGATTTTTTTAAAGAAAATCCACTCACCAGCTTCAACATTCTTAATTCTTTCCTTGCTGCCTTTGAGGAAACTCTCTTTACTTGATAACTTTTAGCTGCATTAAGACAAAATACAAATCATTATATTTCTACCCTGTTCTTATTTTTAACCTTTAGTTGAATTTCAAAATGAAAATGACAAGATTTTCTTACAATGTCCATTTAACAAGTCTAGGCCTCTCTCATGTAAAATCTTCAAGTAAAAAACGTATCCAGACAAGAAAACATCAACACCTGCTTCATATGGACAATATTTCATTCCATAATCCTTCTTAAGACTAAACACAACATAATCAAAAACATTTGAATTTATGAAAACAAGTAAAGATAATATGCAATCCAGGGAAAACATGAGAATAGTGAAAAGGAAAGAGCTAAACTTGGACTTTGACTTCAAACCGACTCCTTTTCAACTTCAGTATTCAAGCTTTTCTAGGTGAATTTGTAACAGCCCAGATCTCCAGGTATCTTTTATGCTTATATTTTTGGAGTTTTGTGAGGGGACTCGGCGAGTTGGAGCTCAAACTCGCCGAGTAGGATCGCGGTTCAGGACGCGGGTTCGCGCCCGGACTCGACGAGTCCAAGGAATGGACTCGGCGAGTCCTCGCTGTTTAATGAAACCCTAAATTCTCGGTCCTAAGCCCTATTTAAAGGACCTTATGGCCCTTCATTGTGGCTACCTTTATCTTGAGAGCACTAAAGCAGCTGAGGGATTCGTGTGAGTGAGATAAGAGGCTATTGTTCACCAAATTTGTGTGTTTTTGCAAGAAAGGAAGAGGAAAGTCAAGCTAGAGGAGTTAGGGAGCTTGGATCTTCTTTCATTTCTTCAGAGGAGGCTTCTTGAGGTATCATTCAGAGCTTATTTCCGTATTTTTGTTGATTTGGTCAAATCTAGGGTTTCTTCATGCCTTATTTGCTTTGTATTGGAAGTGTGAGAGGTCCCATGGGGATATGGTGCTTAGATCTGGACCTTAGCAGGTCCAGAGAGTCCCTAATGTCATGTTTTATGCCCTCTCTTTTGGGTTAGAGGCTAGGGTTGCCATTTTAGAGGTTATTTCCCCAAAAAGAGCCTTGTAGGTGTGTTATGAGCACCAAGATATAGACTTTACGTGGTAAATAAGCTTAGGAGGGCCAGATCTATGAGTGGATGGTGCAGATCTGACCTTAGAAGCTAGTTTGAGTAGATGCATGGCATGGACTCGCCGAGTCTGAAGAACATACTCGGCGAGTAGCATGAAGATTGTCCTTGACCACTCAGTGAGTGGTCCAGCCGAGTTATGAGTTGACTCAGTGAGTCAGGGAGAGTTAGCGAGGGTTGACAGGTGGACTGAGTCGAGCTGGGACTCGCCGAGTTGTTCTTAAGACTCGGCGAGTTGAGTCGTGGTGGCCCCGCGATTCATGCCAGGTGGAACCCGTCGAGTCAGGGGTGTACTCGACGTGTCAAAAAGGGAATTCTAGAGAGTTGGTGAATACGTATAGACTCGCCGAGTCGCCCTAGTGCACTCGCCGAGTCCGGTCAAAGTTGACCGTTGACCGTTGACCAGAGTTGACCAATGTTGACTTGATAGGGGTAGTCAACCTTAGTGGTAAAAGTGTTAATTAGAGACATCTGATGTTATAGGAGGATTATAGCTCAGAGGATCGAGCACGAGTGATTTTCTAGGATTCGCGAGTTATCGAGATACACGAGGTGAGTCTTCTCACTATACTTTACCCTGAGTAGGTAATCAGAGTTATGTGTCAGAGTATGTGTATGTCATGTGTATGCTATGTGTTGTACTGCATGATGTCTATGTGATTTATGTTGTGCATGTTTGTAGAGTTGGAACCGGAAGGTTCCTAGAGTTAGAACCTGAGGGTTCCCAGAGCTTGGGTGCACGGACCCATAGAGTTATAGCCTCGAGTGGCTAATATATGTTTATTTGGTATTTTGGGGAACTCACTAAGCTTTGTGCTTACAATGTTAGTGTTGTTGTTTTAGGTACTAGCGATGACCGTGGGAAGGCGTCGGCTTGATCTGTACACACGCATGGGATTTTTGATATATATATGATCTTGGGATTTTGTATGATGTGAATTGGGATTTAAACTTAATGTTTTTATGAAAATTAAATGAGAAATGTTTTTATAATTTGCGAAAAAATTATTTTGAAATTCACGGTGTTACATAATTCACTAACTCCTCTTTTGACCTGTACTAAAAATCATGTCTAGTAGTCTTACCAGGCATGTTAACTAATTATAAAACAAATCATATCAATATCTCAACTTTTTAACTAATGACAAAAATAACCTTGTCAATGCAACGATTGAAAGCATAATATACATTCACATGGAAAGTTCAGTTTTTTTTTTACATTTTCATGGAAATCAGGTACATAATATTGAAAGCATAATATACCTTCACAGAAAACTCTTTAAAGAGTTTCTTAGTTCGAGTGAAAGACGTTCCAAATTTCCAGTATAAACTGTACTTGGGAGGTTAGTAATAATACCCTTAAGTCTGGGTAGACTCTAGAAAGAGAAAAATAATTTAAATTAAAAATTAAAAATAGCAACGTGGTTTCAATTTGCTTAATTTAAAGAGAGAGAGAGAGTATGAACCTTGATAACCAAAAATTCAAGTTTATTTGTATTCTGTTTAGCTTTCCTTCTTCCTTTAGAAATTCTTTTTTTTATTAAATCCGGTTCAAAAGCGTAAAATCCAACCATTGAATCAGATAACTTCCAACTCACACCAGTTACTTTTAGCCGGCCTTCTTTTCTAGGTGTAACACTTAGTTGAGCCTGAAAAAAGTTAAAAATAAATAAATAAATAAATAAAATGGTCAACTGTAAAGTCAAACTCAAAACTCAAACTCACCAGTGTGGTTTCGCCACCTGTCAATGTTATATCGACCTCGGATAATGTAAAAAGAGATGCGTCTGAGGTTGTTTTTTCTTCTTCAATACTTTGATCTACAGATGAGTTGTTTGCATCTGAGTAGTGAAATAATAATAATAGTATTATTATTATTATTAAATAATTAACCTTTACACATTATAAATTCAATTTTTTAAAAATAGTGAAGTTACCAGGTATTGTCTCGTTTGGTGAATATTCACACATTAGGGTAACACTTTAAATGTAATCTTAAGCTATGAACTTTTCATAATTTCGATATATAGTCAGTCATACCAAGCAAACAACACAAGTTAGACTGTATTCTAGAACTACATAATCTGGAAGCACCAATTTCAATACGAGTTTTGAAATTATAACACTGAGATCACAAGAGAAATAACTACAAAGCTCATAGCAGATGATTTCATTTGATTCACTGAAATTCATATAAAAAGCCACCAGTTCAATCAACCATGGTGAATGTAAGATCTCCAAGTGTTCAGCCTGCAGCTTAGACCTGAAGTTCACGCCACATACAGAGTTGTGCACCTGAAAAACAAACATAAATCATAATCACAACACATCAATCCAAAAATAAAAGAAAAAACAGCAATGTAAAGAAAGAATAGGATATTCGCTTACTTTGTCGTATTTCTTAAGAATTTTCCTAAGAGCTATAGCATTCATGATAACATATTTGATTAACATCTGCCCTTCCAGTACAAGTGCTTGTTGATCACTTTTGAAACATTGAAACAAGTGTAGTAACTATCTCGGCATACCAATTTTGCAATGAAGCTGGACAAGATGTTTGACTCTAGAGCTAATACACCCCATTATATCAAAATCTTCTTTCATTATCTCGCTAAAGAACATTTGATCACACCCTACATTCATAAGCAAATCATGAATAAAAACATCACAATCGTATACAATACATGCTACGTGAAACTCCACCACTCTCAATCATGACAGATACTTCAACTGGTAAATAGTTTTTCACTATTAAAGGATTACTTAATGTAATCAGGTGAATACACCTCTTATTTGACTGATCCTGGTTCTCTATCTTATCAGCAATAGCATCATGAATATGTAAATTTGATGCCTTGTTTACCCTCCCAGTCCCAGTAGAAGGCAAACACACATCATGCATAGACACACAACAACGAAAAGGATGACTACTCATAAGAGAAGGGTAGCAGACAAATGACCTCAAATGTACAGTCTTACTTTAATTAGAAAGAATAATGGAAATGCTATAAGGTTAACTCCATAGGGAAGTGCTCCCTAATGGACGCCATGTAACATCCCGGAATATCAAGAGTAAAGTTGAAGGGCTAAAAGAGTAAATCGGAAAGGGCAACTCGGCGAGTAGGGTCGCGATTTTGGTCGCGTGTTAAGTGGCCGACTCGGCGAGTCGGCGGCAGGACTTGACGAGTAGGCGCTGAGTGGAGAAAACCCTAATTTCGGAGGATGAGCCCTATGTAAAGGACATTATACCCTCTCCCCAGCCTCCTTACCTTCCCTTAAGTCCAGAAAACCCTAGAAACGCGATTGTGAAGGATTGGAGTGCAATTGAACCTTGGAAAAGAGATTTGGAGGAAGATCTTGGAGAGTTAGGAGGCTTGGAGCAAGGGGCTTTGCTTAGATTCAGATTTATTTGCTGTTGAGGCTTCCTTTTGAGGTATAATCTCGTTCTTGGGCTGTTATTCTTCTAGATTCATTATTCTTGGAATGTATGGGAGGTTTAGCTTGTGGTATCTTGAGTTTGAAGAGTAGATCTGAGGTTGCTACCTTAGATCTGGAGTGGAGGAGGTCTGAAGTGCATTAAAGTCCCTGTTCTTGAGTGATTAGTGAAGCCATCATGTCCCAAACCCTAGCCCTAAAGTGTAAAATGCCTAGATCTCTTTGGATTCACGTGAAGTTTGCCACTTTACGTGATGGATGGGTTGTAGGAGGCTAGATCTACGTTTTGGATCAATTGCATGGCCTGGAAGGTTCTGTTTGGGATGAGATCTAGAGGCACTCGGCGAGTCACAAAGGTGTACTCGGCGAGTTGCTTGAAGACGGTCTGGAACTCGGCGAGTTGGAAGAACAACTCGGCGAGTAGGTTGAAGATAGCCTTGGACTCGGCGAGTCTGTTCTTGGACTCGACGAGTCTGGTCGTGAGGTCCAAGTTTCTTCTGGTTGAGCTGTGACTCAGTGAGTCAAGGGATGACTCTGTGAGTCGAGTGAGAAGGACTCAGATTTGCTGGACTCGGCGAGTTAAGTCACGGATGGGGGAAATTCTGTGTATGTGAACTCGGCGAGTCATTGGGTTGACTCGGCGAGTAGAGTCGGTCAGAGGTTGGCTTTGACTTTGGCTTTGACCATGGGCTGACCAGTTATTTTTCCAGGGGCATTTTGGTAATTGTTGAATATTGTTTTGAGTTCAGTGTCTTGGTGTTGGCCAATGTTGGAGATCGTATCAGTGGTTGGAGTAGCTTGGGTTTATCTGATCAGTCGGCAATTTCGAGGTGAGTTATCCTCACTATATCAACAGGGTCTAAGGCACCAAGGCCGGCCCTTTATCGGATTGAGATCCGGGTATTTGTTGTTATGGTATTGCTTTGATATGTTGCATCCTGGTAGCTAAGGTGGTATATGTTAGAGACCTGATTGAGGTCAGTATCCTAAGATATAGGGTGATGCCATGTTAGTGACCGGTTAGGTTGGTATCCTAGTTAGGATGATGATATGTTATGTGATCTGTTTGATCGGTTTGTTGACTGTGAATTGTTATATGATTGTATGTTTATGTGCACATGGTTGTTTGGACTGGAGTTGGGTTGAGGCGGGTCCTGCTTTGTGCTGTAGGCCAAGATACCCAAGGCGGACCGGTTGTCCCGAAGGCCCAGCGAGCGGTTCGGATAGGCTGTAGGCCCCAAGAGGGCGGACCAGATGCGCCGAGGCTCGGAGAGTGGACGAGGCCGACTGAAGGCCCGGTGCGGGCGGACCAGTAATACTGTAGACGCAGAGAGTGGACCAGGTGGATTGAAGGCCCGGTGCGGGCGGACCAATCACACTGCAGATTCGGTGTATATGGCTAGACTCAGAGGGTGGACCAGGTGGACTGTTGGCCGATGCGGTGGACCAGTCACACAGTAGACCCGAAGTGCATGGTTGTTCTGTGATCGGATATGTTATGGCATGTTATGCGTGTATGGTATATGTGGTTGGTATTTAGGGGATATCTCACTAAGCTTTCGGGGTTACAGTTGTAGTTTTATGTTTTTTCAGGTTCTTCAGGAGACCGTGGCAAGGCGAAGGCGTGATCGTACCACTCATGTTTATGTTGTGACGTGATTATGGGAATACTCTAAATAAATTGTATTGAAAACCTTTTTGTAATAGTTTAATGAAATCGGGTTGTTTTTGAAAAGTTTAAATTGGTTGGAATTTTTCGGTCGTTACAAGTTGGTATCAGAGCCTTGGTTTGAGTGAATTGGAGGAACACTCGTGTGACTCTAGTCTCAAATCGAGGAGGGTTTTCACAAGAGAATTTAAAACGGTTTTCAAAATGAGTAAAAGGAGGACGCAGAGGTACGATCAGCTGGAGCCAGTAAGTAACCCCAAAATACCATACATGATATTTGTTTTGAGCATTGTTAGAACAGCATGCTAGTGCTAGGCTAGGGATCTTCAGGATTTCATGATAATGTTGTCTGATTTATGATGCTTGTTAGCCTAGGGTTTCCTTGTGAGAGATTTCCAATGTTCCTCTAGTAGTGAGGGTTGAGCGCTTGTTTTTGTATGTTTTCACTAGGGTGTTGTGGTAGTACTTCATACAAATATGGGTAGGTGTGGAAGGTAGTATGGGCCCGTACTACTGAAAGCACAGGACCCATACGCATATCAGGGAAACCATGACCTCTAGGGTTGGGTTGAGAGTTGGTTCCCAGGTTGGTGGGAAGTGTCTGAGATTTTGTGGAGTTTTTCAGTATGGAGATTTTGAGGCATGCTGGGAGTGGATCCGGGTCAGGATCGGGAGCAGGAGAGGGAGTTCCGGACGGGTCAGTACCGCCCGAGGTTATTGGTCAGATGAGCACGTGCGAGTTGGATGCGAGGATTCGTGAGATCCTACATGATGAGGTTGCTGCGCTGTTCCGGGCTGAGTTGCCGGAACTGTTTGGGTCGATCAAGACCGCCACGGTTGAGTATTTTGATGAGCGCTATGCAGCTCTCACAGAGACGGCTGCCGCGTCGGCTACAACAGCTGTAGCAGCGGCAGGGGGAGGAGCTGGTCGGGGTTTTCAGTATCGGGACTTAGATAATACGAAGCCTCCCACCTTTGATGGAGTTCAGGACTCGATTGTTGCTATGAGATGGTTATCGGACGTGGAGGGGTGTTTCTTCACGTGTTCATGCCCTGCTGATCAGAGGGCGAGGTGTGCTCTGAACCTGTTGAGACTCGGGGCGAAGGATTGGTGGAGATTGACCACAGGGTCATATTCAGATGCGTAGAGGGCTGCGGTTTCATGGGATCAGTTCAGAGAAATGTTCAACACTTATTATGTTCTACGGGTTGAGAGAGAGAGATTGGCTCAGGAGTTCCTTGAGCTGAAGCAGGGTTCGGAGTCGGTGACTGAGATCACCAGGATGTTCACTGAGAGGGCGATGTTCTGCCCTGAGTTCGCTTCGGAGCAGACTCAGATGTCTCGATATCTGAGCATGCTCAAGAGGGATATCAGACAGTTTGTGTCTACGCAGAGGTGCGAGACCATGTTGGAGTTGCAGGAGGCCGCCAGGCGGCGTGAGTTAGAGATTGAGTTGCAGTTGCGTGAGCTGAGGCAGGCTCCGGTGCAGTCACACTCGGCGCCGAAACGGTCCAAGACCGTTGATTCTAGGGTGGGAGATCAGAGCAGCCATGCTTGTGGGAAGTGTGGGAGGGGTCACACCGGAGTCTGTAGGTCTGGTGGTGCATGCCGCAAGTGCGGAAAGGAGGGGCACTATGCGAGGGATTGTCGGCAGTCAGCGCCGGTTCGGGATTTGAGGATTTGTTATCATTGTCATCAGGTTGGACATTTGAGGGTCAACTGTCCACAACTCGCTGCAGGACCGGTGCAGGCTCCAGCACCGGCCACTTTGAGCATCACGGGTGGAGGTCAGGGTGGAGCGGAGCCCCCAAGGGCTCAGGGTCGTGCTTTTCAGCTTGCAGCAGAGGAGGTCAGAGCAGTGCCGGATGCAGCCACGGGTATGTTTCTTTCTTGATGTCTTGATTATCTTGTGTTTATTGTGGAGCATTGTTTATCTGCTAGTTTCATTTCGTGGTTTTCGGTGTGGTATTCGTTGTTCTTTGAGGGTTATGGTTTGGTTATGGGTTATTGTTTGGGAATTTTGTTGGTTATCATTCAAGAGGGTTATTAGTGTAAATCTTGCGCCTGGTTTGAAGGGTGGGTAGCATCTGCTTTCTGAGGAGTGGTTAGTTGCAGTTGAGTTTCTTTCGAGCGGGATGATCAGTGTGGAAATGTGATTTTTGTGAAAGTTGCTAGTGATAGTGGGAATCAGTCTGCGTGTAAGTGTTGGTTTTGTGCAGGGTTGTTTTGGGAGGTCGGGATAGCGACCGGTGGTTGTTAGTCAGTGCCCTAAGTGGGGGAGAATTGGAAAATTCTCCGGAAGGTCGATGGACATGAGAGGGTGTTTAGTTTCTTGGGATTCAGCAGTGGTTCTGTCAGTCAAGAGTATAGGCCGGTATGAGTAAGTGGCAGGCATGCGGGGAGAGATACAGACCTAGGGCTTCTGATTGTGGAGGGCCTGGGATCAAGCCGGGATTGAGTCTGTATGATGGAGATAGAGTTCGGAACCCTTAGAGGGCTAGAACAGTATGCATGGGAGGGTTTCCCGGAGAGATAACTCGGAATGATGAGTGTTAGTTGAGCGGTCCGGATAGACTGAAGGCCGTAGGCGTACCAGTCAGGCCGAAGGCTCGGAGAACGGTCTAGCCAGACTGAAGGCACTAGAGGGCGGTCCAGATTGGCTGAAAGTTCTTAGAGTGGTCCAGATTGACTGAAGGTCTGGTAAGGCGGTACAGTCATGCTAAAGACTCTGCAGATATTGTTAGACCGGTCCGAGGAAATGGGTTAAGTATGTTGCGACGTGTTAGCATTAGAAGGTCTGGCCCCGGGTATTGATCTTGATTAGTGGAGATAGTGCATGGACACGAGAGTCCTTGCGAGCAGATTCAGAGCATGTGTGTTGAATGGATAGCGGTTATGCTATAAACGAGTGGTGTAGCGTTGGGCGAACACCGTGGCACTTGTCGTAGTGACAAGGCGGCCAAGTGGATTTCCATGGTAAGGGAAAGAGAGAGGAATGTAACTCCCAGAGGGAGTGTAAATTCACGGAAGTGAAAGCAGCAGCGCAGAGTTATGATTGGAGTGGCCCAATTGCGGTCATTGAGCAGTGTGATTGCGGCAGTGGTGTGGGATCACATCCGGTTTGGGATGTCGGTTGAGGTCGCGGAAGGAATTCCGTGGGTGTAGAGCCAAGAGGCTCGGAAGGGATGCAGGGAGGGAGTCTTGGGATCTCGGTGTGATTCTGATCAGGGAATTGTGTATGTAGTGGTGGTTCATCCTGAGGGATATTTGGAGATGTCGTTAGTGTGACGGGTTTTCCCAACCCGAGAGTGCCAAGGCTAGTTCAGCATGTGCATGCGATTGCAAGAGGAGAACTCATGGGAGTTGCTCTGAGGCTGAAGAATGTGTCATTCTGTCAGCAGGATGTGGATAAAGTTGGACTCAGATCGGGAATCTGGTGGTTCAGGTTATATCTAGCTCGTAAGAGTCAAGTGATTGTTGTGATCAAGACCGAGAAAAGTGCCATGGAGTGGTACTCGGTTGTTAAGTGTGGAGCCTGATGGGTGTGGTTATCAGAGGGTAAAGCCAGTGGCTGGCTTGAGAAGGTGGTCAGGACACCGCCAGAAAGGAGAAAGTGAGTTTCGGGTTTCTATGGTTGTGCTTTGAGGAACCTGGTTTGGTTAATGCCAGGTGGTGCGTTGCGGGAGCATTTCTGGAGTTGAGTTGCCGCAGGCTTCAAGGACGAAGCCTAATTTAAGAGGAGGAGAATTGTAACATCCTGGAATATCAAGAGTAAAGTTGAAGGGCTAAAAGAGTAAATTGGAAAAGGCAACTCGGCGAGTCCACGAGTGGACTCGGCGAGTAGGGTCGCGATTTTGGTCGCATGTTAAGTGGCCGACTCGGCAAGTCGGCGGCTGGACTGGGCGAGTAGGTGCTGAGTGGAGAAAACCCTAATTTCGGAGGATGAGCCCTATGTAAAGGACATTATACCCTCTCCCCAGCCTCCTTACCTTCCCTTAAGTCCAGAAAACCCTAGAAACGCGATTGTGAAGGATTGGAGTGCAATTGAACCTTGGAAAAGAGATTTGGAGGAAGATCTTGGAGAGTTAGGAGGCTTGGAGCAAGGGGCTTTGGTTAGATTCGGATATATTTGCTATTGAGGCTTCCTTTTGAGGTATAATCTCGTTCTTGGGCTGTTATTCTTCTAGATTCATTATTCTTGGAATGTATGAGAGGTTTAGCTTGTGGTATCTTGAGTTTGAAGAGTAGATCTGAGATTACTACTTCAGATCTGGAGTGGAGGAGGTCTAAAGTGCATTAAAGTCCCTATTCTTGAGTGATTAGTGAAGCCATCATGTCCCAAACCCTAGCCCTAAAGTGTAAAATGCCTAGATCTCTTTGGATTCACGTAAAGTTTGCCACTTTACGTGATGGATGGGTTGTAGGAGGCTAGATCTACGTTTTGGATCAATTGCATGGCCTGGAAGGTTCTGTTTGGGATGAGATCTAGAGGCACTCGGCGAGTCACAAAGGTGTACTCGGCGAGTTGCTTGAAGACGGTCTGGAACTCGGCGAGTTGGAAGAACAACTCGGCGAGTAGGTTGAAGATAGCCTTGGACTCGGCGAGTCTGTTCTTGGACTCGACGAGTCTGGTCGTGAGGTCCAAGTTTCTTCTGGTTGAGCTGTGACTCGGTGAGTCGAGTGAGAAGGACTCAGAGTTGCTGGACTCGGCGAGTCTTGGGGTGACTCGGCGAGTTAAGTCGCGGATGGGGGAAATTCTGTGTATGTGAACTCGGCGAGTAGAGTCGGTCAGAGGTTGGCTTTGACTTTGGCTTTGACCATGGGTTGACCAGTTATTTTTCTAGGGGTATTTTGGTAATTGTTGAATATTGTTTTGAGTTCAGTGTCTTGGTCTTGGCCAGTGTTGGAGATCGTATCAGTGGTTGGAGTAGCTTGGGTTTATCTGATCAGTCGGCAATTTCGAGGTGAGTTATCCTCACTATATCAACAGGGTCTAAGGCACCAAGGCCGGCCCTTTATCGGATTGAGATCCGGGTATTTGTTGTTACGATATTGATTTGATATGTTGCATCCTGGTAGCTAGGGTGGTATATGTTAGAGACCTGATTGAGGTCGGTATCCTGAGATATAGGGTGATGCCATGCTAGTGACCGGTTAGGTCGGTATCCTGGTTAGGATGATGATATGTTATGTGATCTGTTTGATCGGTTTGTTGACTGTGAATTGTTATATGATTGTATGTTTATGTGCACATGGTTGTTTGGACTGGAGTTGGGTTGAGGCGGGTCCTGCTTTGTGCTGTAGGCCAAGATACCCAGGGCGGACCGGTTGTCCCGAAGGCCCAGCGAGGGGTCCGGATAGGCTGTAGGCCCCAAGAGGGCGGACCAGACGTGCCGATGCTCGGAGAGTGGACGAGGCCGACTGAAGGCCCGGTGCGGGGGGACCAGTAATACTATAGACGCAGAGAGTGGACCAGGTGGATTGAAGGCCCGGTGCGGGCGGACCAATCACACTGCAGACTCGATGTATATGGCTAGACTCGGAGGGTGGACCAGGTGGACTGTTGGCCGGTGCGGCGGACCAGTCACACAGTAGAGCCGAAGTGCATGGCTGTTCTGTGATCGGATATGTTATGGCATGTTATGCATGTATGGTATATGTGGTTGGTATTTTGGGGATATCTCACTAAGCTTTCGGGCTTACAGTTGTAGTTTTATGTTTTTTCAGGTTCTTCAGGAGACCGTGGCAAAGCGAAGGCGTGATTGTACCGCTCCTCATGTTTATGTTGTGACGTGATTCTGGGAATACTCTAAATAAATTGTATTGAAAACCTTTTTGTAATAATTTAATGAAATCGGGTTGTTTTTTGAAAGTTTAAATTGGTTGGAATTTTTCGGTCGTTACATGCCATCTTATCCGAGAAAATAGATAGAAACCCATTACAAGTGGAGATAAATTAACATGGGTAAATAGTAAAGTAAACTTACTGTTGAGTACAATCAGACGAAATTTGTGTATCGTTGAACTGAAACATAAATTACTATAGGAACAACATAGCCACTACTGACACCTTTAGAGAATACCCCTGGAATTATCAACTGAATTGGAAAAATCCACCTCAAAGAAGCTAACACCAACAAGATCGATAGAAACACGAGTTGACAAAGTGGAAGTTCCTTCAAGCTGAATAACTATATAATGATGTTGTGCATCGACAGATTTTTTGTCTCCTAGATTGTCAATTAAAGGGCTAGATTTAAAGCCAAAGGTTTGTTCATCTGTATTATCATCAATGTATAATCAAAATAAGTTACCATCAGTTCATTCATAATTGTTAACCGCCAGCTGATGACAAATTGTTAACCGCCTCAGATGAATCTGTGCTCCCTCCACGTCAGCAAGAGCCATTAGACCTCTCTGCTTGTAAAAGTATTAAGTAATTAACTTTATTTTGAAAAATATCCTATCTATATAGTTAGTCCTACTTACATGGATAAGAAATTCTCCTGATGTAAGTATTCCATTCCTTAGCATCCATGGACTACTCAAAAAGCTGCAAAAGAAAAATAAAAAAATATATACCAGGCCCACAAAGCGCAACATATTTCTCATTAGGGAATGAAATGAATCAATCACCTTAGGGTCAAAGTGATGGGGGCCACTTCAAGCAATTCAATGTATATTTTCTTCTGTTTTCTTGCAAGGAGATATATTTTCTACCAAGCTGCACCAATTAGAACTATTGATGATAGCAAAGAGAAGCTTTCACTATCAGCCTTTACAGTCTCTGAAATTTCACTCTTCTTATTATGTGAACAATTACAAGCAAAAAATCACTAAAAACAGTTACAAGCAAAAACAGAATGGAATTGAAAAACCTAGATCTCATGAAGCAGAAGAATGGAATTGAAATGATGAACTCATTTAGCAAGTCAGCAGATATAATCGTCACTAAACATGAGAAAATCAATGTGAACAGAGGAATCGAGTAGAAAACCCTAGCTTACAGATGAAATCAACATGAACAGTTCAAATTTAGATGAGAGAAATAGAAAGTACAGTGCTACGGCGGCGTTCGGCGGCAATGGCGAAACCAAATGCATCTAAGCATAAGATGATAACTAGAAGATGAACTATGGATGAGCCTTTTCCTTTGCCCGTCTTTCTTGTGCTGTTGCTGCTGCTTCTTGGTTGTTTGTAGAGAGAGAAAGAGTGGAGTGAAAAAGGGTGCGCACTTGTGAGGTCCAGAGCAAAAAAGCCCTAGTTCTTCTTTGATATTGGGGACAAGAAAAACCTTAAAATTGCCGACATTTCGAGTTTGAGGAGTCATAGACCCCCAATCGTCGACTCCATGAAAGCCCTAGTTCTTCTTTGCAAGGTTCGATTTTTGGGGAAGGCGGGGTACTTGAATTTTTTGGGGATTTGGTTTCCCCCATTAGTTGAATGAAAGAGGGAGGCGCGTATTAAAATTTTATAAAACGACATCTCTACACAACACCCACTTAAATTTAGGTGCTTTCTGTGTTTTTAATTTTTTTTTGTTGGACATTAATTTTGGGGCACGCACAAATTCATGTCCTCTATCCTTCAAATTTTGCAAAACTGACATTATTTTTTAGGGCACGCACAAATGTGCGTCCTCTATCAGCGCGTGTCATTGTTTGCGCGTCATTAAATGGCTGTTTTCTAGTAGTGCTGCCATTTCTAGGCCGTGGGCTAAAAGTCGATTGTGCAAAGGCTTTGGGCCTTATAAAGGTAAAGTTTAATCCTTGTGAAAGGAGGTAATGATGGTTAAGAGATTTAACCATTGAACTGTGTATTGGGCCAAAGGGTAGAAAGGGGAAATTCATAGGCCAGGTTCTTGCATGAAATATGGATTTTGGAAAAATGACTAGATTTATGAAACCAATGAGCAAGTTAGAAGCTTTTCACTCAAAATGGTCCAAGAATGATGTAATCTTGTTGGATCTATACTTAAAGTCTTCTTCTATACACCTATCCACCTCCTTGCTCTTCAAGATTCAACCTTCGAATGGAGAAATAAGATCATAAATGATGCCAAGGCTAAAAAAAGTGAAAGGAGGATAGGGTTTCTCAAAGAATGATCTTAGGTGATGAAGGTTGGTAATGAGAGGGTTTCCCATAAGTTAGAGCCCTTAAATAGGGCTTAAAACCGAAGATTTAAGGTTTTGATCTGCCCAGATTATGCCTTGCATAACATAAATTATGCACTGTGTAATTCATTAAACACTTGTTTTGCCCTGCATAACTTTAAATTGCACCATGTGTAATCAAAAGTCCCCATTTTTCCCTTCAACTTCAAACAGCCATAACTTCTTTGTTTCAACTTGGTTTTGGCATTCTTTATATGAACGAAAAGGTATTGAAGAGCCCCAAAATTCTATCTAATTACTTTTGACGTAAAACATACCAAACTAAAATCCTTATTTCATGAAAGAAGTCCGCAACATCATGTAACGACCCGTCTCTGGTATGTTGCGTCCATGATGTTTATTTAGAAGTTTTCTAGAGGGACTCGGCGAGTCTATAGCCTGACTCGTCGAGTAGGGACGGGATTTCGAGCACGTGTAAGTCGGCGACTCGGCGAGTCCATATTCGGGACTCGGCGAGTCTGCCTGCCAGGAAGAAACCCTAAATCCCCGGGTTGCTCACTATTTAAACAATGTTATGTGCCCCAAACTCGCCTCCTTCACCCTTAGAGAGCTGTGAGAAACCCTAATCCATCCCTTGATTGATTAAAGTGTTTTTGTGTGGAATCTTGAAGGTTTGAAGAAGAAAAAGAAGAAAGAACCAAAGAGAAGAGGTGTAGAGCAAAGATCCAGGGGCAAAATCAGAGTTCATTGAGGTATTTCTCGGATTCCTTCTGTTTTATGCTTTTAACCTCCATTAGAACACTTCTAGGGCTAGTTTGATGTATTTTCCAAACCTTATAGTTGTATGGATGCCTTAATAGGTCGAGATATCCCTAGATCTGTTCATTTAAGAGTTGTAGAGCCCGGATCTTTTGCCTTTTTGAAGATGCTTTGCATGAGAACCCTAGATCTAGCCTTTATCATGCTTTTTGAGCCTTATTATCTTCATGGATGCTTATGGGCACGTAAAGATAGAATCTTTACGTGCTAATCGAGCTAAGGGAGCCCAGATCTATAAGTTTTATATGACTGGATTCAAGCAGAATCGAGTTTAGAGTAGCTGCATGCAAGCGACTCGGCGAGTCAGAAGAACGACTCGACGAGTCGAGTCGTGAGTCCCCGATTTTTCCCTTTTTGAGTGATGCCGAGTGGGGACTAGTGATTTGTAGAGTGAACTCAGCGAGTTGGAGGTCAAACTCAGTAATGGAGGGACTCGACGAGTTGTTCATACAACTCGGCGAGTCCAAGGCAATCTTCTTAGCTCGAAGAACAACTCGTCGAGTTGTTCATACGACTCGGCGAGTCGGATGCAGATTGCCTGAGTTTTAGAATCAAAGGAGAACTCGTCGAGTTGATGCCATACTCGACGAGTAGCCACGAGTAGGGTTGAGAAGAGAGAATAGAGACTCGGCGAGTTGACGGCCCAACTCGGCGAGTCAGGTCAACTATAGGTTGACTTTGACCGGGAGAGTTGACTTTGACTAGGGGTAAAAGAGTCATTTTACCCCAATGCAGTGATCAGTATCTGATTGAGTCTGTTTATGGAATTGTAGCCGGGGAGATACTGGAGCAGCAACAGATAGCTTCAAGAGCCATACACACAGTAGCCAGTTCACGAGGTGAGTTTCCTTCCAGTAGGAACGGGTCTACGGCCACAATGCCGGCCCGTTCAGTTAGCAGTAGTTTCCGGACTTCGGTCCGATGCAGTAGTTAGTATGTCTGACGCCTTCGTGGCTTAGACAGGATTATGTGTTACGCGCTATGTGTTCCGGGCAACGGACCGATGCAGTATGCAGTATATGTGTTTATGCTAGTGGATATATTATGCTATGCTATGTTCAGTTAGTCCAGACTTCGGTCCGATGTAGGGGACGGGGTCCCAATCAGTTTCCAGACTTCAGTCCGATGCAGGGGGCAAGGCCCCAGTTAGTCCGGACTTAGGTCCGATGTAGGGGACGGGGTCCCAGTCAGTTTCCGGACTTCGGTCCGATGCAGGGGGCAAGGCCCCAGTTAGTCCGGACCTCGGTCCGATGCAGTGGGCAAGGCCCAGTATGTGCTTTATGTGTATTGTATGGTATGTGGTAGTTTGGGGGAGCTCACTAAGCTTCGTGCTTACGGTTTCAGTTTTGGTTTCAGGTACTTCCGCAAGTAAAGGGAAGAGCTCGGGATGATGGCATCGCACACACCACAACTTCAGTTTTTGTCCTGGGAGTTGATACGGTTTTCTTAGATATGTTTTGATACAGTTGTGACTCAGTTTTCCCACAATATTTTAGTATGGTTTGAGATACGTAGCGTATGGTTTTACTATATGATACTCAGTTTTATGATTTTTGATTAAACTAAAAATGAAATTTTCGGGTCGTATTTTTGGGATGTTTCAAGTTGGTATCAGAGCCTTGGTTTGAGGGATTCGGATACACTTCCGGGTGTATCTGAACTCAACTAAGGGAAAAATAAAAAGATTTTCAAAAGGAAAATGTTTTCTAAAGAATTTTGAACAACACTTAGAAAGAAAAGAATTTTTTTTAAACGAGATAAGGGTGTGGTGCATGCGATCAGCCGAGCTCAAGTAAATACTCCCAAATTACCCATACAAGTTTATTAGTTCAGTTTCAGTTTTAGTTCCAGTTTCAGTTTCAGTTTCAGTAGAACAGCATGCTAATATAGGACTAAGGATCTAGGAGGATGCCTTATGTGCCTGCTATATGTGTTTCAGCTTTATGAGAATTGCATGCTAGTATTGAGTAGACAGCAGTAGGATAGCCTGTTTAGGTTATGCCTGATAGTATGAGTATAGCATTGTATGCGAGTACAGTTTTCTCATTAAGAGGATAGAATTGCTTGAGTAGTTTCTTGTGTCCGAATGCTGCTTGCATTGTGCTTTGTGGGACTCCGAGTGATGGGAGTTAGCCATTAGGTGAATCCGTCACGTCACATGTGATCAGGGTTGAATAATCTCAGAGTGTTGGATTTGGCCCTATTGCGCAGCTCTTGTTTGAGTCCAACCGTTGTAGGGACGAGCTTTTTACTTGAAAGATTATCTGAGCCTCATCACATGTGATGGTATTCAGGTGATGGCTAATGAGCATTATAAGGAGACCTTCAGCAGCTGAGGACTGGTTTGAGTGGAGTCAGAGATTTCCCCTAGGGCAAGCCTAAGTTGAGAGTAGTAGAGATCAGTAGTAGTAGAAGTGACTTGGTGGAGTCAAGGCAATTCTTGAGGAAAGTATGGATAGATGTGGAAGGTAGTATGGGCCCGTACTACTGAAAGCAGAGGATCCGTACTCGAATCAAGGAAGGCTGAGACAAGACCAGGAAGCTAGTAGTAGTATCAATGATCCCTTGAGATATTTCAGTTTTCTGATGTTGCTATGATGTGTTTCAGAATGGTGGTTTTGCGTTCGAGGCCAGCAGCCGGCAGTGGAGGTGCCGGGGAGGGATCAGGATCAGGCTCGGGGGACGAGCGTATGGATGAGCAGACCAGAGAGCTTCTTTCTTCAGAGATTACTCGTATCATACTGGAGCAGACTCCTGTGATCTTCGGTTCGATCAAGGAGGGTATCCTAGAGCTGATGGATGAGAGGTTGGGCACCTTCCGTGCCGAGGTGGCGGCCATGATGGGGTCGCGCACACTACGTTCATGGAGTTCAGGGCATGTGGAGCTCCAGATTACCATGGGGCGCGGGACCCCATAGCAAGTACTAGATGGTTGGCGGATGTGGCCAATGCTTTCCGCACGAGCAGGTTTCCCGAGGGGGACAAGGTTAGATTGGCGTCCTGTCTTCTGAAGGACAGGGCACGGGATTGGTGGGAAGAGGTCGGACATACCATTGGAGATGATGCAGTGCTAGATGCCATGACGTGGGCTGATTTCTCTACCAGGTTCAGGGCGTAGTTTGCACCGGTTATTGAGGTGCAGCAGTTAGCCAGAGAGTTTCAGGACCTCACCCAGACTATAGAGACCGTGGCGGAGATCACCGCCAAGTTCAGGGAGAGGGCTCTTCTCGTTCCTCAGTATGCAGCCGATGAGGAGATGAAGAAGGCCCGTTATCATGAGATGTTGCGGAGCGATATTCGCCAGTTTGTGAGCCGGTCCAGCTGTAAAACTCTGGATGACATGATTGCTAGGGCTCGGGAGAGGGAAATTGATCTTGAGATGGAGAAGAAGAGGAAACCGGAGGCGGTTTCGGGTACAGGTAGTTTGGGGAAAAAACCCAAGGTTTCAGATCACAGATCCAGGATTCAGCAGAGCCACGGTCGATGTGGCAAGTGTGGGAGAATGCACGATGGGGTGTGCAAGGCAGGGAGTTCCGGCTGCTTCAAGTGCGGTCGGACTGGGCATTTGAGCAGGGATTGTACGACCCCTGCTACTGCCATTGCAGCATCAGATCTGATTTGCTTTCAGTGCAATCAGAGGGGACATAAAAAGTCCCAGTGTCCGAGCTTAGCTGCAGTAGGGAAGGTGGTTGCACATGCCCCTGCTACTTTGAGGATTACAGATGGCCGTCAGGGCCGAGCCGATGCGCCAGTGGCGAAGAGTAGGGCTTTTCAGATGACAGCAGAGGAGGCACGAGCGACTCCTGATGTGGTGACGGGTAGGTATCTTCCCTTCATCTCTATATTATTATTGATTGATTATTTCTTATGATTATATGTTTTATATAGGGTCGTTCTCTGTGAACGACATTTCTGCTACAGTATTATTTGATTCGGGGGCTACCCGATCATTTGTATCGCTAGCGCTTAGCAAGAGATTTAGCAGAGCTCCAGGGGAGCTGGATTGTCCACTAGAGGTTGAGATAGCAGATGACAGGACCGTGAGGGTCGCCAGAGTGCATAGAGGGTGTTCTCTTCAGTTGTTCGACGAACAGTTTTCGGTGGACCTGGTTCATATTCCCCTGCGAGGGAATAAGGTTATAGTAGGCATGGATTGGTTGAGTCCCAATGGGGCGGTGATTGATTGTAAGCTGCAGCTAGTGAGGGTTCGCACTCCCAGTGGGGGAGAGTTAGTGATTCAGGGCGAGAGGCCACAGCGCGGACCAACCTTTTGTTCAGCAGTGAGAGCGAGGCGCTATTTTTAGCAGGGTTGCACCGGATATATAGCTTATGTTGTGGATGCCCGGGAGAAAGGTAAGTTGGCAGTAGATGATGTTCCGGTAGTGCGAGACTACCCTGATGTATTCCCAGAGGATTTGCCTGGGATACCTCCAGAGAGACAGGTCAAGTTGTACCAGGATGTATTGAAAGTTTAGATTTATGGGCTTCATCTAAAATCTTCTATCTGAATCCACCAATCTTTGGAATCCATAGCCGATTCTTGAATACTTTTAATCCTCGCGGATCATCAAGTAAAGCATCATTATAATGTATCATCCCTTCTTTCTTCACATTTTCTGGATTTAGAGCCTCTTCTTGCCATTTCTCTAGTTCATCTAGAATAGTGAATTTTACTGTGGTATGAGTAATAGCATAACACATACTATTACGATAAACTTTTCTGCTAAGTGCATCGGCAACTACGTTGGCTTTTCCAGGATGATATAGGATTTCACAGTCATAATCTTTGATCAGCTCCATGGCTCGTTGTTGTCTCATATTCAAAGTTTGCTGACTGAATATGTACTTGAGACTTTTGTGGTCGGTAAATAATTGACATTTTGTACCAAAAAGATAATGCCTCCAAAGTTTTAGGGCAAATACCACTGCAATGAGTTCGAGATCATGAGTGGGATAATTCTTTTCATAATCTTTCAGTTGTCTTGAGGCATAAGCTATCACTTTGCGATGTTGCATCAACACACAACCGAGTCCCAATCTTGAAGCATCGCTGTATACGGAGAAATCATCATCACCTTCTGGGAGTGATAAGATTGGAGCATGAGTCAAAAGATCTTTTAGAGTTGAGAAAGCTTTTTCTTGGGCTTCACCCCATTCGAACTTTGCATCCTTCCTTGTAAGACTCGTGAGCGGTACGGCTATACGAGAAAAGTCTTTAATGAATCTCCGGTAATATCCCGCGAGACCCAAGAAACTACGAATTTCGGAAGCATTACGGGGCACTTCCCAATTTTGAATGGCTTTAATTTTGATAGGATCTACAGATACACCATCACTAGAAATAACATGGCCAAGAAATTGAACTTGGAGAAGCCAGAATTCACATTTTGAGAATTTAGCATATAGTTTCTCCTTTCGAAGAAGTTCTAATACCGCACGAATATGAATGGCATGATCAGCTTCAGACTTGGAATAGATTAGAATATCGTCAATGAATACGATGACTGATTTATCAAGCATTGGGCGACATACCCGATTCATCATATCCATGAATACAGTAGGAGCATTTGTTAAACCAAACGGCATAACAAGGAATTCATAATGCCCATATCGAGTACGAAAAGCAGTCTTCGGTACATCCTGCTCGTGAACTTTCAATTGATGATATCCAGATCTCAAATCAATCTTCGAGAAATAGCTAACACCCTGAAGTTGATCAAATAAATCATCAATGCGAGGTAGTGGGTACTTGTTTTTGATAGTCACCTTATTCAGCTCACGATAATCAATGCACATCCGCATTGATTCGTCCTTCTTCTTGACAAACAATACTGGAGCACCCCAGGGAGAGGTACTCGGTCGGATAAAGCCTTTGTCAAGTAATTCCTGCAGCTGGATCATCATTTCTTTCATCTCTGTTGGCGCGAGACGATAAGGAGTCTTTGCAATCGGAGCAGCACCAGGCACAAGGTCAATTCAGAATTCTACTTGCCTATCCGGAGGAAGGCCAGGCAAGTCATCGGGGAAAACATCAGGATATTCGTTAACAACGGGAACATCATTTACCATTTTCTTCTCCTCTTTTGAGACATAAACTGAGTAGGCCAGATAGATAGAACACCCCTTCGATATGAATTTACGAGCTTTAAGGATAGAGATTATTTTTAAGATTCTTTGTTCACCATAGACATATATAGGATTCTCCCCTTCAATAGGAATGCGTACTATCTTTTCATAGCACAAGAGTTCTGCATGGTTCTTTGGCAACAAGTCCATGCCGAGAATGATATCAAAGTTGGGTAGGGAGATAGGAATCAAATTGGCAAGAAAATTATAACCTTCAATTTCTATGACACAATCTCTATAGACTTTATCAACAAGTAATGATACACTTCCCGTGGTATCTACATGAAATGGTTGGGCGAGTGCACAGCAAGCAATTTGAAAAGATCGCGCAAATTCACGAGACACAAAAGAATCTGAGGCACCAGAATCAAATAAGATGTGAGCAGGTCTAGAATTGACGAGAAATATACCAGTCACAACATTCGGGTCCTCGCGTGCCTCCTCTGGGGTAATCTGGAATGCACGACCTTTAGCCTTTGGCACCTCCTCCTTTTGGGTTGAAGTACCCACCGGTTGTTGAACGGAAGCTTGGCTTCCCACCATTTGGCTGGTAAGAGTTGGACAAAAACGCTTTCTATGGCCAGTAACACCGCAAGCATAACATGTAACATTCCTCATCGGGCAAATGGGCTTCATATGACCTGTTTCTCCGCATCCATAGCAAATCACCGGTCCTTTTCCTACCCTGCATTGACCCTGGTGGCTCTTTCCACATTTCTGGCACGGTGGTGGAGCTCTCGACTGAAGAGAAAAAGATTGTGGCCGACCGCGACCACGAAAGGTGCTCTGAGATTGTACTTTTGTGCTAGGACCAGATTGAGCCGATGGAATAGTTGAAACAGAAACAGTTCGATCAACACGTGGATGCTTCGGGACAGAAAGAGTGGCACCACGTATCTCTATGTCATGCTCGCGCTTTCGGGCATACTCAACAGCTTTATCGAATGATAGAATATCCCGGTTGATCACAAAATCATGGATTTCATACCGTAACCCTTCCATGAATAACTGAATTTTATCGTCTTCAGTCGGGATATACTTCGCAGCAAACCGTGCCCTTTGATTGAATTGAGTTTCATATTCGGTCACAGTCATTCCTCCCTGCTTAAGTTCGAGGAACTCCTTCTCCAGTCTTCTCCTCATATCTAGAGGACAATATTTTCCTAGAAAGCGGATTTTAAACATCTCCCAAGATAAATTCTCCTGGTCATACTCGTTAAGAGCTTCAAATGTCGCTTCCCACCAAACTAAGGCTTCTCCAATGAGCATTGCAGAAGCATAGTTAGCCTTGTCTTCATTAACCACATGGGAGATACGAAATACTTTTTCTGTGTTCTGGATCCAGGTAAGGACAACAATGGGATCAAGGACACCTGAAAACTCTGTAGCACCACTACTCTTGAAAGCTTTGAATGAGGGACGTTTCGCTTTCTCTCTTGAAGATTCTCCGGTGGCTTTCTCTTTACCCTTATCACTATCCCTTTTGTGTTGTTCGAGAGTTTGTCGAATAACACCAGTAAGTTTATCCAAAAGTCGCGCCTTACGAGGGGATATTGGAGTATCTCCCTCATTAAGATGAAGATCTCCACCCACATTTGGTGTATTACTACCCTCCTGCTCAGTCATTGATCTGAAAAATTTGGAGTAACATAACACGTAAGAATATAAGGATTTATCATTACCCAACACCCCACTTAAGTCTTTCCTATGGTTTGTATCCAAATATGGAAAATGAATATGTTCATATATTGAACTTCCAACAGTTTAAGTCTAAATACAAGTTCGTGGTATTTAGTTCACTTAAACTAGTGCTCTGATACCATGATTGAAAGACCCCATTCACTAAAATTACCATAAAGGCAAACATGCTACATGCATATTCATAATTATAATTCACACTAGTGGTCTACAAAAGCATGGATACAAACCAACTAAAAGGGTTTTTACAAAGTTTCATAACTAGTTGTATAAACACATAACTACCCAGGAATTTATAATCCATATACATATATGTATACCAAGTAAAAACGTAGTAGTGTCAACACTATAAGTCCTCCAACAAAGCCTGTTTACTCTGGATGCTTATCACCTGAAATAGTTAAACACTGAAAGGGATAAGCGGGCGTCGCTTAGTGAGTTCAAAAATAGATACAATATAACGCTATGCCATATGCATAACAATATGACAGGAACAAAAAAGAAACAAAGGACAACAAAGGCTTATATATGTATCAAATGAAGGGCTTTCCAAATCAATAAACGATTAGATTCAAGGGATTACAATCAATAAGACACAATAATTTAGGATCATAAGAATCATAAATTCCAGCCCGAGAGGCACATAAAACACAATCCCTTTTAATCATGTTGCTAGAATATACAAACTTTCAGCCCTACCTAGCCCGAAGCCAATACCAAAGTGATACGAGTCATGCTCTACATGGTCAAAGGCACAAAGTCATTACCAAAGTGATACGAGTCATGCTCTACATGGCCAAAGGCATCAAAATCAATATCAAGTAATAACCACTTAGATCAATAACACAAGAAAGCACATTGCACATATAACACATAACATATAATTGTCCCTATATTGAACTCACTGTGCTGTAACCGAATGTTGCGATAAAATTCCTCTTTTTTCTGATGAAATTACACCATCCTCAGGCCTCTAAAACCTTCAATTATACCCCTGGAGTTCATATTTCAAATTTCATAAGCAATTACTTAACTACTCTCAAGTTATGTTGTTTTCAATTTAGAAATTTTAGTTTTTGTTCTTTGTATAGCTGTCACTTGCAGATCTGTTTTACCCTTCTTAAATGTCAAAATAACTAATAAATTATAAATATTAACAAAATAGACTCTTATATATTTCTAATGCCACTGAACTCACATTTTTATGGTTTTTCTATAATTTACTATGAATTTTACAAAACAGTATCCTAAAGCTGTCAAAATGTCCCAAAGCTGTCAAAATTCAGCCTTACTGCACTGAACATATAGCTGTTTTCACCCATCTTAAGTCCTGAATTAGATTTTGGTATTAAAACAAAAATCAAAGTAGACATTCTCAGCTTTCCAGGGATATATAGCACATCTCCATACGATTTTTCTACAATTTTTGGTGATTTTTACAAAAACAGGACAATTATACCCTTTATAATTTCATTTTACCCTTTACATGATCAAACCTCATGATCAATATCACCAAGCTCTTCTTTTACAATGATAAAACTGAATATTTTAGTAATCCATTCTAATTCAAGTATAAACCATGGGTTTCATTACTAATTTTCACTAATTACTCTTAAACCATATGATTAATTCTTAAGTTTACATGTAATTACTTGATTTCCATTTTAGATTCTAGGTTAATAACATAAACTCATACCTAATTTCATTAAATCACTGGTAAACCCACTTTGATCAAACCCTAATCTCTTAATAACTCATTAATTACAAGGGTTAATCAAATAATTAAGAGTTCATACCTTGATTACTAGACTTGATACTTCAAGAACACTCAAAATCTTGATTTAATCTTCAAAACTTGATCAAGATTGATCATGTATGTGAAAATCTCCCATAGGGATGGCGAGGAACTGAAAATGGCAGAAAAATGACTCAAAATCGTGTTTCAATGGGTAAAAACCCGAGTTGGGTCGGGTTTGACCCGGTTTGGGTACCCATTTTACCCCTAAACACTAAAACTTGCATAACTTTTCGCTCGAAACTCCGTTTTCGATGAGGTTTTCGCCTATACGTTTCTAACGAGATAATTTACAACTTCCAATAAAAATATCCTAGAAAATATCTTCCAATAAAATCAGATTTACTTATTTCCAACTTAGACGTTATACTTTCGTTAATTCCGATAGTTGACTTTTTGATCGGAATCACATAAGACTTCCCTATCACTTCCAATACCTTTCAAATGATTCTAAACTTAGTTTAACTTCAAATATTATAAAACTATTTCGTTAGAAATCAACGCTTAAAACCATACCGAAAAATAATAATAATATTTTTTTTAACGCTTACAATTCTATTTTACTATAACTATCTACTTTAAACGTTTAAAACAACATAATATTTAATAATATTTATTTTTTAAACTAACAATCATATGAAACATGATAATTAAACAAGGTTACTAAAGTGTATGTTACAGGGCAACGGCCCGATGCAATATGCAGTATATGTGTTTATGCTAGTGGATATGTTATGCTATGTTATGTTCAGTTAGTCCAGACTTCGGTCCGATGCAGGGGACGGGGTCCCAGTCAGTTTTCAGACTTCGGTCTGATGCAGGGGGCAAGGCCCAGTTAGTACGGACTTCGGTCCGATGCAGGGGACGGGGTCCCAGTCAGTTTCCGGACTTCGGTCCGATGCAGGGGGCAAGGCCCCAGTTAGTCCGGACCTCGGTCCGATGCAGTGGGCAAGGCCCAGTATGTGCTTTATATGTATTGTATGGTATGTGGTAGTTTGGGGGAGCTCACTAAGCTTCGTGCTTATGGTTTCAGTTTTGGTTTCAGGTACTTCCGCAAGTAAAGGGAAGAGCTCGGGATGATGGCATCGCACACACCACAACTTCAGTTTTTGTCCTGGGAGTTGATACAGTTTTCTTAGATATGTTTTGATACAGTTGTGACTCAGTTTTCCCACAGTATTTTAGTATGGTTTGAGATACGTAGCGTATGGTTTTACTATATGATACTCAGTTTTATGATTTTTGATTAAACTAAAAATGAAATTTTCGGGTCGTATTTTTGGGATGTTTCACATCATTTTTCCCATTTTACCCTTTGACTCCAAAACTCAAACCAATGGCTTGGATCTTATAACCAATATTATCAACATCCAATAGGGTCTAAACCCTATTACATTGAAGCCCAAAGCCTTAACTTGATCCATTTATTGTCCATAATGCCAAAATAAGAAACTTATCGAAACATGATGCTACAACTCTCCCCCATTTAAACTGGATTTTGTCCTCGAAATTTGTATTGGTTAGGATCTCTGAAACAACACCAACATATTCTATAAGCTCCCTCTAACCATTTTGAAATCACTGCATCTTATAAAAAAAATCGAGAGACCACTCGAAAACCCACAACTACCAACAAACAACCAAATAACTTGAAAATACTCAACTGCAACAACTATCTTTCTCTGACTAACTGTATGACCCAACTTATAGAGAAACCCACTCAAACTGGGAACTCTCAGGACTACAACCAGAAATGAACATCGTCACTATACTCCACGAAATCGGGAATCCATCAATCTAAACTTCAGAAACCTTACCCTAACACTGACAATCATCCAGTCGTCGAACCTACCCCTAGTTCCCTGGCTACTAAAACCACCAAACCATGCAAAAGGAATACTCAAACATCTTGATTGTAAATTTCGCTCAATCCAAAATCTGGGAATTATGGCCAAAACCTTAAATATACTCTTGACTTCGGCAAGTAGGGGTACAAACGAGCCAAGATACTTGTGAGCTACTCGGGATCGGATCGTTAAAAGCTCAACTCGAAACCGATTTTAAACGAGCCCGAGCCGAGCTTGAGCTTAATATTAAGCTTGTTTATTAAACGAGCTCGAGCTCGAGCCTATGTCACTAAGCTCGTTTAGGCTCTCGAGCCTAAACGAGCCTTTATATAAAATAATTTATTATTATTTTTATATATTAAAATAAAAACATATTTGGGGATTAGGTATTTAGGGTATTAGTAAACGAGCTTCTTAACGAGCTCGAGTCGAGCTTAAGCTTATTTAGGCACGTCAGACAAAAAACGAGTCGAGCCCGAGCCCGAGTCGAGCTTGTATATTTATTTACGAGCTCGAGCCGAGCTCGGTACAAGAAGCTCGAATCAAGCCGAGCTCGAGCTCGAGCCTCGTATAACTTAAACGAGCCCGAGCCAAGCCTAACCAAGCCCGGGCTCGGCTCGGCTCGTTTGCACCCCTATCGGCAAGTCATCACCAACCTTGACCAATCACGCCGCGAACCACAAAACGACAAAATAGTCGAGAATTCTCCAAAAACCGCTTCTTGTCTAATAAAGGGTCGTGTCTTGATTTACCCCTTAATAACCTTCCACTTTAAGGACTTAATCCATTAAGTCCAGGACCTCTAAATCTCATATCTAAATCAGACAAGTCCTAATGGATAAAGTTTCCAACTTTATCCATTCTAATGATTTAATCGATCAGTAGCTCAAACCTTAGGTCCAAAACCTACTTATGATGACAAAACTAAGTGCATGGCTTAAAGAGAAAGCATTCATGGCCCTTTTATCACTTCACAGAGGTCCATAACTTAAGAAAGGCTATAATCATGTCCATGAGTTCCTTAAACTCCAAAACATGCATAAAAGGGGCCAAAACCACATATATCAACCAAATCATAAGAGAAAAAGCATAAAGGAAGGAACTTTATGACTTACCCAACTCCATAAACGCAAGAGAAGGTTGGATCTAAGCTGAAGCAACACTCCATGCACCAAGAATCACCTCCTCTAACTTCAAGAATACACCAAAAGCTTACAACTTGGAAAGGACTTGAGATGGGACAATATATAGGCTAAGGTTTACTCTAAGGAGGCTCTTTGAGGTGATGAAGGCTGTAAATGACCTAAAACTCATAAACAATGCCTTTAAATATGGAGTAACCCCTAAAAATTATGGGTTTGGGCTGCACATGATTTTGCATTGTGACACTCTACGTGTCGTGTCGTGATTAGCCTAGTCCAATAAGGCCCAAACAACTTAATCCCAAATCATTCTCATCCCAAAACCAACCCTTAAAATCATAAGTCTTAAATATTTAGCTTAAAATCTCGATTCTTTAAGGTCCAAACCTCATCCTTAAAATACTGTAACCCTTACTTGATCAAATAACGGTTCGCTATTCCAAAATAAGAAACATCATGAAACTGGATGTTACATTAATCTTTATTTTGATTGAGATAAGTATATTAAGAAGTGTTGTGGGTTTTGAAATTTGTTTTTATAATCCATGAATGTATTTCCCAGTACTTATAGATTTTAGTCCAAAATTCATTTCGCAATTCACGATAATGTATTTCATCGTACATATGTTTAAAAAATGTCATATTATGTTAAATGTATGAAAATGTGTTGCTTATTTGTTATTATAACATTATAATCCTTGACCTTAAAAGAAGCTACCAAAATTGCATGCAAGACAACATAAACATTACAATTAGAATAAACAGTAAGCCTCTTTTCAAGACCACATGATATATAGGTTGTGATTGGATATCTTTGTAACTCATCGGAACACACTACTTAAACATGGCGTGCTCCTTCACAATATATGACCAAATGAACCCTAATAGTTATTGTTTAACATTATAAGATTCTAGCTTTGTTTGAGGGTAGATGTATTTAGTGATGGGAGTCTTATTCAAATGTATTCCTACATAGTAGAGTACTAGGTCATACACTTTCATTAAAAACCAAATTTCTTTTCATACTCACATCTATGTTGAATAAACTAAAACTAATTAAACTCTTTTATTTAGTTTTTCCAACACGCTCATTTTAAGGATTAAGTTTTCATTCATCTTAAATTTATTTGGGGTGTGTGATATACCAAAACGAAGGTATCACGTAGGATAACACAAACATATAACAATTTATTTATTTTAATATTGTTTTAGGGTTTGAATTTATTGTTCAAAAACAAAAAAACCTATTTTTTTTAACACGGTTGGCATGTCAGATTTACTTTTAGAGACAAATTCCCAAGAGTGTATTTCAAATTGTACCCTAAATGTGACTCCCATACTAATAGAATCGATCACCTCATTTTTTGTTGTATGATCACTTCTTCTATTTGGAGTCAAATTTGTAGTTGTTGGGATATTAATAATTTGACATTGTTCCTCGTTTTGATACTATTTCTTATTGGATCACGTGGGCATTTCAGTGTATATAAACACAACACAAATGAAATGCTTGGATGTGGTGGTTCTTATAGCTTTTTTTGATACTTTGGATTTTCAAAAATCTTGGTTATTTGACTAAAAAACAAGAAAATAGGTCGTATTTGATAAAATCCTTACAAAACATGTTCTTTAACAAAAGCATCAAAAGAAAGTAAATTGTGTTGGTTTGCTATAAATCTAACCGTCGTTACTTCTTCCTTGTAATATTATGTGTTTTTTCTTATATGAATCTTTGCTATATAGAGTCAAAATTCACATTTCTTAAACGTGAACGTAACATATTTAAAAGAAAGTCAAGTCATATTCTTTAATCATTCACACTTTTGACATTTTTAACATGAATAACTTTCTTGAAGGAAATAACAAAACTACGTACATTATATAACATTTTACAATTTCCAACGTAAAACGTTGAGTTAAAGGAATAGGCCCATAATAATATGTTATCATTTTGTATAAAATAAGATAAACACGTACATCACCTTATAAAAATTAAAGTATGTTGTTAAGAAACAAAAAGATTTGCGTATGAGACAATATGGCTCTATTATTTAGATTTTAGAGCATGCATGGATGGAAATTGGAAAGTTTGTGATGTGAGCGTGTGAAGTGTAGCTTAAACATCGTGCAACCATAACAAATATAGTGTTTTTAATTATCTAAATAAAAACACGATTATATCATTTTGCTTTAATGATATATGATTTTCAAACCCAACAAAATATAGTAATTATTTTTTAATTACTATACTAGTTGTGAAACCCGTATATTATACGGGTTGATTAAAACAAAATGTTAAATAGAAATGATGAGAAGTTTATTTGAATTTGAAATTTGAAATAAATAAAAATTATGAGAAAAAAAACATGCAAAAAATAAATAAATAAAAATTATTGTTTAGTTATCAGACCCGTATACTAAACAGGTTAATTATAACAACATGTTAAACACAAAGGTTTAAACTGTAAATTTATTTGAAATTGAAATTTAAAATTTAAAATTTGAAATTAATATCATTATGATAGGTTTAATTTATGGAAACTAATTAGTAATATATTAGAAAAATAGAAAATGAAATAATTGACAAGTGGAAAATAAATATATCTCTAAATTATGACAAAATGACATGTGGCAAATTGAATGAGAGAAAGACATATAGCAAAATCATTCTTATTTATTAGGGTAGATAGATAGATAGATTTTGTTTATTCTCAAACAAAATTATAAGTCTACTTACATTACAAATGAAAATTAGAAACAAAACATAAAGTCATAAACGTTATCAATAACCTTTCTATTAAATATGGTTGGTAACCTAGATGTTCCCTTGTCATCTTCAAATTAACAAATCAACAATCATTTTCTTCATAACCAAATTATTAAATTCCAAGCAATCATATAATAAAAGGGTTTGCTTCATATTATATAAATATAACCGTAATTATTTTAGAGTTAAGAACCAGTTCTCTGTTACTTTTTAAAAATAAAAGATAGCTATGAATTAATGTCAAATTTCAAATATTAGTTTTTAATTATAAAATTCACACCAAACTATTTTTCAATACTTTTATGACCCAAATTCCTAGAGTAGTTAGGTTTGGTATCCATCACATTAGAAAAATTAAATATATAGATTAATAATTGATAGAATCCTTTTATGTGGGTTTGACCTTCTTTTCATATACCATCGGTGTATTAATATATTCTTTGTTATAATATATTAAATGATTTAGCATTGCTCAAATAATTTTATTCAATCATAGACTAAAAACATAATAATTATTAATCTGATGTTAAAAAATTCAAAATCTAAAAAGTCTTATAAACAAAATAACTAAATACTTTATTAGGTAAAACATGATTTTAATTTTTAACAGAAAAAGAAGAAGATAACATTCATATATGCTAACGACATCTTCTTTACAAAAGTGTCGTTTAACAACTAATGTAGGATCACTCGTTCCTTTTTTCTTCGAACAGCTTAAATTTATTTGAAACTAACGCTAAAAAATTACAGAAAAATAGCTAATATTTGATTTTCGTCAATCCAATTAGCCTTGACGTAATGGTTTCTATATACAAATCAATTAAAATAAGGGAAGAAAAATCAAGGATAATTTTAAATAAAAAGGTCTTTTGTAACAAACAAAATTTTTCTTTACGTATTTAAAATCATATGATTTTGTTTGTGGAAAATCTCAATACAATAAAATATTTTGTGGAAACTGTCTCGTTTTATTAAAACACTAGTTTATAACCCGTGGAAACCACGGTTACAAAAGTAAAATTGGGAATATAAATCAGAAAATTAAGTTGTTAAAGTAAACATATATTATTAAAAAATAAGGAATTATAAAAGAAAAATGTAAACATAATAAATGTAACCAAATTTGGTAAATATTTTTTAATCGGGGGATAGGTGCGGTGAGTAATATTGACATATTTTGATATATTTTCTTACCATATAAGAATTTATGAGTATTTATGAATATGAGTTGTAAAATGAAATTCAAATTGGAGAACCAAAACAACGACACGTGGCGTATTATTGATTTAATAGCTTGACATATGGCGGAATGGGATTAACCTTATTCATTTACTAGTTGTGAAACTCGTATATTATACAGGTTAATTAAAATAAAATGTTACATATAAACGATTAAATGAAAAGTTTATTTGAATTTGAAATTTGAAATAAATAAAAATTATGAGAAAAAAAACATGCAAAAAATAAATAAATTAAAATTATTGTTTAGTTATCAGACCCGTATACTAAACAGGTTAATTATAACAAAATGTTAAACACAAAGGTTTAAACTGTAAATTTATTTGAAATTGAAATTGAAATTTAAAATTTAAAATTTGAAATTAATATCATTATGGTAGGTTTAATTTATGGAAACTAATTAATAATATATTAGAAATGGAAAATGAAATAAATGACAAGTGGAAAATAAATATATCTCTAAATTATGACAAAATGACATGTGGCAAATTGAATGAGAGAAGGACATGTGGCAAAATCATTATTATTTATTAGGGTAGATTAGATTAGATCATAAGTAAATATGTTATTTCAAAATACAAAACTTTAAGAATATCATAATCAAGAGTCAATACAATACATAAATTACAACATAAAAACCTAACAATTCTAAACACTATTGCAGGTTGTCTCTTAATCATTCGACATTCTATTTAATAATAATAAATCATAATTAATAAACTTGCAAAATCAACTGTATCCAACAACACAATGTAAATGTCTATAAGACATCTTTACCTTTAATTGCCCACCTCATCGATCCTCACATACTGATCCTATAACCGTGATCTTTCGCGTGTGATCTAACTACTGAGTGGATACGCTAGGTCACATACTACATGGTTTAAAGAATCTTAGGCTGAGGGGTTTGGTCCTGCTGTGCAGCCCTTGTCTGAGTCCAACCGTTGTGGGGTTGAATCTTTTAGCCTGAGATTGTTTAAATTGTGGGGCATGTGATTGTATTCATGTGATAGTCGCCTAGCACCAATGGAGACTCGTGTGGCAATTAGCGGTATGGTGTATTGTATGAGGTTAGCCGGCCAGTCGCATTATTGGACGAGGAGGCGGTGGTTTCCTTAGAAGGGGCTCAAATTGTAGTGGGTCAGCACGAGGAATGATCGGGGATTTCCTAGGAGGATCTGTCAGATTTTGAGATCGGGGATTTCCTAGGAGGATTCGTCAGATTTTATTACATTTTAGTGCCAGTTGGCTTCTCTTGACGAATGATGTTTGCTTTGTGCTTTGTGGAACTCACGAGTGATGTGAGTTAGCTATTAAGTGAATATGTCATGTCACATGTGAGAAAGGTCGAATAATCTCAGAGTGACGGATTTGACCATCCTGTGCAACTCTTGTCTAAGTCCAACCGTTGTAGGGATGAGTCTGTTACTTGAAGGATTATATGAGCTTTGTTACATGTGATTGTATTCATGGAATAGCTAATTGAAATTGTGAGGAGTTGTTCAGCAGCTGGTGGCAGAGAAGTTTGGAACCCTAGGATAGCCGAGGGAATATTTTAGTGAAGTTGTTTCGATTTCAACAGTATTTTGCGACTATTTCTTAAAGGACCCAAGATGAGTCTTGAGGAAAGTATGGATAGGTGTGGAAGGTAGTATTGGGTCCGTACTACTAGAAGCACAAGATCCATACTCGATTCAAGGAAGATTTTGGGGATTCTGAGGACTAGTATGAGAAGATAGCATGGTTGGATACCATGGTTCGAGGCAGTGGTTCCGTATATGTCGATCTTTTGGTTTGGGCTGCTCAGGAGAGGATGGGTTTTGTATTTGTTCAGGCCCCTATGGCGATATTGATGTGAGTTGAGTGGTTCAGACCTAGATAAGTAGGTTGGTTGGAAGTCTTGAGGGTTTTGTTAAAGGTCGTGCCTCGGGCCTCGAGACACGGGGAGGAAGTGGTTGATATGATCGGCTTGGAAATTGCATCTAGGATTTAAGTGGCAGATTGTCAGATTAGATTGTCGGTGGCAAGGATCTTTCCCTTCAGTTTTTCCGAGTTAAAAAGAGTGGGCAGGCTTGTGACCTCCCGATTTAGGTTGGATTCTCAGCTTGGGGTCTGTTGGTCGCAGTGGTTGGCGATAGTATGTCAGCATCGGTGTGCAAAGATGGATTGATGTGGCATGAGTACCTTGCAATACGAGAAAGGGTCATATCCTTAGGAGATGGGAAAGCCAGGTGTCGGATTATCGTTTGGGTTGCAAGTAAGGGGTGTATGTTTGGATTATAAATCGGTAGTTGTCTATACTCTGTAAGTGGTTATCATTGGAAATTTAGAGGTTTTCAGCTGGAATTTAGGATACTCTTGGTGTTCGTTCGGTTTGTATCTGGAGGACTATTATGCGTATGTTATTCAATCCATGGTCAAGTATGCCTGGACCTGGTTGGACCGATTAAGTTATGTTTTGGTTTCACCACCAGTGGGTGGTGGCTCGAGTTCTAAGTGGGGGAGAACTGGGATTCTCCGGTTGAGCGTCAGTCATTGAGGGTTCTATCAGTTCGCTGATCGGATTGCTGCTTTCAGATTTGTTGGTCAGATGTTGATCGGTGAACCCTTTCCAGGAGCGGGTATGTTTAGCTCCAGGTGGGTTTGTGGTTCTCTGGTTTAGGTGTCAAGGTGTCCTGGACCATTGGATATTGAGTTCATCTTTCAACGGGAATTCTCCAAAGGATTCAAGTGGTGACATTTTAAGATCAAGGAATGTGTCACCTACCCTCCAGTGCAGTGTGTTTATGTTCCCTTGGTCCTTGGGTATGTTTACCCTTAATGTTAAAGTGGAATTTTGAGTCGTACCAGACTCGGGTTTTGGTACCTTGTAGGATCATCTCGGAGGTCTTCTCAAGCTAGTGGTGTAGTGATGGAATCCCTTCAGTCTCAAACAAGTATGGGGCCTTGTTTGACCAATCATGAGGATGTTTCTATTTTGATTAAGGTGGCCTTTCGATTATCTCTGGTGTTTCTTTTCTCTTCGGATGAGATTATGGGTTTCTTAAATATGTGTATGGAGGTGTTCCTCGTGAGTTGGGCAAGAGGGCACTGGAGCACTTGGCTTAAATTATGCACATGGTCCTTTTTGGGTTATAATTTTCAAATTGGACCAAGAGTGCGATTGTTATCTAATCTATAGATCATGTGCGACTTTGTTTTTGTAAGGTTCTAATTGATAGCCATTTTATGGTGCTCAATTGGCATTGTAAGGGAGTCAATTAGGTCCCTTCGAGATCATTCTAGTCATAGGTTGTGGTCCTAGTGATCACGATGGTTTATTTCTTCTGCTTGTAGTGCTTTCGGAGTGAACGTGTTGACCGGGGGTCGGGTGAGTCGTAAATCTGTTGGTTGGATAAGGGAAACAGTAAGGATTGAGGGAAGTATCGGTCAGGTATCAGAAAGTCTCGGCAGGTTGTATGCATTATAATTCCAGTTGTTCGCAAGCTGTTGTTAGATTTGTGATCCTCATGTTGGAAATTGCTTATGTAGTCGTAAGTCATAAATTTTTTGGTGATTGTATTGAGTGGATGCCCAGCTGGGGGTGCACAAGAGCCAATCAAGGTTGGATGTATCGCAAAAGTTCATGGTTTGATCGTCGTTGCTCGTTGAAGCAGTGGTTGGTAATGGCATAGCAAAGAGTCAAGGGTTGTTAAGATTTTTGGTTCATCCTATGGTTCGATTTTGGGTTATGTTCGCGGTCGGTGTATTTCGAGGATCATTCTTCATGGTTCTGGTAGTGCCCTAGTTAAGGAATGGGGGTAGATTCAAATGGATATTCATCAGTTTTAGGAAAGGTTCCGTGAGGAGGGATCATGGGTAGCCATTCGAGTGGGCTTTTAGTGGGAACTCGTGTTGGGAATCGCGAGTGGGTTCGTGCAAATTCGTATCCAGAACGGAGGGGGTTAAGAAATCTGTATGTCAAAGGCATCAATTGGAAGGTTCAGAAATGATCTTATGTGTTTGTGCTCCAGGATGGCTTCATCTTGTGAATGAAGAACAAGTGATGAGGTTTTGGGATCTTAGCAGCAGTGTATCGACCCGACAGTCAAGGATGTCTGTATTTTGTATCTCTTGTGTGCTTATGGAATTGTTATCGTCAAAGGTTAAATAGATTGTTCGATGGATAAGTGTCATGGTTTTAGCAATTGGTTCAGTTTGGGAGGTCTGTCAGGGAGTCAGACCAATTTGATACCCGAGTTCGAATATATAAGCTTGGGTCTTTGCATGGGATTATGTGTTCTTCTTCAGGTTGGCAGTTTCTATTTAGGTTTTATTGTTTTGGGAAGGTCTTTTTATGTGCTGGATTTGCAGTAGCATTCCTCGGGATGTTCATATGATCTAAGTGTTAGTAAGGACGGATTTCGAGGATGAAATCTAATTTAAGTGGGGGAGAGTTGTAACACCCCAAATCTTGAAGAGAAATTATTGAGAATAAACCTATTTCAAGGTGAACTTGGCGAGTTAGAGGGACCAACTCGACATGTTCAACATGGAAAAATCGCGAGGGTTTAATGAACCAACACAACGAGTTAAGATGCCTCAATTCGGCGAGTTAGTGGCTGGGAAGGAAACCCTAATTTCTAGGGTGTTGCACCCTATTTAAAGACCTTAAGTTCCTTTGGTTGACCTCCTTATCAACCTCCATTGTTATCAAAACCCTAAATCGAGTTGTAGCCTCCATTGTCAAGCATTTGAGCCTTGGAAGGAAGTTTGGTGTCCATTTTGTGAATTGTGAAGGAGTTAGAAGATCTTGAAGTTTCTAAGCTTGGAGGAGTTTGAGGTATCAAGTTCTTATCTTGATGGCTAGATGTTTAGATCTTTCTTTTTTAGGTTAATTGTTATGTTTGAGTCATGGGTTGGATGGATGTTGGGATTAGGACATCCCAAAGCCCTATTCTTTCAGATATGGGGTTTTTATGGACTCTTTTGGCATAAAGGTGCCAACTTTATGGATTTAAGGGCTTCATGCATTCTTTAAGTCCCTTATTAAGCCCTTTTTGAGCATTCGAGCCTCTCCTAGTCATGTGTTGGCGTAAAGTTGGAAACTTTATGTGGTCTTCCAGCTATAGGGTATTAGATCTGCAATTTGGGGCTTTGTCTTTGAGTACTAAGTGTTTAATGGTTAATCCCTCATCCTTTTAAGTCTAGGGTTTGGGGCTTGGGCCCATTTTGGTGGTTCCTAGGGGTAAAGTTGGAAACTTTACCCTTCTAGATCTCATAATTGGTCGAGATCTGAGTTGTGAAGCTCTTGGAGTCATTAATGTCGGCTTAATGTATTAAGATGTAGGTTTTTGGCGAACTCGGCGAGTTGGCTCGGTTTTTCCCTGACTTTGCAGATTGATAGAGGAACACGGTGAGTTGAAGGGTAACTCGACGAGTTGGGTCAACTCAGGTCGTTGACCTCGAATTTTGACCATGTCTTTAACCAAGTTGTTCTAAGGAGGTACTTGAGGTAATCATAAGTGTAATTAAGAAAATTATGGGCTTAGGATAAGACCCATATGGGGTTGGGCCCAATTTGGAAAATTGGGCCATTAGTGAGCCTTTGTGGATCTTTTGGTTTTGGGGCTCAGTTTTGGTGCATGTTAGGTAAGGGGTAAAATGGTTATTTTACCCAAGTAAGGATTTTGGATTATAGCATGGAACCTAATTGCTAATTGGGTGTGTTGTTGGTATTGATAGCTCAGGAATCTGGTAGGGCAGTAACTAGGGCTTTTTTTAGTGAGCTTCTGCATTCCAGGTGAGTTTTCCTCACTGTACTTGCAGGTCGAAAGCACCAATATCGGCCCATCGGATTGATATCCCGTTATGCATGTTTTTATGATGTTATGATCTGTTAGATCGGTGTCCTGGTAGATAGGATGATGCTATTCTTAGTGATCTGTAAGATCTGCCTGATTGCCTATTGTCTGGTTATATGTTTAGTTGTGTATATGACGCCATGGTGTGGGTGGGTTGAGACTGTATTGCTTTGTGTTGCCAGTCAACAAACCCAGTAATGTTTATGTTGGGTTGAGGCGGTCCTTCTTGGTGCTGAAGGCTAACAGACCCACGGCGGCCCATATAGACTGAAGGCTTGTGAGGCGGACCAGTTAGGCCGAAGAACTGGAGAACGGTCCAGACAGGTTGAAGGCCCGGTGAGGCAGTCCAGACATGCTGAAGGTTCTGTGAGCGGTCCAGACAGGCTGAAGGCCCGGTGAGGCGGTCCAGACAAGCTGAAGGCTCTGTATGCATGTTGTTGTTGGTATATGTTATGTTGGATTAGTGTCGAAGTCCATAACTATTTTGGTATGTACTTGACCCGATTGTGAGCATGGTCCTTTTGGGTTGCCTTCACCAAAACAATTTGATAGGATGATTTGAGGAGAAAGAGATTAACTATGATTTATTAATATATTATATGAATAATATATTAAATGAGAAATCATATTGTTTAATTAATATTAGTCAAGAATTAATAAGAATTAATTTTATGGTGAAAAGACATTAATTAAATAAAGGGGGCTAGGACTGTCAATTGTGTGATAGTTGGATATTGGGCTAATGGACTCCATAGAGGTCGGAGTGGATGCAATCTATGGGGAAACCCATGAGAATTCGTCCAAGGCCTCTAAGGAGGGAGTCCATGGGCTGCTTAGGGCCTAAGTAGTCAAATTAGGGTTTCCTAGTTCAAAACCCTAATAGCTTCACTATATAAAGACCCCTAGGGCACCCAAAAACATGGCTAAGCATTCCTTGGAGTTTCTTGGACGTTTTTGGTGCCTCATTCTCCTCTCCTAAGTTATCCTCTTTGTCTTGGTGTTTGTGAGCCATTAGAGGTGTGACACTTGTGACACTAAGCTTTCAGAAGCCAATTACAAGAAGGAATAGATTGTTATTGCTGCATAACAATCAAAGGTAAGATCTAAACCATATATTATGATAATATTGATTGTTCTATGCTAGATCTAGGGTTTATGGCTTTGGATGATTATTGCATGTTCATTAGACAAACTAGATTCAAAGCTTTAGGGTTTGCATGCACACCATATGAATGATGTTGTTGTGGGTTTTAGTATACTACAACATCCTATGGTGCACATACAACCCTAAATACCTTGGATCTATGTTTTCTCTATTATACATGCAAATATGAATATTCCAAGGTATTACCCTATCTAGCATACCATCTTTGATATTTGGGTAATATAACAAGTTAGAATACATACCTCTTGATGTAGCTTGACTCCATGAAGCTTGAGAGCCGAGTGCCTCAAGTGTGACACCTCAAATGGTTCACACAACATCATGAACTCTTGGAATAACCATGAGAATAAGATATATGACTTGGAAATTGGCTTGCCCTCCATATTATGCACTAGTGCCCATTTCACCAACTAATGGGGTCTTTATATAGTGTGCACATTAGGGTTACACCATGTAACCCATGACTTTTCCCATTCCTTATGCTCCATGGGTTTCAACCTCCATGGAGTATCCATGGGTCACGACATGGGTTAAACCCAACATAAGGAATCTTGGATAAAAAGCCCACATATATAAGAATGAATGATTTACACAATCAATACCCATATATTTAATTAGTCTCTTTTGATAACTAAATCAAGTCCAAATTAATTCTTGATAAATACTAATTAAATAACATGATCTCATATTAATATATTAGAACTTATAATATATTAATATGTCACAAATATATCTTTTTCTCATGAAAGGTCTATCCAAGTGTTCCGATGCCATGCAACCCAAATGGACCATGCCAGGTCGGGTCAAGTCTTACCAATTATAGTTATGGACTTAGACATTAATCCAACAGTAGTGCTCAAAACCCATCTAAATTTTAAGCTGCTGCGTAGAGTTATGATAAATTGCTTAGGAATATGTAATATCATAGTTTTCATTTGCATTGTAAGGATATATTTTTCCGCAATAAAATAAATTTTGATTTTGTCTTATTTATATTTCCTTGCAATGACAATTGTGAAAATTGATGTCTGTGTTTTTCTATTATAAGCAATATTAAATTGATGTGATTCTTAGTTACGTTATTTATGGTAATGTCGTAATTTTCTAAGTAAGGAAAGATTCCCATCGCCCAAGTTTGAATTGGATAGAAGCTTGGAATCATATGATTTGAATCATGTGATGTATGGGAATCTTGGTACTTAAAATTTTTAAGGCTAATTCCTTGACAAAGACTCAAGTGAAGGACTAGGAGATCGAGTTCACAATGTTGTGCACTGGACAAGTCCACCATAAATAACAATAACATTATTCGTCATGATTTACTAATAGTCTAGTAAATGTGGTTATACTTACAAGATTAAGTGTAATTCTGAATCATTGAAAAGTTTCAATGAATGGTAGAACAAATAAGTAGAATCAATGAAGGCAGAAAGATAAAAGGTTTCTCCAATCTAAGAAGAAGGGAGAGTACTTTTGTATCGTGTTTTATGATCGTCTTGGTAATCGTAGGAACCATATTACAATTCATCCTATAAGGACACCGTAGTGCATTAGTTTAGCTAAGAAGAGGAATCGAAAATTGTTGTAGTGGTTAAGTCAATAAGATGTATCGTACTTCGTTCCAAAATCAAGTCTTAGAGTCATACTCCAAGATTGTGACTTGAGTGACATAATCTTAAGTATGAATGTTCTTACACTTGCACATTTTGGTAAGTTGTGATGTCTTGAATAAGACAAAGACCAACTAGTACCAAATTGTGTATAGGTTTTGTCTTGATATAGACACACACTAACTCTTGAATATTTGTTTTGTCAAGAAATGTTTCTTGATAAGACAATCTAATATGTCAAGAGGTCAGTGGGAGTCTAAAGATCTTGAAAAGTTTTAAGAACTAATCGAGAGTAAACATGCTGTTAATTACTAGCACACGACTTGAGGTTACTAACCTATTGTGTTGACATATTCTTGTTTTTGTGCCATTCTAGTTTGGTCAACTATGCATGTGAGCTATATGAGTTCTCAATAGGTTGCATAAGGGCAAGCCACCTTAATCAATGGAAAGTACATTGAAAGGTAGGGGTGAGCTGCTCAATAACTTGGAAGCAATGGTAGGACCCTTGATGGCAAGAAATTAAGAATACACAAGTTCGATCCATAAGAGTTTGGATTTGTCACAATTATTGTCTTATGATTATGGTTATGACAAATTCACATTTTAGACTTATTGTTATAAGTTCTAAAATTGTTTAGACACACATATAGGTTATCTAAGGAAAGGTGTATGAGTTCGAGAATCTTAGATAAAGGCTTATCAAAGCGTCTCGGTTTCAAAAATATGAACTTTTGTAAATAAAGTCAATAAGTATTGGTTTCTAGAAGTCCAGCTAATTTCTGAATACGTGTCAAAGCTAGTGGAAGAATAAGTGTTATGCTTGAAAAAGATATAATCATCATGTGAGTGGGAGCATGATAATTATGGTAAGTATTGCGAGATAGCAATATTAATTATAGAAAACAAAAGATTCAATTCGCAAAGTAGCAAGGGTTGAAAAGTTGTTTTGCTATAATTAAGGGATAGAATTTTATACTTCATTTTAGTTCTAAAAGCTTGGATTGATTTTTTTTTATCTAATTTAGTCATATAAAATTAAGATTGTGTTCTCAAATTTGATTATGATTACAGCATCCCTCTTCATAGTTCGAATTGTGAGAACATGGCAAATATAGATATTGTAGCAAAAGACTGGCAAGTATCACGTCTTTATGTAAGACATTATGAATCGTATCCCATATGCTATGGGCATAGGATCAATGGCAAGTATCACGTCTTTCTTGTGTTTCACTTTGCATGTTTTGACTTCTTGAATAATAATATTATTCGAACGTTCTACAGTCGCTCATACTTTGGGAGTAGGTATGAAAGAAGATTGTCATGAATTGGTTTGTAGATTGCCTAAAGTGTATTAGATATATTAATGTCTGCTTCAACGTTCATGAGTGCTTATGAATATGATTTGAGCATTGGATTAAACCCACGCTCACTTGGATCGCTTCATGAATTTTATCACGAGTGATTGGTGAGACGATAATATCTTATATTCTTGAAACCGAGATGTGTGAGTTGTATCTTGCGAGTCGGTTACACATTGATAATATGTAAACGCACCAGTAACTTAGTGTTATAAAACGTATTGTTGTGTGTGATTCGGTGAGTGAGTACAAGCGAGCATTGAGTCGAAGTTTATCCGTTCCTTTTACCCAAAATGGGATAAAAGCGATATATGTGGTCCCCTCGATGATTTAATGATGACATCTAAGCGCTTGGCTAAGCCGGGACTAAGTTGATGTGTTCAATTGTAGTTTGTTGTCAGTCGTCATAAATCGAAAATCGGGAAACAACACATGAACATAAAGTATGATTTAAATCCATGTCTCAGTTCATATTATATCTAGAATGAAGGAATATATGATCCCTTATCTAAAGGACACGCTTCTGATAAGATCAGAGTTGACAGCGGCTTTTGAAAGCTACAATTGCTGATCCGGTTTAAAGTCATACGCAAAATAGTTGTTAGACTTATCCAAATGGGAGACTGTTGGATTAGAGTCTACGTCCATAACTATTTTGGTATGTACTTGACCCGATTGTGAACATGGTCCTTTTGGGTTGCCTTCACCAAAGCAACTTGATAGGATGATTTGTGGAGAAAGAAATTATTTATGATTTATTAATATATTATATGAATAATATATTAAAAGAGAAATCATATTGTTTAATTAATATTAGTCAAGAATTAATAAGAATTAATTTTGTGGCTAAACGACATTAATTAAATAAAGGGGGCTTCAACTGTCAGTTGTGTGATAGTTGGATATTGGGCTAATGGACTCCATAGAGGTTGGAGTGGACGAAATCTATGGGGGGAAACCATGAGAATTCGTCCAAGGCCTCTAAGGAGGGAGTCCATGGGCTGCTTAGGGCCTAAGTAGTCAGATTAGGGTTTCCTAGTTCAAAACCCTAATAGCCTCACTATATAAAGACCCCTAGGGCATCCAAAAATGTGGAAAAACATTCCTTGGAGTTTCTTGGACGTTTTTGGTGCCTCCTTCTCCTCTCCTAAGTCATCCTCTTGCTCTTGGTGTTTATGAGCCATTAGAGGTGTGACACTTGTGACACTAAGCTTTCAAAAGCCAATTACAAGAAGGAATAGATTGTTATCGCTACATAACAATCAAAGGTAAGATCTAAACCCTATATTATGATAAAATTGATTATTATATGCTAGATTTAGGGTTTATGGCTTTGGATGATTATTTCATGTTCATTAGACAAACTAGATCCAAAACTTTAGGGTTTGCATGTACACCATAGGAATGATGTAGTGCTCAAAACCCATCTTTCTATCTATTGTGTATTGGTACTTTTGGGGAACTCACTAAGCTTCTCGCTTACAGTTTTGGTTTATGGTTTCAGGTACTTTAGCAGATCTTGTCAGGGTGAAGGCATGACCATACACATCCTCACATTTTGGACTTATGATTTTTGGGAAACTCTGATAATGTTAATGTTTTAAAAACTATGGTGAAAGCGATTCCAATTTTTAAATAATGGTTTGGGAATAATGGTTTTTGTAAATATTTCTTTAGAAAAAGGGTTGTTTTGAAAGTTTAAATTTTATGACTTTTTATGGATGTTACAAACTCATTAACACTTACGGACTATAAGTATGCTAGAATTTCTACAAGACGGTTAGTCTGTGGTTGCCATCCCACTCCAGCAGATGACCAAACATTTAACAATTGCCTAAAATAGACACACAATTTCTATTTGTCTCGAAATGAGGGGGAATACTAATATAGTACTCTTATATGTAATACGTACCCCAACAAACATCAGTGTAATCTAACAGAGTTCTATGCTTCGTTCCCATCTCACACATACCCTTAACCCGATGTTACCCAACATCCAAACTTAATTGAACCAAGCATCCCCTTTAGTTATTAGTGTATAGCCCGACATGATTACAATCCTTATAATCAACACAAATTTTCTTGTCTGTGTAATATCTTTACAATACATGGTATAAATAACACTCTTTCAGCTTAACTCGAACAAATCATCCTTTATGAGTCTTATCACATCACTAGGCAAGACTGTAATGCTTGTAATCAACTTTCCAACACCGTTTTCCTGTTTATACCATACTATCGCAATAAAATATATGAATACACTTTTATCCAACTTAATTGGAACTAATCATCATTTATATGTCTGAGTTTAAAAGTAGACAAGACTACAATCCTTATAATCAATCTTCAATACCAAACTTGTTTAGGCAACACTATCATAATCTAGTGTATATATTTAACACAGAGTATCAAATATTGAATATATATTAATCTTTTAGGTAATAATACTTCCCTTAAGATAATCATATATATATATATATATATATATATATATATATATATATATATATATATATATATATATATATATATAAAACACATATATAACCATATTTGGTTCGCACCAATTATACAATTAATACATATTCCAGATAATAAGCATTTAATTTACATATAAACTTTCAACAAATATTTAACACTTTTAATAAATAATTAAATATTTGTATTAAAATCATGTTCATGAAAGTAACTATGCACTCACATGATTGAAGTGGAAGATCCACGGTTAGGTTAGCTCATCGCCTAACACTTTAACTTTTCTCTTTAAACCAACCTAAATATGAATATTACTATGCTTCGATATTCGTTCGTATTTATAAGGTTATATCAATTATTTTTTGATTCTTCCATAATCCTAAGAAATATCGATTTTTATCAAACAAAGAATAACCATGTAAGATCACTTTGGTGATAAGATCCATTTGGTATACATAGTATACTGTATGGAAAATCCTCTTTAAAAAACCTCACGTATCTAGCCTATACATCACTCTCTTAAGTAGATCAATCAATAATATGACTGGAATTACTGATAAATCTTATTTATAGGTTCATAATAACGACTATGAATATAAATATAAGTTACACTTAAAACTTAGTAAATTCAACTTAACTTACAAAAATTTTTGGCAAAAGTTCGAAAAGTCGCAATCAAAACGTCGACTCCGGATAATTCTTTTCTTCAGGCTCTCTGACATTGTAGTTCTCCACTAAAATTGTCAAAAACTCAGGAATATTGGGCTTAGGGTTTCAGGAAAATTTCCGAAGGATTTGACGTAAATGGGTGAGAAAATGGGCCGATTTTCGGAGCTATTTATAAGCTGCAACATAGGGCATGTCGTGCGGTGGTCCTCAGGCGCACCGTGTCACGACACGTTGCTCGTCCTAGCATTTTCCATGTGTCGTTGCCTCGATTGTCCACGTCGGTGATTCAGTTAGAGAGGCGTTTCCGTTGCTTGTCACGTGGCGCTCTATCGTTGAGCCACGTCACCCTTTTCAGGTATTTTTTGCAATCTTCAAAAAATCATATTTTTCTTTATATCCTTGGTTTCGTATCAACGAGTACAACAACTTTCATTTATTCTTCATTGGATAACGAGGAATCGATCTCTAGTTATGAGAATTTCAACTCTTTTTTACATTGTTTTGGCTAAAAAGCAAGTGATCTCCGTTTCACTTTTTGTAACACACATTGTTGTGTCGAGTTGAACGTGAAACTTCGAAAAATCATAACTTCTTCATATGTAGTTATATTTAGGCGTTCTTTATATCCACAGGCTCATGATCATGACTATTATAAATTTCTTCAAGATTATTTATCATAAATAATCCTTTATTTTTAAAAGTTTATTTAACGTAATTCGTTAAATTTGTAATAAGGTTTTATATAAATATTATAAGCCCATAACATTTGTCCATAAAATATGTTCTATATCGCATAAAAAAGATTCTTATTTATTTACAATTATACTATTCGATGGTTTAAATGTTCGATAAAATGAATATTTATAATTTATAATCGTTAAAACGTCTAGCCCGAATTTATGGACGTTACATCTTTACTCGACATCTTATCACTAAATAGGACTCCGTTATTGAATCTCCAAATTGTTAGTGGATATTATTGATGTATTATTGTATCTTTATTGGTGTTTATAATTACTCCAATGTATCTTAGCCCGATAGAGTTAGCCTTGTGTTTAATCGTCCCATATATGTTTGCATTTATATTTTATGTTAATGAACGTTTAAGCATGAAAATAATCTATTCTAGCATGGTATATAGCCAAAAACCCTAGGCCTCTATTGTTGGGTTAGGTGTTTAAGCCATTAACTAAATTATTATAAATTTAAATTATCAGCAAATTCCTTTTGTGATGCCCTCAAACCTAATAAGAGATTGGAATGCTATTTGGAGAGAGAGAGAGACTAATTTATTAGTTTATTTATGATTAATAAATTAATTAGAAATCAAAGTAAATAATTTATTATTATGCTTGGGAATAATATATTAATTCTGAAACATCCCAAATATACGGTTCAAAAATTTTGTTTTGATTATTTATAAAAACCATAAGTACCATTTGTCATCTCATAAAAACATAAGTAATATATATCAAATCATCATAATAAAATATTGTATCAAAATCATGTGAAAAATATCAGAGTCTAAACATCCTAGGCTAAAAGTTGTGGTGTGTGCCATGTAGTCATCCCGAGCTCTTCCCCTTGCTAGGAGAAGTACCTGAAATCAAAACTGAATACTGTAAGCACGAAGCTTAGTGATTCTCCCCATACTGCCACATACCATACACACAATCACATAATGCCATATATTGGGCCTTGCCCACTACATCGGGCCTTGCCCGGCATCGGACCGAATCCGACATCAGGCCTCGCCCGGTATCAGACCGAAGTCCTGCATCGGGCCCCGCCCGACATTGGACTGAAGTCTGGTATACATATCACATACTAATGAGCATATAACATAAACACGTAACATAAACATATAAGCTAAATCTTTCCTCGGGCTTACCCCGACATCGGACCGGAGTCCGGAACACATAACACATAGCATATAACTAAACATTCCTGGGGCTTTCCCCGACATCGGACCAAAGTCTGGAACATATAAACAAACACATGCAAGAATCACGAAAACATCAAGCATACAAATCCTTCCTCGGGCTTGCCCCGACATCGGACCAAAGTCTGGAATCATATAATCTACATCGGGCTACCCCCGACATCGGACCTAAGTCCGGCATACACTAACATACATAAACAGGACGGGATTGGTGCCTTAGACCCGTTCCTACTGGAGGGAAACTCACCTCTTAAGCTGGCTGCTGAAATCTCATGTGAGGAATCTCTGATGGCTGCTCCAATCGACTCCCTGGCTATCATCATCACAATATGCACTTAGTTAAAAACTGATAATTCTTCTAAGGGTAAAATAACCATTTTACCCCTGGTTAAAGTTAACATTCTGATCAAAGTCAACATTATGGGTTAACCAACTCGTCGAGTCGACCTATTAACTCACTGAGTTCTTTAACACAATAGTCCTAAAATGTATTTCTCTTAATAGTCCTTCAATGTACTAGATCTGGAAGAATACCCACTTGGGTCGTCCATTCATCACATGCTAACATACTTGGACCAAAAGCTTCATAAAGATGAAAAGAAGAGAACCAACACTACTAGAAAAACAGCCTTTTACGACGCTCATTGCGTGTCGTAAAAGGCTCAGACGACGCGCAAATGCGTGTCAAGGAAGGCCCTGTCATAAAGAGAGACGACGCGCATTTACGACGCTCATTTACGACGCGCAATTACGACGCGCTTTTATGACACGCAATGCGTATCAAGAAAGGCCCTGTCATAAAGGAAGACGACACGCATTCGCATGTTGTAACCTTACGACGCGCGTGTTAATGACACGCATTGCGTATCAAGAAAGCCCCTGTCAAGAAAGGCCATGTCATAAATGAAGATGACACACATTTTTGCGTATCATAATTTTAAATGTTTTAAAAAATATTATATATAGATTTACTTTTTTTCAAATTAAATTTGTATTTAATGTTTCATAATAGAAAATAAAATATCATATACAAAAAATAGAATCCACTGCATAAATTTAATGTCATACAAATAATCGTTCAAACGACTAAGGGGATCCGATTGTACATTGTTATTAAGAAAATGGAAGTATATTGTTATAGTTAGAAAATAAATGAGAGTACAATGCGCTACGTTTGGTTCCTCTCATATAGTTTCCGTCTTCAAGATTGCTATCCAATAAGCTTTTAGTATTCGCATGTAGAAATTCCATTGCAAAATGCACACCTGAGAGCTCACGTCCAGGAACAGGGAGGTCTCGTGGCTTTGTTGCCCCCATAGGAACTTTCATCTTCCTCATCAGATGAACTCTCTTATTTTTTTGCTATTGGTTTTGCAGCAGCTTTTGTCTTAGTTGGCTTACTCTTTTTCTTCTGAGGTTCCACATCATCGGATGAACTCTCTTCGTTAGATCTTTCATCATCAGAATCAGCCTTCTATACACATAAAAAGCAAGAAGAATCAACATCTTCGCACAACATATAAAACACGCAAGTATATAGACAAAACCATGCATTGAATACACACCTTGGTTGCAGTAGTAGCTGCTGTAGATTTCTTATTAGGGGAAGTCTTAAACTCTTCTTCAGAATCGCTTTCGTCAGCATCACAGAGACTGCATCTTCCCTGTGATGTAAACAAAAAGAAAAAACTTTTTTTTATATAAGACATAAGGGAGCTTATCTGTGTGCCAAGGGCTTTCAAGAGAATTTCATGTTCCCTTTCGATATCCATCCGAGCACCACAATAACTCATTGTTGCTTTGGATAATGAACTACCACTTGTGCAAGCGTTCTCAGCACCATATTTCCTGCTGTTTTCAGAGAGTTTGGTACCTATAGACAAAAACACGCACACACACATATGTATTGATAGTGTGAAAAATGGAAACTGTAATTTGGACACAAAATTTAAGTTACCAATTTCATACGCTATATTGTGTGCAGAAAAAGCTGACCAAATGTTTCGAAAGGAGTAATCCAAAGTTTGTTTAATTTTAATATATCTAGTAGAGCAAATTGCAGAAAAAGCACAATGTATTTTCACCATTTTATTGTTTAGCGCACTCGAGTACTCTATGTAGTGATTAAACCATTTTACTTTTTGACTGTTTAGAACAAGGTTATCTAGGTTTTCTGGTTTTATAATCATGCCAAAATACCAAAAAGAAGTTCATACTTTCATTAGTTAATTGATTTAGCCACTGAAATGTTATGTTTTATTGATTTAGCCACAAAACTATTATCATACTAATCATGAATAATAATTTAGCCACTAAAATGTTATGTTCTGATTTAGCCACTGAAATGAAATGTTTTCTTGCATTAGCCCTTATTTCATTGTTAGAGTAAAAAAATATTCAAAAATTAGGGCTATAGCTAACCTAAAACTCTCCTGGGCGGACTTCCTTCCTTTTAAAAGAGTATCGAGGCCTTATCTCCATTTTAGATAAGCAAATAGCCAAAAGCACATAGAAGCTCTTCATTCCCATTGGGCTTAACACTATTCTCAAAGATCATGCATCACTCTGCATACAAGTACAACCATATGTGGTTTTTAGTTTTGTAAAAACCGAAAACTTTCAGTGCGGTGCGGTTTTTAGATTTGCAAAAACCGCAAAAAACCAAACCGCACCGCAACATATATGTGTGTGTGTGTGTGTATATATATATATATATATATATATATATATATATATATATATATATATATATATATATATATATATATATTCAAGTCCCATCGCAAATCCAAAAGCTTTTATAGTTTATAATTTTATTTATTTGTAATCATATCAATATTCATATTGTTTATATATATATGAAAATATTCTCTAACAAAAGAAATCGAAATTAATGATGAATATTTGCAGAAAAAGTTAGCTAATTGTTTGATTTGGTTGTCCCACATCGAATGGTAGAAAGAAAAGAGAGGAGTCTCTCCTCTATAAAAGGAATTTGAGATGCAAACTTGGAAGTTATGAATTTGCTTTGTAGCCTACCATCATGGGTTGTTGAGTTTCTGTTTTATGCATGAGGCTTTTAATGCGCATGTTTCTTTTAGTTGAATAAGTTTAAAGTATATTAAAAGCTAAAACCCAGGAAATTATTTTTGAAAATTGAGTTTTGGACATGAAAAAACAGTATTATTTAATTATAAATCACACAATCATTTTTTCGTGGTTAAAAACCAAAACCGCAACAAAATAACTGAAAAACCGCTTAAAAACTGCAAAGTCAAACCGAACAAAAAGCCACACCAATCGGTTATAAGTTTATAGAAACTGCACCCTATCGGTTTGCTGTTTGGTTTGGTCCAAAAAAACCACACCAAACTACATCATGTTCACCCTTAGTGTTAATGTATTAATTTTGAATTGATCAAGAATCACGACTCACCTTTATGTTAATCAGGACACCAAAACAGGAGCAAAGCAATAACAGGACCATCTACCATTATCAAACCTGTGATTTTTATACCAAGAGTAAATTCAAAACCAAATTTTAGCTTGACCATCCATCATTATATCGTCCCCTGTGCAAACTAAGAACTGGGGACAAAAATAGCCTCAGGGGTATTTTCGGAAAGTTCCGATTTAATTAAGTTTTTGTATTAAAATATGATTATAGTTCGTTTAGTATTTATAGGGTAAATATTTAATGTTTTAAATTATGTTTTTCAGCTTTGAATAAAATTTAATTACAACCTATGGAAAATTCCTAGAATTGTGTTTTTTTCTTCTTCCCATGTTTACTTTTGTCATGGTAAAATGAAAGAATCATGGTAAAATATCATTTAAGATAAGTCATTAATAAAGCAAGTTATGTAAGCTTAATAGGCTAACAACAATTTCACATGTATACACATATACATCAACACATACAAGGCAAGTAAAGCTGTAAAATTACCTGAAAGTTCCAAAAGTGCGAATTGATAGTCACCAGAATTCCTGACTTGAAAAATGACAAGCTTTTTCATGCTTTCCCTGTCAACCAAAGCAGAAAATGCTCCTATGTTGGTGCTCCAAGCAACCTACAACCACAAACCGAAAATAAAATCATATCAATGGTACTTGTTAAACAGAAATGAAGAGAATTTGTTACCCTTAATATTGTCTGTAAATTGCCTTTTCTAAATTATTTAATACTTGTCTCCTTATTGATCATGCTAAATTAAATGTTCTAGATGTGTCACTATTTGTAGTGAGTGAGAGCATAATGGCACTTGTTAAGATGAACTCTTTCGTATTTTCCCCATCACGTGGGACCTATTTTGCATATTAATAATGCTGACTAAGAAATTGATATGGGGTGCACATCGACAAATGTTCTATTTAGTTTTGTAATTGCACTATTTATTATCTTTTTATAAAGAAGAAATGCGAACAACTCCAATCTAACCCATCCAAAGTGCTAGATTCATAATTAAGCATTTAACGGGTCAAACACATGCTGTTTAGTTATCTTACGTACCTAAACTGAATCTGACCAGATTTTTAACCCTACACACTGGAGATCGTGATAGATCATCAATTAAAAAAAAGCACATAAAGTGATTATCAAATACTTTCTTACAATTAGTAAAAAAAATCAACCATACCAGATTTGGGGTTGCATACATGATAAGAAGATAAGAGTATTTACCATTACTATAACATATGGTTTAAAAAATCAAGTTTGTGAACCTCTTTTGCAGCACATCAGACGTGCTTTTTCCTTGAAATTATGTTGCTACTTGAGATACTATAGAAAGGAAATTGCGATTTGGACATATAAGAGAGAGTAGAGAGAGAGAGAGAGATAGAAACAAGATATGAATAAAATAGTTACTTACACAGAACAACAATGGATTCGAACATCAACCATATCAGTCTGTAAATTACTAAAAATAGAAACTGTATAAGGATGAATATGCTAAAAGGTAATTTCATTTTGAAAAAGCCACATAGAGAGAGAGAGAGAAAGAGAGACCAGTAGTTCCTGAGTTAAATTGGGTAAAACAGCAATGAGCATTTCTGGAGCACACTTTAAGATTTCGTATATAACGGCATGATATGAATCTTTAAGCTCACTATTTAGGCCATCTCTGTCCAAGATACAACAGTTGAGAAAATGACAAACCACTGGTTGAAGCACCTGACTACAACCTTCAATAACGGAAACATCAAGCTGAAAAGATGCATCCTGAAAATGTACACTGGTTACTAACTAATTAATAATCCTACCCACCACAAATCTGAATCTTACCAACATAATGGTATATGTTACTATGTTAATGCAAATAAATAAATAACTATGATCGACATCGCTTATACAAGAAAATTTGTTAAAGGAAGGAAGAAAAGTGAAGCCAATTTACGAGCAAGCAAATTGTAAAACTGTCAAAATAGTAACTGAAAATCTACATTAATATGATATTAGAACTGTGACATGAAAACGCGGTCAAAAGTGAACATACTAAAGCTAAAATGTTGCAACACAAGTTGCTCTTTATCCTGGTCCGAAACCATGGCTGATGAAATTTCACTCTTTCACTCATTAAGAAATTTGAACATGACTCAAATATAGAAAAGATCAAGGGAAGACTTACAAGCTACAACCATTGGGATTTCTTTTTCATTGTGTAATACTAGAATAAAGTATTTATTTACATTATTTCCCATACAACTATAACAACTTTATAAAACTAAAACATTACTCCCAGTAAAAGGAACCACTTTATTGACCCTCCATGTTCTTTTATGTGAGGGTTTCAGGGGGTATTTCAACGGCTCTTCTAGTTGTATTTGGTTAAACTTTAGATGTTAACATACAATGAATTATTAAAAAAGGATGAGTTTAGCAATACAGATAGAATAACTAACAAATAATCACCATGGAACTATTTTTTAGTTAACAAATTGAAGATAGAGTACAAGACACCATAAATTAGATCTATAAGCTGAAGAAAAAGACTTATGGAAGGATAGAATATCTGAGAATATAACTAAAAACAGAAAGACCATGAATCTTTTAACATAAAGAAGATTTACTGAAACCAACACCAGTACTATGATGAATAATTTCATTATATTTGTTCTAAGAGGCAAAAAAATCAAACAGTTGGTATGCACCTTTTAACATAAAGAAGATCTCTAAAATTAAAGCTTGTTATTATTTCAAATAGTTGGTATAATAATATATCAGTCTTAGCAGAAGAAATAGCACAAAAAAATCATGTATCTTTTCAACGTGATTGCCACCTATGGTCGAAAAATAAAGAAACTGTTTGATTTTTTGGATTCTAGGATTTGGCCTGAATCAGAAATTAATCCATTCCAATCTAAAATTTGGTTCTAAATTAATATAGTGGCGATGGGTCATGCCTAAATGTAGTATATGTGAACGATTCAGTTGTGGGGGCAAGAACGTTCATCCAGCAAACCATACATGTTCATCCTTCTCATGAGAGCTTTGCCTTCAAAGATTCTTCGTGGATCTTTCTCCTCAAGAGTTAGAAGCATTCTCAGAGCATTACAGATTTTGCTGAGTGCATATTCCATCCTCCAGAGATCTCACTTGCATCGTAGACCGTATTCTCCAACCAATTTCAACTTTGCGTCTAGTTGTTCCTTTTCATTTGAGCGTCGATAATTAGGGAAAGAGGGAAAGAAGAAAAAAAGGAAGGCGGGGTTTTTAATTTTTTAGGATTTCATTTTCCCCACTGGTTATTAAAGGATGGAACGCGCCTTCCAATTAAATTTATAAAGCGACATCCTTAGACGACACACATATTATATAGGTGCCCTCCGTGTTTTTTATTCTCTGGACACTAATTTAAGGGACGCAATAATGCACGACCTAAATCGTTAAATTTTTTGAAGATATGACACTTTTTTAATGTCACTCTCCTTTGCGTAACATCAATCAGTGAGTGTCGTCGTTTGCGCGTCGTAAAAGGGTCTTTTTCTTGTAGTGCAAGAAACCATTGAGCAAGGTTGGGACTTGCTTACCCGAAAATGTAGCAAACGATGTGTAGTTTCTGGATCTACCATCTCCCTCTTGAGCCCTCTAGATTTCTCTTCCTCTACAAGCTTCAAAAACACACACAGATCACTCAAAATGGCTCACAATCTCAAGCAAAGCACTAGGGTTTCCTGGATTATGGATTGGGACTTGGAAGCTGTAAATGAAGCTGAGGGGTGGGGATTAAGATGCTTAAATAGGGTGCAAAACCCCGAAATTAGGGTTTCATTATGGCAGACCTATTCATCGGGTAGACTGCTTAAAACCCCGTGTCCAATCCTGTTTCTACTCGACGAGTTTGGGGCTCCCAACTCGTCGAGTAGCTCTACAAAAATAAATAAATTAAATGCATACCAGGAAACAGGCATAACAATTTTGAAATTATATTGTTTAATTATAAATTAATCAAAAAGTAATTGGAATCAATTTTGGGGTTAATTGGAATAATTAAAAGTGGGAGGACTAAATGTGACAATGTTCAAAAAAAAATAAGAATTGACCAATTCTAGAACCTCCTTTAAGGGTGATTGGTTCTAGGTAGGGTTCTAAATGGTTTCTAGAGCTTTTCATGGGCTCCAAGGAAACTTGGGGGGAAAAGCAAAATAGATAAGGTTTATCCAAGGAAACCTGCATTATCCTTAACTCCCTTGATCACCGATATAAAGCCTCCTTGGGTCTCATATTTTCGGCCATCATACCTCTCAAAGGAATTCCGAAAATTCCTTCCTCTCCCATTTCTCTTCAATAGCCTCCAACTGCTAGGGTTTGGTTGTGAGCCATCAGAGGCACGAGATTTCTGGTGTTAGCTTTCTGAAGATCTACATAGAAGGATTTCTAGTTTATTTATAATAATAAATGTTTGGTGGTCAAACCAAATAATGGGATAAAATAATAACAATAAAATGCAAATGACTGCTACTACTTACACTAAAGATAGTGTAGAGTAAGCAGGGTCGGTCCATAGGAATACGGGACTTCTTATTTAGCCATATTCTCACACATCATACAATCAATGTTAAAATAGGTGGTTATGTTTGAATTCAAATTAAACTTCATAAACAAACAAGATTAATACTAAATTTCTATAAGAGAAATACATTTCCGATTCTAATTCCTATACATGTGTTGTGTTGTAAGGTGTAATATGACTGTATTTTATGTTCAATCTAGGTTGGTAATTTGGATATTAATAAGCTCCAATATCCAAGTTAGCAAAGGGGTTTCATTCAAAATATGTTCTTCAAATGAAACTTCATTTAATTGATTCAATTCAAATAAGCTCTTGCATCAAATCATTAAATGACATTAAGTTCTTTCAACAATTACCAACAATATCCAAAATTCCTCATAAGTTTAGGAATATGAACATCTAATCTTTGATTACACTAATTTTGATATATTTACAACCAATCAAGTGCATGTTACTAACATCAAATCATAAACATATATGAATTTCACAATTTGATTAACTAGATTGATAAGAACCCTAATTCATTGATCAAGATAAAAGAGAACCAATCAAACATATATTTAAGACCAAATCAAAGACTACTAGATGATAAACATAAAATCAAGTGCAAATTACAATCTAACAACAAACGCTTAGAAATCTGGAATCGAAAATGATAGAGAAATCATCCACACATGTCTAAATCAAACTACTAATTCAACAAGTTTTGATCTTCAAATTAACTTACAAAATGCAAATTAGGGTATAAGATTAACTAATTAAATTAATCAAATAATTTAATCCTAATCCTTACCCGCTAATTTTCGAAAATTAGGGTATAAGATTTATTCCAATTTTAATTATTTCTTTTTAGGCAAGTAAAATAATAATTACCAAAATTTGGAAACCCTAAACACCTTGCCTTTTTCGAAAACTTGGGGAGGAAGGCTAGGGTTTCCAAACCATAGCCCTAAATTTCGAAATCCAAGGGGAATGGGCTAGGGTTTCATAAAACCCTAACCCTAGTCAAAATTCATGCCTATTAGGGTTTAATGTCCATAAACCCTAATTGATCTCATTCAAAAATTATACCAATTCAATTGAAAACAAACCAAAAAGCTCTAATACCATTGATAAGTTTTATGCAAAAAAAAAAAAAAAAAAAACTCTTAAGTTCACATGCAACCTAAAGATCTATGTTTTCACTGTTGAACCTATAACTAGGAACATCAAATAAGAAAGCCTAGAAATGCTAGGTAATTTTCTAAAAACGCAAAGGGTTTTAGGATTACATACCTTGTTATCGATCTCTTGGAAATTAGCACCACAAATGTCATGCCTCTAATGGAATCACACCCAAGCTAGCAAGAAGATGACTTGAAGGAGGAGAGAGGAGGTGTAGAATTTTGGCTCTCCTTTGGAAAATAAGAGTGACCGAAAATCTAAGGACTAGGGTCCTTTATATAGTTGAGGAATCTTGGGGTCAAAGCTTGGATTTAAGGGATAAGCCTTAGATTAAATTACTAGGTGACCAAGCAGTCCAATTCCCTTATCCAATGAGCCATGGACAAAACTTCTAGGCTTACCCTAAAGGATTTTAGTCCACCTCATCCCATAAGGTTTTAGAGCCTACCTTCCTCAATTTTCAATAAATAACCAAACAGTCCCTACACTTTAATTAATCAAATTAATCCTAAATTTAATTCCAATTAATTTCTGATTAATTATTATTAAATGATAACTTTTCAAATTAATATATTATTTTCATAATATATTAATAAACATCTTTATTAATCAAATAATAAATTAACCTCTCTATCCAAAAGTCATCATGTCCAATTGCTAGGTTTGAGGGCAACCCAAAAGGACCGTGCTACTATCAATTGAAGTTTATACTAATTTTAGTTACATGCTTAGACATCTAATCCAACAGAAAGTTCCAGGTCTACAATTGCATGAAGCTTCCAAGATGATCCCACCACGTTCTTATTCCTTCAACGACACAAAGATACACTCTCAAGCAAAAAAAAGGCTCACACAATGGATTAGGGTTAGCAAGAGACGATTTGGGAGATGGAGGCTGATGAAGGAAAGGGTTTTGAGGGGATAAGGATGTTTAAATAAGGCTAAAGCATAAAAAATTAGGGTTTGATCTCCACGTACGCCCATCATACGCATGAGTACGCCCAACGTACTCACATAAACATGTGTTCCACTTAAAAGAGCTTCGCCAACCGTACCCCCAAGTATGCATAGCGTACGGACCAACTTTGCAACAACTTATATACTTAGGGTCAAAATGGAAAATACCTAATGACTGGGTGTTACAATTAGGGTTACGGTTTCTGGGATCGGGAGTGATGGAAGTTGAGAAAAATGACCTAGAATAGGTGTTTAGGTGTTTATATATGATAGAATCCCTAAAAATCTCGGGTTTTGGTATGCAGCGGCTGCCATGCCGTGGCCATCCTTCGCCACACCATGGAGCCCACCAAAACGCGCATTCTAGAATAACCTTGCCAAGTCGTAGGCTTCCATGCACCACGTTGTGGCATGGAGTTTTTCTTAAAACTCCATCTTTGATTCCCCTAATTTTCAATCTACACCAATCTGAAAAATGTGTGTTACTACTATCCCCTGCTTAAATTAGATTTTGTCCTCGAAATATTCGTTTCTACTTTCTTTGCCATACCAGTTGACCCAGATAGAACTCCCTGAACTCTAATAGGACTGAGAAGTCATCTCATATAGATTCCCTCCTTCCTACACTGCTATCAAAGCCCAACCTTAGCATAAATAATATACACCGATGAAGAAAGAACATTAACACTCTGTCCTCGGCCAACAAAACAAAACCCAAATGCTCTGCCTGAAAGCTGAAAAACCTAAACCATGTCTAACTTCGAGACAAACATAACCATTCCAAACCACCTCCAAAATGACTCCCCTTCGCAATACGAACCGATCAAACTCCTCCGACCCTGAATTATCTCACTGATAATTTGAAAACATAATCCCTGAACATTCATCGATGTTGATAATCTTGCACCTGAGTACAAAGCCGAATCCTAACACGAGTCTCAACCATGGTGACAAACCAATACATAACCTACATCCTGATAATCAAAAATTTTCATATTCGACCTATCTGATATCCCCTGACTCCATGTTGTCCTTTTAATAAAATGGATGCAGAATCCTTACCTGGTTATTAAGACCGAGAATCTCACACACCGTCGCCCAATAAGACTCCACTCAAGAGTCTAACTGATAAAGGCTACCCTAGCCTATCTGCCACACAGATCTAACTCGTTGATTACTCATCTTCCCTACTCCAAACTTAATCTAACGCCCCAACCATGCCAAGACTACTGGGTCCCACCCTCATGAGTCATACACTTACTGATTCACAATACATCGTGACACCATTTAGTCCACTTGAACGTTAAGATCAAATATCACTCTGATCTTGCGAATGTTCCATCACTAGCTTGGGGAGTTACCTCCAATACCATATTCCCTAAGCATAACCTCAAACATTTGTACGAACCACTCACCCAAAATAACATAACCAAACGGGCCTCTCCCATGGGTCTCACCCCAGTTAGCATAACCAAACAGGCATCGACCATGGGTCTCAACCAAGCTGTCATAGCCAAACAGGCCTCGCCCTCAATCGGGATCCATACTAGTCTAACATCTGATACATCTCTAATAATTATCCGGCCAGAACATGGAGCGACTATATAACAATAACGAGCCTGACTCAACCCGGATAAAGGTTGTGATCCCTCACGGTATTACAACCAATCCCGTAACAACCAAACTCATCCTAGCGGATACTATGGTCTAGCCCAACCCATGGTCTTGTCAATTATCCGCAAAATCAAGCAAAGAACGACATGAGCCGAAACCCCAACCCGCTGAACCCCAAACAAGCGTTTGTGTCATGTTTCGAACCCCAAATCCTATATTAGACAAGAACATGAAGATATGTTCTATCACAATCCTCAACTTGAACCTAGAAACGAACCCATAATGTGCTACTACCAATGCTTCATGTTCTCAGGTGAGAAAACCAGAATCCTCAATATTTTCCTCCCTGATTATGACCGAATAATTAACATTATTCCTGTAACTAACCCCAACTCATACCATTACCAGAACTAGCTGTCCACTTTCTCTAGAATATAAAACTCCTCATTGATTCACACTTGGGAATATTCCCATTAATGCGAATGGTACCTCATAACCAATGGTTTTCCGGACCATCTCACACCCTTACTACTCCACAACTATCATCCCGGGCTTATAAGAACTAAGATTCCAAGACCCAAAAAGCCAGGGTACCCACACCCCATACCAGATTAAAAACTTCAATATTGCTGATGGAAGATTGTCACGCCTAAAGCACTTTCCCCTGATACAATTCCAAATCCTTAAACAGCCTCAACTGATGGCAGAGAATGAATAAAAACCACTATCGAAACAAACGGATCTCCATTCCAACAACTCACTTACTGAAAGATAGATGCACCTAAAACATCGTCAACTAATACAACTCGAACACTCTCGAATAATCTCATTAACTGAAAAATCCATTAAAAATGAATCACCCACACCCATAAGTTGACTGGTCACAACCACTCTTACCATACTAACAAGAGCAATCAGTTCAACGAGCTAACCGACCATTCAACTGACATCCTATCCAAGCATGTAACGCCTGTGTTTCCGGGCTTGCCGTTTTTTAGCAATATAATAGTCTAGGTTAACCTTTGTAACCCGTTTTGAAATAATAAGATTGTATTATTTGAGTATTATGTGTTTTGTGCTTAATTGCTTAATTATGTGGTTTGATTAATTAAGAATAAAAATAAGCGTCAAAATTTAAGTGTAAAATAAACTTAATATCTTTGGTTAATGTTGTAGTAGTCGAAACGAGGTTTCCGAATATATATAGAACGCCCAAATCTGACTTCGTATGAGGAAGTTATGATTTATCGAAGTTCCGGCTTAGCGGTATACAGCCTGTTATACTCGAATTGAGATCGAGCGGTTGTTAGCCGAAGTAATCTAAATGAGAATCGAAGATCTCGTTGTTGTTATCGAAGCGATAAAAAGTTAGGCGAGAACGGACGTCAAACGAAGAAGTTATGAATTTATAACGAAAGTTTCTGTCGCGGCCTATTAAAAATAATTAATAAAAATAAAGTCAAAATTAGCCGACGGAGTCTAAACGAAAGTCGTAGAGCATGGTCTCACCTTTCCGTGGATATAAAGAACGTCGAAAACGGAGTTCGTATGAAGAAGATATGAATTTCCGAAGTTTATTAATCATTTTATATTTTTATTTAATTCAAAATCGAAGGTATTATCCGAAGCCGTGTCACCGGTGTAATCCGGAGTACGCCCCGCGTACGAGGTTACGCTATCGCGTAACTCCGATAGTGTCGACACTTCGGATGACGCATGCAATGACGATTTCGGACGCGTACGCGCTGCGTACGCCTGTACGCCCCGCGTACTCCGAGGCTCCAGCCTCTATATAAAGGATCCGAAGGCAGCCTCATTTGTTGTTCATTTTCTTCTCTTCTCTCTAGTCTTTTGCATCGTTTTTCGTGCCGAAGCTACCCCGAAGCCCCGGTATCATACTCTAGCCCCGAGGCAAGTCCCGAGATCCCGAAGATCCCGAGAAGCGCGGTTCCCGAGTCGAAGCTCTGCCCGCGAGAAGTTCGATTTTCGAGGAGATCTTCCAGATCTGCTGTGGATTACTACTTCTATAAGCCGTAGTGCTGTCGGATCGTCTTCTGATCAAGTGAGTGTGTAGTTATTTCTTCTAATACAATAATACGAAGTATTTTATATAAAAATACGTGCTATGAGTATATATTTGGTTGTGTTATGTGTGAATGAGTATTCACTCTCTTCTATCTTATAGATCTGCTTATTTCTTTATGAGATATGTATTATGTGTGTGTGCCTCATCTGTTATGTGACATATGTGTTGATTAAAGCATGCTATACAGGTTTTCTTTAAACTACGTATGAAAATATATATTTTTATCTACTAATATGTTGGGTAGAACATGGGTAGATAGTTGGTGTGTAATAAACAGATGAGAGGCCTCGATGTTGTTGTTGTTGTTGATCTAGTTATTCAGCGGAGTATGGATAACGACCACGGACTCTTTCTAGACAGTCCAGTGGAACACTAGCAGGTTCATAACCTGTAGGTGTTGTGAACGATGTGTTCACCGGTGTACTCTATCCCCCTCATGGTTGCCTTTAGGATATCTATTGTTGAGGAAACCCCTTCGCAGTGATGTCCGTCCCGATGAAAATCCTAGATTAGGTCCCTTGAGATAGTTGTTTTAGGGACGTAAAGTGAGGATAACGGGAATGGGTAATCGGGATAGTGATTGGTTGGTGAAATTAAATATAACTTATTTATTGTGGGTTGAAAACCCTATATGCTCACCAGGCTCCCAAGCCTGACCCACTCAGTTTTATTTGTATTACAGGAAGTGGCACAAGGGCGTAAGATGGATGGATCATCTTGTTGTTTTGTTTACAAGTCTGTATATGTATATATTTGTTGAATGACTTGTAATGTTTATCGTTTATGCTTTATGGCCTGTATCGGAACATGACATCCCGAGTTTTGATTATATAATGAAATGCATCTCTTGATGAAATGCTTTGATAAATATTATTTTATCATGTTTTGTTTTGGGAACAAATTCCGCAACTCTTTCAAATCAAAAGGATTTACTTTGAAAATATTTAAAAGCATAAATGAAAATCGGTCTTTTCTGGCCGAGATTTTGGGGATGTCACAGTTGGTATCAGAGCATTAGTTTAAGCGAACTAGGAATTTGTAGGATTTCTAGACTTAAACTTAGAATGCTAAATGTAATGATGAGATGTGTGTCTGTTGGATTTTAGACACGAGCACTAGTTTATTTTAGGAAAGTTGCCTAAAATGCTTTTATGTGCTAAATGATATATGTTGCCATATATGATATTATTTGTTCGGATCTACGGTTTGTTGCCAACCGGATCTGAAGGTTTATGTGTTTAGGATTCTAAGCGTATGTATACGATATTAGAACTAGCATGTAATCGTTTGGAGTAATAAGGTGAAATTATTCGGTGTGTAGATCAAAATGGTGAGAACAAGGAGTGGCGTTGGAAACGCAGATGAAAACAGGAATCAACCGCCAGTGATTGAGCAAATACCTGTGGTAGCAGCAGCACCAGAACCAATAACAATGGCTGCGGTGCAAGCCATGATTCGGGCTATGCTTGCCGAACAAAGGGAGGAGATGCGACAAATGTTGCATAATAATAGGGATGAACCTATCATACCTATTGAGGAACCGGAATTGATTCCCGAGCAATCGGAGGAAGGGAACAATAGTCGCATGGTGAGTCAAGTTGGGACTCAAGAGGAATGAAGGAACGATCCAGAAAGGAGAAACAACAAGGATGGGCGTATGTACAAGAATTTCTTGGGCGCCAAACCGCCAAGTCTTTCTGGGAGCCCAAAGCCTGTTGAGATAATGGATTGGATCTCCGAAATGGAGATGGTATTTGAAAGTTGCGACTGTAGCAACAAACAGAAGACCGTCTTTGCGGTTAGACAACTGAAGACTGGGGTCTTGAGTTGGTGGAAGTTGTTGGCAGATACTATGCCACGAGGAGAAGCTCTGAAAATGTCATGGGAGGAGTTCTTGGAACAGTTAAGGGTGCAGTATTGTTCGGAGATAGATCTGATTGATCTGAACAATGAGTTTCAAAACTTGAAGAAAGGGAAGATGAGCATAGATGACTATGCTACTGCATTTACTGAGAAGATGAAGTTGTTTCCGTACCTAGTGCCGACGGAACTCTCCAAGATTGAGAGGTTTGCTAACGGACTGCCTGCTGACTTTGGTCCGACAGTCAAAATGGCAACCACTCTGAAAACGGCTGTTCGTGCAGCTAAGAATGTGGAGGCCCAGCAGAAGGAAAAGGGTCTGGAAAGAATAGATGTTGGAGAAAAGAGGAAGTTCGATGGAACTTCAGGGTCCAACAAGAAAAACAAGTTCTCGAGGTCTGGTTCGAGGGGAGGTGGAGGTGAGGCGAAATGGTGCGACAAATGTAAGAAGAAGCATCATGGGAGATGTGAGGTGGCGAACACATGCTACAAGTGTGGAAAGCCAGGGCACTATGCCAATGAGTGTACCCTCACAAAGAAAGTTTGCTATGGTTGTGGTGAGGAGGGTCATATGTCGAGAGACTGCCCGAAGAAGAAGGAGGCAGCTAGACCCAACATTCCGCCAAAGCCAAAGGCGAGAGCATTCCAGATGACACTGGAAGCTGCTAAAGATGAAGCTGATGTCGCTTCAGGTACCTTTCTCGTTAACAAATTGCCTGCCCAAATTTTATTTGATTCTGGAGCCAACTACTCCTTTATATCGCATGAATTTGGTAGAAAACTAGCTTTGCCTGTTGATAGACTAGATAATGCTTTATTAGTCGAAGTTGCTAGTGGCAAGTTTGTACCTGTTAGCCATCGTATGAAAAACATCTTAATTGATCTGAATGGAAATAAGTTCCACGAGGAATTATTGCCTATCGAACTTAACGGTTTCGACATCGTTTTGGGAATGGATTGGCTTAGCGCCAATGATGCCGAAATTTTATGCAAGAAGAAAATAGTGAAAGTGAACCCGCCTGGGAAGGAATCATTTATGGTGTACGGAGATAAACGTAGAGTAAATTCTGGGATCATTTCTCTAATGAAAGCCAGAAAATGTTTTACCAAGGGGTGTACATCATACTTAGCATTCGTGATCGATGCTAAGAAGGAAAAGAAGGTGATGCAAAATATTCCTGTTGTGTGTGATTATCCGGAAGTATTTCCCGAAGATCTTCCTGGATTACCGCCCGATCGACAAGTAGAATTTCGTATTGACTTGTTGCCAGGAACAACGCCAATTGCGAAAGCACCTTATCGATTAGCACCGACGGAGATGAAGGAGCTAATGATGCAACTTCAGGAGTTATTGGACAACGGTTTCATTAGACCTAGTTCATCGCCCTGGGGAGCTCCGGTGTTATTTGTAAAGAAGAAAGATGGAAGTATGAGAATGTGCATCGATTACAGAGAGCTGAACAAGGCAACAATAAAGAATAGATATCCGTTGCCGAGGATTGATGACCTGTTTGATCAATTGCAAGGTTCGAGCTATTTCTCAAAGATCGATCTTAGGTCAGGATATCATCAGCTAAAAGTAAGAGAGCAAGATATCGAGAAGACTGCATTCAGAACTAGATATGGACACTATGAGTTCTTGGTTATGTCGTTTGGACTAACCAATGCTCCAGCAGCGTTCATGGATTTGATGAATAGGGTTTGTAACCCGTTCCTTGATAAATCCGTGATAGTGTTCATAGACGACATTCTGATTTACTCGAAAAGCCAGGAGGAGCATGGTAGACACTTGCGAGAAGTGTTGGAAGTTCTGAAGAAGGAGAAGCTGTATGCTAAGTTCTCCAAATGTGATTTTTGGATTCGTGAAGTCCAATTCTTGGGTCACGTGGTCAACCAAGAAGGGATAATGGTTGATCCAGCAAAGATCGAAGCTGTGACGAAGTGGGAACAACCGAAAAGTCCCATGGAGATCCGAAGCTTTTTAGGATTAGCCGGATATTACCGAAGGTTTATCCAAGGCTTTTCTTCGATCGCTAGTCCATTAACAGCTTTGACCCACAAAGGAGCTACTTATGCTTGGAGTGATAAGCATAAAGAAGCATTCGAGAGACTAAAGAAGAAACTATGCGAGGCACCAATACTTTCTCTACCCGATGGAGTTGAAGACTTCGCGGTTTATAGCGATGCGTCTGGGGTTGGATTGGGTTGTGTTTTGACCCAAAGAGAAAAGGTGATAGCATATGCGTCTCGACAGCTGAAAGAGCACGAAAAGAACTACCCGACTCATGATTTGGAGTTGGCAACGGTAGTTTTCGCACTGAAAATATGGAGGCATTACCTCTATGGCACAAAGTGCAAACTTTTCACTGATCATAAGAGTCTCCAATATCTCTTTAGTCAGAAAGAATTGAATATGAGGCAACGATGCTGACTGGAATTACTTAAGGACTACGACTGTGAAATACTTTACCACCCCGGTAAGGCCAATATTGTTGCTGATGCTCTCAGTCGGAAGGTCAATCTTGAAAAGAAAAGGCCAAGAGCGTTGAGAATTGAAGTTGTCTCGACTATTTTGGAAAGTATAAAGAAAGCTCAAAGCGAAGCTGTTGAGAAAAATGACCGAATGGAGGAACGTTTGGGCAAAACGTTGGTGTTCGGTGTAAACAGTCACGGACTGAAGGTGTTCCAAGATCGGATTTGGATACCTAAGACAGGAGGAGTCAGAGATCTTCTGATGGAAGAAGCTCACAAAACCATGTACTCGATTCAATCCCGGTAGCACAAAAATGTATAGGGACCTGAAACCCTATTATTGGTGGCCGACGATGAAGCTCGACATTGCGAAGTATGTGGCCGAGTGTGTAACCTGTGCAAGAGTCAAGGCACAACATCAGAAACCATACGGGAGTTTAGAACCTTTACCTGTGCCTATGGGTAAATGGGAAGACATTGCTATGGATTTTGTCACTAAACTGCCCAGGACAAGGAATGGTCACGACATGATTTGGGTGGTCGTCGATCGATTCACTAAGAGTGCGCATTTCATAGCAGCAAAGGAGAAATGGACTATGGAAAAGCTTGCGAATTCTTACGTGAAGGAAATTGTGAGGCTTCACGGTGTTCCGTTAACAATTGTGTCGGATCGTGATAGTCGTTTCACCTCACGATTTTGGAAAAGTCTACAAGAGGAATTGGGTACCAAGTTGTGTTTAAGTACAGCTTACCATCCGCAGACTGATGGTCAGAGCGAACGGACGATACAAACACTTGAAGATATGCTGAGAGCATGTACTCTGGAATTCCTAGGTAATTGGGATGAACATTTACCTTTGGTAGAGTTTTCCTATAATAATAGTTTTCACTCGAGCATTAAGATGGCACCTTACCAAGCTTTGTATGGACAGAAGTGTCGTACGCCGTCTTGTTGGCTTGAGGCTGGGGAAAAGCAGTTTATGGGACCGGAGTTGGTTCATCAAACTGCTGAAAAGTTGAAAATAATTAGGGAAAGAATGTTAGCGGCTCAGGATCGTCAAAAGAGCTATGCTGACAAAAAGCGAAGACCGATGACTTTTGAAGTTGGAGATTTGGTTTTGCTTAAAGTCTCGCCGTGGAAGGGACTTATAAGATTTGGTAAAAGGGGAAAGTTGAGTCCAAGGTTTATTGGACCGTTCAAAGTTCTTCAGAGGATTGGGAACCAAGCTTACAAGCTCGAACTACCAGAAGAACTGAATGGAATTCATAACACTTTTCATGTGTGTTATTTGAGGAAGTTCACGGGAGAAGTTCCCGACATAATTCCAATTTCCGAATTGAGAATTGATGAGAACAAAAGGTTGATTGAAGAACCAGAGGCAATTGTTGACCGAAAGACTAAGAAATTGCGACGCAAGATGGTTGGGTTAGTGCTTGTCCGATGGAAACACACGAATGGGCCGAATCTCACCTGGGAGACGGAGAGTGACATGATGGGTCGCTATCCGCATTTGTTTGTTGATGTGTGATTCCGGGGACGGAATCATTCTAAGGTGGAGAGAATTGTAACGCCTGTGTTTCCGGGCTTGCCGTTTTTTAGCAATATAATAGTCTAGGTTAACCTTTGTAACCCGTTTTGAAATAATAAGATTGTATTATTTGAGTATTATGTGTTTTGTGCTTAATTGCTTAATTATGTGGTTTGATTAATTAAGAATAAAAATAAGCGTCAAAATTTAAGTGTAAAATAAACTTAATATCTTTGGTTAATGTTGTAGTAGTCGAAACGAGGTTTCCGAATATATATAGAACGCCCAAATCTGACTTCGTATGAGGAAGTTATGATTTATCGAAGTTCCGGCTTAGCGGTATACAGCCTTTTATACTCGAATTGAGATCGAGCGGTTGTTAGCCGAAGTAATCTAAATGAGAATCAAAGATCTCGTTGTTGTTATCGAAGCGATAAAAAGTTAGGCGAGAACGGACGTCAAACGAAGAAGTTATGAATTTATAACGAAAGTTTCTGTCGCGGCCTATTAAAAATAATTAATAAAAATAAAGTCAAAATTAGCCGACGGAGTCTAAACGAAAGTCGTAGAGCATGGTCTCACCTTTCCGTGGATATAAAGAACGTCGAAAACGGAGTTCGTATGAAGAAGATATGAATTTCCGAAGTTTATTAATCATTTTATATTTTTATTTAATTCAAAATCGAAGGTATTATCCGAAGCCGTGTCACCGGTGTAATCCGGAGTACGCCCCGCGTACGAGGTTACGCTATCGCGTAACTCCGATAGTGTCGACACTTCGGATGACGCATGCAATGACGATTTCGGACGCGTACGCGCTGCTTACGCCTGTACGCCCCGCGTACTCCGAGGCTCCAGCCTCTATATAAAGGATCCGAAGGCAGCCTCATTTGTTGTTCATTTTCTTCTCTTCTCTCTAGTCTTTTGCATCGTTTTTCGTGCCGAAGCTACCCCGAAGCCCCGGTATCATACTCTAGCCCCGAGGCAAGTCCCGAGATCCCGAAGATCCCGAGAAGCGCGGTTCCCGAGTCGAAGCTCTGCCCGCGAGAAGTTCGATTTTCGAGGAGATCTTCCAGATCTGCTGTGGATTACTACTTCTATAAGCCGTAGTGCTGTCGGATCGTCTTCTGATCAAGTGAGTGTGTAGTTATTTCTTCTAATACAATAATACGAAGTATTTTATATAAAAATACGTGCTATGTGTATATATTTGGTTGTGTTATGTGTGAATGAGTATTCACTCTCTTCTATCTTATAGATCTGCTTATTTCTTTATGAGATATGTATTATGTGTGTGTGCCTCATCTGTTATGTGACATATGTGTTGATTAAAGCATGCTATACAGGTTTTCTTTAAACTACGTATGAAAATTATATTTTTATCTACTAATATGTTGGGTAGAACATGGGTAGATAGTTGGTGTGTAATAAACAGATGAGAGGCCTCGATGTTGTTGTTGTTGTTGATCTAGTTATTCAGCGGAGTATGGATAACGACCACGGACTCTTTCTAGACAGTCCAGTGGAACACTAGCAGGTTCATAACCTGTAGGTGTTGTGAACGATGTGTTCACCGGTGTACTCTATCCCCCTCATGGTTGCCTTTAGGATATCTATTGTTGAGGAAACCCCTTCGCAGTGATGTCCGTCCCGATGAAAATCCTAGATTAGGTCCCTTGAGATAGTTGTTTTAGGGACGTAAAGTGAGGATAACGGGAATGGGTAATCGGGATAGTGATTGGTTGGTGAAATTAAATATAACTTATTTATTGTGGGTTGAAAACCCTATATGCTCACCAGGCTCCCAAGCCTGACCCACTCAGTTTTATTTGTATTACAGGAAGTGGCACAAGGGCGTAAGATGGATGGATCATCTTGTTGTTTTGTTTACAAGTCTGTATATGTATATATTTGTTGAATGACTTGTAATGTTTATCGTTTATGCTTTATGGCCTGTATCGGAACATGACATCCCGAGTTTTGATTATATAATGAAATGCATCTCTTGATGAAATGCTTTGATAAATATTATTTTATCATGTTTTGTTTTGGGAACAAATTCCGCAACTCTTTCAAATCAAAAGGATTTACTCTGAAAATATTTAAAAGCATAAATGAAAATCGGTCTTTTCTGGCCGAGATTTTGGGGATGTCACAAAGCAACACAAGACCCTTTGAACTATATCTTCGTTATTCTAGAAGGGACAACCAACTAAAATGAGATCTTTTCCTAGAAACCTCTGATGCGAGGATCACACGCACATCCCTGGAAGAATGAATTTGAAAACAAGTCACTCTACAATCGCATTCTAACCAATCCCTTATAGCTCTTAACCACAAAGATTCTAACCATATTGAATTCAAAAAATCCTATGAACTTACACTGTAACCTCCTCCGACCCAATGCACTGAAACAATTAAAATCAATTCGGCTGTTGACCCTCCAAGTATAACACTTAGTTCACTCCTAGCTAGGGCTTATGACATCATTGACCGCCATCTCCCGAACTAGTTCCTACATCCGACTCATCCAGATATCCTTCAAACATGATTCTTGGTATGCAAAGTGGTGTATGACAAACCCTCAAATAATAATAACCAGACAATCATAAAGAAAATACAATCCATAGGTGGATACTTAACTAAAACCGAACATAACATCTCACACACAGACACATGATTATAAACATAAATAATAAAGGCATGAAGAAAGTGTTAGGTTTTATGTAATCTAACATCCCTATGGGGCACATACAACCCTGATACTTTGGATCTAAGTTCTCACTAATTATACATGCAATATTCTTTTTCCAAAGATTGAAGCCTAACTAGCATGCAACTTTGATATATGTATCATAAAAGCTAGTTAGAAGATTACCTTTTGATGCAGCTTGTAGAACTTAGCCTTAAAAGAGCTTAGCACCCCAAGTGTGATGCCTCAAACAAGTCAAAAACTCCAATAAACAATTAGATCAATATGAGAGAGGTTTAGGAGACACAAAATTGGCTAGCCCTTCTTGGAATGCAAGTAGTGTCCGGTTTTAGAGCTTAGGGTACACATTTATAGTGTAGAATACCAAGAGTCTTTTGTAACCCTAATTCTTACACTTAAGCTTATGATCCAACAATTGATTTAGATTATCACTTAATGGACTTTCACATAAGCTTAGTCCAACATAAATCATTCATGATTCATGGATCATTAGCCCAAACCATATGTTTTGTGACACCCCCAATTTCACGGCCAGAAAAGACCGATTTGTTTATGCTTTGTTTTATAAATCAGAGTAATCGTTTAAAGAAAACGGTTGCGGAATTTGTTCCCAAAACAAAATATGATAAAATTTATCAAAACATTTCTGAAAGAGAATGTATTTTCACTACATAATAAAAAACCTCGGGATGTCATGTTCCGATACAGACCAAAAGCATAAACAATATAAAATAGACCTTACAACAGTTATTTTTAACTACTGATCTATAATCCAAAATCTCTCGTCAAGTCCACCAATTTATACTCTTGTGCCATTACCTGTAATGCAAAGAAAACTGAGTGGGTCAGGCTTGGGAGCCTGGTGAGCATATAGGGTTTTCAACCCACAATAATACATTTATTATATTCAATTATCAAACAATCAACCCAATTACCCATCCCCCATTATCTCCATTTATCTTAAGGATCTACCCTAAGAATCATCTATCCTTCATTCTTAAGGATTGACCTGAGGTATAGGCACGAAGTCACATCGTTGCCAGGGTTTACTCAATAGGCGCTAACTGCATAGTCACCAAGGTTTATACAATAGGCGCTAACTCCATAGTCACCAAGGTTTATACAATCGGCGCTAACTTCATAGTCACCAAGGTTTATACAATAGGCGCTAACTCCATAGTCACCAACTATCCCATCTACCCATGTTCTACCCAAAATTTTCGTAGATATAAATACTTACACAGTTTAAATCATTTAACACCTGTATAAAGCATCAATTCTATGCCCATCTCAAATAGACAAACAATATATATAATCACATATCACGTATTTCATAGCAAATACTTCGTATTTATGTGTTAGAAGAAAGTGAATATGCATTCTCTCATATAAACAACAATATGTACACATAACACGTATTTCATATCAAATACTTTATAATTATGTGATAGAAGAAAGTGACTATACACTCACTTGATCAGAAGATGATCGGACAGCACTACGACTTGTAAAAGTAGTATTCTTCGGTAGATCTGGAAGATCTTCACAAAAACCGGGCTCCTCGTGGGCAGAGCTTCGGCTCGGGAATTGCACTTCTCGGGATCTTCAAGGCCTCGGGACTTGCTTTGGGGCTTGGGAATCATACCGGAGCTTCGGGATAATTCTTGCACGAAAAACGATGCAAAAACGCGAGAGAAAGGGAAGAAATGAGCAAAGAACTCGACTGCCCTCGACATCCTTTTATAGGGGGCTGGAAATTCGATTTACGTTGGGCGTAAATCCTAGTTACGCTGGGCGTAACCTGGATAGGATCGCTGACTCCCCCCTTCGGATAATATCGGTGACTCCGTCGGCTAATTTTGACTTTATTTTTATTATTTATTTTTAGTAGACCGGGACAGGAAAACTCCGTTATAAATTTATAACTTCTTCATCCGACGTCCGTTTTCGCCTATCTTTTCATCGTTGCACTACAATTAAAGAGAGCTTCGATTCTCGTTTAGATTGTTTCGGCTAAAAACCGCTCGATCTCAAATCGAGTATTCGGGCTGCATACTGCTAAGTCGAAACTTAGAAAAATCATAACTTCCTCATACGAAGTCAGATTTGGACGTTCTTGTTATGCACACTCACGGTTTAACGTATTCTACGACTTTCGTTTAGATCGCTAAGGCTAAATATCGCTCTAACATAAATTCACTTTTTACGTCGCGCTGTGTCGTGCTGGTTTTGTCGCGAAACTTCGATAGGTCATAACTTCTTCGTTATAACTCGGATTTCGGCGTTCTTTATATGTACGAAATCCTTGTAACATATACTATAACTTAGTTAAGATTAATCATTCTAAATAATCTTTCATCAAAAAGTCATTTTTGACGCTTATCGTCTCTAAATTGACTAGCGCTGATCTACGAGCGTTACATGTTTCACTGATTTACACAATCAGTCCCTGTATATTTAACCAGTCTCTTTTGATCACTAAAATAATTCCAAATTAATTATTGATCAATACTAATTAAATAATATGATTTCTCAATTAATATATTATTCTTATAATATATTAATAAATCACAAATAACCTTTTTCTCAAATATCCATCTTGTCAAATTGTTCTGGTGAAGGCAACCCGAAATGGACCATGCTACTATAGGGTCAAGTACATATCAATTATAGTTATGGGCTTAGACACCTAATCCAACAGTCTCCCACTTGGATATGTCTAATAACTATAACTGCCAATGTAACTTCAAAATCCGATTAGCAATCGTAACTCTCAAAAAGCCGTTGTCGAACTCTAATGCGTCCATTAGATAAGGGATCATATAATCCTCCGCTCATTAAGATATCATGCGGACAAATCCATGGAATATAGTCATACTCATTGTCCTGTAGTTTGTTTCCCAATTTCTAATTTGTTTGATTTACAACTTAATGGAACACATCAATTTAGCTCTAACCTGACCCGGCACATAAGTAAAAAAAATTATCGAGGGGACCAAGATATCGCTTTTAATCCTCTTAGGATAAAAGGAACATGTAAACTTCGACTTATATGCTTGTACTAACTACTCGTTAAATCATACACAATAATACGTTTTATAACATCAAGTTACTGATGTGGTTTCGTACTATCAATGCACAACCAACTCATAATCAACAACTCATATATCTTGGTTTAAAGATTATATGATATTATTGTCTCACAATCACTCGTGATAAATTCCATGAAGTGATTCATGTGAGTGTGTGTTTAGTCCAATACTCAAATCTTATTTCAAGAGCACTCATGAATGTTTTTAGCAAACTTTTGCAATGTCTAACACCTTAGAAAATCTTACAAAAACCCATTCATGACAATCTACTTTCATAACCTACTTCCAAAGTATGATCGAATGTGGATAGTTTGAATAATCTTATTATTCTGGAAGTCAAAACATGCAAAAAAGAAACAATATTAAATAATTGACACAAGATAGTATCTTTACTTATAAATAAAAATCCTTTTATTCAATCATCAAATATCATTTACATTTTAGCTATTACAAGTTTCTAAATGTCTATCTAATCATTAAAACTAATATCGTCCTTCAGCCCGATGCTCCTAGCGTGCTGCAAGTGCTTAACCCTACTCGGTCTCTTTGTAAAGGGAATCTGTTGGGGTTCTCTGACGATACCCCTTCATTACGAGGTGTCTTTCTTCTACTCGATGTCTTATGAAGTGAAATTTTATGTCGTTGTGTCTGGATCTGCCATGATCCCTTGGTTCCTTGGCTAAGGTGACCGCACCCTCATTGTCACATAAAATCCCCATAGGCTCCTTTATAGCCGGTACAAATCCAAGGTCTCCAATGAAGTTCTTTATCCATATTGCCTCCTTCGATGCTTCGCTTGCTGCTATGTATTCTGATTCGCACGTTGAATCAACTACAGTCACTTGTTTGGAACTTTTCCAAGTTTCTGCTCCTACATTTAAGGTAAATACAGAAATTATCTCTGTCGGTCTGAAAGCTGGCGTCACTATACCCTGTCACTCTTAGTTTATCACTCGCACCGAGGTTAAGGACCCAATCCTTGGGACTCCGCATGTACTTAAGAATGTTCTTTATTGCAGTCCAGTGAGCTTTACCAGGGTTCTCTTGATATCTACTAACCAGGCTCAAAGCAAAGGCTACATCAGGACGAGTACATGTCATAATATACATGATCGAGTTAACTGCAGAAGCATATGGTATTTGACTCATTGATGCTATCCCAACATCGATACTCGTACTCTAAGTCTTACTAAGTTTGGTATTGCTCTGGATAGACAATTCTCCTTTCATGGAATCCTCCATGTTGAAATGTTTCAACACCTTGTCCAAGTAGGTACTTTGACTAAGTCCTATTAGTCTTTTACTCCTATTTCTCAATATCCTTATCCCTAGAATGTAAGCAACTTCCCTAAGGTCCTTCATAGCGAAACACTTTCCAAGCCAGGACTTAACCTCCTGCAAGGTTGAAATGTCGTTTCCTATGAGTAGTATGTCATCCACATACAATACCAGAAAGCTAACTATACTCCCACTAGCTTTGACATATACAAATGACTCATCCTCGCTTCTCAAAAAGCCAAACTCTTTGATTTTATCATCAAAACAAAGATAGAATCTGCGAGATGCTTGCTTAATTCATAAATGGATTTATCAAGCTTACACACTCTGTTAGGGTACTTTGCATTGACAAAACCCTCTGGCCGACTCATGTAAACATCTTCAACCAACTTCCCATTAAGGAAAGAGGTTATGACATCCATTTGCCATATTTCATAATCATGAAATGCGGCTATGGCTAGCATAACCCTTATAGATTTAATCTTTGCTACTGGTGGGAGGGTCTCGTCATAGTCAACTCCAAGAGTTTGAGTAAAGCCCTTCGCAACCAATCGCGCCTTATAAGCGTGTACTTTCCCATCCATGTCGGTCTTCTTCCTGAAGATCCATTTGCACCCGACCGTCTTACAACCTGGTACATTGTCAACTAAGTTCCAAACTTGATTGTCATACATGGACTGAATCTAGCTGTCAATCGCCTCTTTCCATTTTGCAGACTCGAGGCCTACCATGGTTTCCTTGTAGTTGTTAGGTTCATTCAAATTTATCAATGTACTATCACTGATAAACATATCACCTTCATCTGTTATATGAAAACCATATAACACATGTGGAACACTAACTCTAGTGGAACGTCTCAGAGGTACAAACTCGTCAACTGGTTCAACTGGAGTTTCCTCCTCGGGTTGAGTGCTAGTGTTTGAGGTTCCTGCATCCCTTAACTCTTGAAGCTATTCAAGGTCAATTTGCCTCCCACTGTCCTCTTGGCATATGAGTTCTCTTTCACGGAAAACCCGTCTCCTTGTAACGAAGACAACATTGTCACTCGATCTAAAGCAGAGATATCCAAAGGATTTATGCGGGTAGCCTATGAAAATACATTGCTCACTACGAGGTTCGAGCTTGTCGTGAGTCTCTCGTCTTAAAAAAGCCTTGCAACCCCAAACCTTGATATGTGCTAACGAGGGAACCTTCCCTGTCCACATTCCATGAGGTGTTTTGGCAACTTTCTTAGTTGAGACTAGATTAAGGATATGGACGGTAGGCATACCCCCAGAATGAGATAGGGAACTAAGCTCGACTCATCATCGAACGAACAATGTCTAACAAGTTTCGATTGTGCCTCTCAACCATACCATTAAGCTGTGGTGTCCTAGGTGGCGTCAATTGTGAAACAAATCCACATTCCTTAAGATAGCCGTGGAACTCAATACTAAGATACTCACCACCTTGATCGGATCGGAGCATCTTTATCTTCCTACCCAATTGATTCTCCACTTCTTGTTTAAACTCTTTAAATTTATCAAAGGTTTATGACTTATGCATGATTAAGTAGATATACCATATCTGCTATAATCATTAGTAAAAGTCACATAGAAGCGGTTGTTAGGCGTGTCAGACCCAAAAAATAAAGGGGTACAACAGACTCCAATTACACTGCTTTAATGCACTAAAAAGTAGTACAAGGCAAGCAGGGTCGAACCACAGAGACACGGGACAAAAGTCTATACCTTTTTGCTCAAGGTACTTTGATCACAGATGGGGGTTTTGTTTGCAAAGTCAAATAATAAAAGAAATAATAATCTACTTTAAAAACATGCACAAAATAAAACAGATTTGTAAACAAATTGTAAAAGTGCTTCCAGTTCTAGTTCTCAATGTTGTTGTTCAACTTGATTATGACTTGATATAATTCATGATTTCTATTCTAAGTTGGTACTGAAAGATATTAACACGCTCTAATACCTCTCGCTTGCCAAATTATCTAACCAAAACACGCTCTTTGACTAGACCTAGCTTTACTAATTCAACCTAAACACGCTCTTAGATTGTATTGAAAAACTGCATTAAGTTTTGTACAAGCTTCCCAACAATGTTCATTTCTTCTCATACACTCGCAAGTGTGAAAACATGTGATATATGTTTTACAATAAGAAAACTTATTGCTTGTTACCAATTATTAACTTAATAGAATGATTAGGTGCCCTAAAAGTTAATTAACTGCACAAAAATTCAATTCATGAAAGTGGCCAATCAAACACAAATCAAATTCAAGGATTCTAGTTTAAACAAAAACATAATCACTATAATAGAATCACAAATCAAGCATCAAATCATATGCTTCAAGTCAAGCAACCAACATGTTTTGAACAAGAACTAGAAACTAGGGTTTCTTAGCCACACATGGCTAAGAACAAATCAAAAAAGAATAATATATGGAATTATAATGTTTAATCCTTACAAAAATGAATTGAAAGTGTTTGCAATGACTAGGTCTTCTCAAAAGCTCCAAGAATTCTCCCCAAAATCACCCAAGATCGCCCAAACTGCTCCCAAAACCGTTCTCTTCTTCCAATGACGTCTTTCTCCTGTTTTAATTAAAGTCCACGTGACTTGCCATAAGGCCATGCGTTTTTAGCATGGCCATGCCTTTTGCCCATGTGTTTTTGGCATGGCCATTTGTCATGACCATGTGTTTTTGGCATGACCCATGCTTTTTGCTAAAAATCAAATACATCTTCACTGTGGCTCCCTCTTAAGTCTAGCTTCACCACGCATCATGTTGCTCAAATATGAGATGATAAAGGACAAACACGAACCGTGTCAATGTGACAAGAACTGCGTTTCAAACGTAATCCTTTGCTATGATGACAATGCAACAATGACTCGGGTTAATGCTTTCATGTATTCTGCCATGGAATGATCGGTTCATCTTCTCTTCATGTTCCAAAGCTCCATGCTCCAAGCATCCAAGCATCCATGCATCCAAGCTCCATGTTCCATGCTCCATAATGCCTGCAAAATAAATCAAAAATAATGAAGTACCACGCAATCTTAATGAAATATGCAATTACCCTAATAATCAACTAAATGCAAGAATTATGAAGTAGAATGCTATAAAAAGACAGAAATAAACATGCAAAATAGGTGCATAAAATGCACCTATCAAACCTCCCCAAGCTTAGACCTTTCTTGTCCTCAAGAAAGAACAAAATTGAGAATCAACCTAGAGAAGACGATAGGCGACTAAAAAGAAACTAAGATGAAAAGAATGGAAGGAACGAAATGGACTAAATGGAATTAAGAGTGCATGCATGCAATAAAAGAAGAACTAATGAAAATAACATATGTACAAAAATATTTTTTTTTAAACATTAATGCAATAAACAAAACAAAACGAACATATTCAATGCAATTAACCTCATTATGTCATACAGTCGAAGGTGTACCTGTCGAGCCTTGAGATAACTTGACATTAACCCCGCAAAGATATATAACATGTAAAACAAGGTTTTTACCCATTCCCTAACGCAACTCAACAAAATCAAAAGTTACAACACTTGTTCACTTTTACAGGTATTGGGTTAGCACATGGAACAAATTATGGTCTTACTCTTGTGAAAACACGTGATGCAAAATATGCTCATTTTCATTTTTCAAATCATGACAATGACCGACTCCAGCTATTTGTTGACTAACAACAATCTTTTTCTAAAAAAATATTTTCTAAAAGTTCCCTAATATTTACCCAGATTGGTTACATGTTTCAAACCACTTACACCAGTCAAAGTAGTTTACAGTCAGTCCCAATGTTTACAGCCAAACATTTTTTTCAAACACATTATTCAATTAAACTATAAACATAAATATATACAAACTATGTAATTATATTTTTCTACAAATAAAGCTCATGGCTTTCTTTGAAATCCGTGTAACGGGCTTCAAACCAACACATCCAAATCAGACGACCTTAGTGTGCTAGATTTAAAGAGATCCCTCGGGTTTACTTGCCCGAACCTCAAAGGCCACAGATTAGCTTTATTTGTTATTATTGAGTTCATGACTTTCTATGGAACCCGTGTAGCAAACTTTCAACCCAATCAGTCCCAAACAATTTTGCTTTAGGCAATTAGGTGTAGAACACCCCTCGGGGTTTACTTATTCGAGTCCCAAAGGTCATAGATTAACTTAATAATATTTTTATTTATTTATTTGTATATATATATATATATATATATATATATATATATATATATATATAATCTTGTTTGCCAGGTTTATTGCCTTATATTTTAATCTTCTCTTTTAGGGGGACTGATGTAAACGCGCAAAGACCCGTAAGTATAGTTGGAAACAATGTCCCCAAGCAGGGTATTTAGAAGGGAATAGGTAGAAAAGACTTTTTAGAGCGCTGGAGGATTCGAGTCACTGAAATTTTATATTCATTTTATGACTCTTTCAAATTTGGAGTTTGGATATGAATGAGCAATAACTCATAAGACCGATCGTGTGTTCCAAGGGCTAAACTATATCTGTCGTTATGCTTCGATGTTGATAACCTTATCATTTTTTGTTTTGCACGAGTAGCTTTGGGAGACGTGTTCGTGTGAGATTAGGTTGCTTTAAGCTTTTAAAAGAAAAACGAACAGGTTCTAATCTCAAGCCACGACTACTTTACCACTTCAACTTATTTAAGGAGATTAGGTTCCTTTAGATTGATTTTTTTAAATTTATTTTTATTTTTATTTTTTATTTTTTATTTTTTTGGATGAAATGCATGTGGAAACTAACTAGAACCTAATGTACAAAGACCCCTCCCCAAACTTAATATTTAGCATCGTCCTCGATGCTCTGAGAGGGAAGGGCAACCTAATGACCGTGAATGTTTAACTATATAGAGCATATGAATGAATTCTCAAAAATTCTAGTCAAACAATCTTAGGATTCATGCACCAAACTTGAGATATGGAAGGAATGTACCATTTAAATGTTTGCATTTGTGATGTGTGCTTGACTTTTTCACTTCATCTTCAACCTCAAGAAAAGTTGAGCTCTTCAATGGTGGAATACACAAACGGAGGTAAAAGCTTCCCTTCTTCTTTACAAAATACCTCCCCAAGCTTGCTCTTGAAACCCTACAAAAGAATTTTGAAACCTAATACAAGAATCAAGTCAAATTTTACAAAGAAAAAGAACTAGGGTTTTATGCAAGATTTGATTTTGTACACTTTCATGGAGGGAATTCTACATAGATGAAGAAGAAGATGGAGTTAGGAATGACACAAAACGCGTGGTTTATAAGTATTTACGAGGAGAGAGTGCAGCGAAGACTAACACAAAACACATGGGCCAAGCCAGACCGTGTTTTTTTTATGATAGCCCATGCCTTTTTCGGAGGTAGCCTGTGAGTTTTTTTTTCCGAAAATGTGCATGGTCTAAGGACAGGCCGTGTGTTTTCAATCAGCCCATGCATTTTTAGCATGCTCCCTGAGTTTTGGCCATGCGTTTTTAGCATGGCCCTGAGTTTTGGAGTTTGCCCATGCCAATTTTTTTTTTCTTTTAAAACCTCGATAGTCTTGCATGGTCTAAAATTAGGCCATGCCTTTTGAGTCCTGCCCATGCCAATTTCACATGGCCATGCTTTTCTTTTCTGTTAACCAAAATATCACGTTTTTTTTTTACTTTAACCTCACAAAAACTTTTTTTTTTACACATGCATCCCTCTCAATCTTGTTGATAGTTTTTTTTGGAACTCTAAAAAGACTCAAAAACATTGCAACACAACAAAATAAAGTAAATAAAAGAGGAATGGAAAGAAAATACTCCCTGAGTTGCCTCTTAGTTAGCCGCCCTTGTTTCAAGTCTTTGGCTCGACTTGGCCCTTGGAATATGTTATTCTTTGAATGTTGGGGCTTTCCAACTAAGTAAACTTCTTACTACTTCCTCAAATTGGACACTTATCTTGTACCTAACTTTCTTTTTGCTTGGGAACCATACTGGACTTAGCCCCTTAATGATTACAATCATCCAACTGACCCCTTTCATGTACTTGTCCAGTAAGGTAATCAACTCTTCTTTCTTGGATAGGGTGGTTGAGTTGACGACCGATTGAGTCTCTTCCTTCTCGGGATATTTATCCTTTAAAGGGTCCCATAGATTTATCGTTTTGACTCTAGTAGTTGGTCTACCAGTGATATGATATTTTCATTGGTAGTGGGTGGCACAGTCTCTTTTTCGTCAACCTCCGATACATCCTTTACAACTTCCATGTCATCCTTCTCTATTTCTACTTCTTCCTTGACAACCTTCTCTACTTCTACTTCTTCCTCCTCCTTCCGGTCTTCAAATTGCAATCTTTGGTCATCAAAAATTTTCCCATCATTCAAGGTGATGGCAGAAACGGTATGCCTTGGGTCCTCTTCAGTCTGCAGTGGTAATTTTCCTTGAGTTTCCAATATACTCACAGATTGAGCAAGTTGTGCAATTTATTCCTCTAAGATTTTGAGGCTAGCTTTGGTTGTTTCTTGGAAGATTTGGGTAGTAGTGGCAATGCTTTTCACAATGTCTTCCAAGGACATGCTCGAAGTTTCAGCTTGTTGGGGAGGTGTAGAATATGGTTGTTGGAACTGTGGAGTTAGTTGGTATTGGTCATTTCCCCAAACTTGGTATGGGTTTTGGCATTGGTTGTTTCCCCAAGCTTGGTTGTTTTCCCACCATTGATCATGTTGAGGTTGATCGTGACTCCATTGATTTGGCCAGTAGTAGCTTCCCCTTTCCTGCACTTCCTCCCATTCCCCTTGTAAATATGGACACATGTTAGTGTGATGTCCATTTTGAGTGCAAAAATCATAGGGAATAGGTGTGGGCTGAACACTTTGGTCACTTTCAATCATCATAACTAAATGGGCTAGCTCAGAAAGTTGGTCTTTATTGTAAGGAGTGTTCATTTTCGAGCCACACTTTTTGTGTTTTTGTTTTTTTTTTGTTATTTTTTTGTTGTTTTTGTTGTTTTTTTTATAGTGATGTACCTGCTCACAAAAATCTTGACATAAACAATTAGTAACACTGTGTCCCCGGCAACGGCGCCAATTTGTTAGGCGTGTCAGACCCAACAAATAAAGGGGTACAACAGACTCCAATTACACTGCTTTAATGCACTAAAAAGTAGTACAAGGCAAGCAAGGTCGAACCACAGAGACACGGGACAAAAGTCTATACCTTTTTGCTCAAGGTACTTTGATCACAGATGGGGGTTTTGTTTGCAAAGTCAAATAATAAAAGAAATAACAATCTACTTTAAAAACATGCACAAAATAAAACAGATTTGTAAACAAATTGTAAAAGTGCTTCCAGTTCTAGTTCTCAATGTTGTTGTTCAACTTGATTATGACTTGATATAATTCATGATTTCTATTCTAAGTTGGTACTGAAAGATATTAACACGCTCTAATACCTCTCGCTTGCCAAATTATCTAACCAAAACACGCTCTTTGACTAGACCTAGCTTTACTAATTCAACCTAAACACGCTCTTAGATTGTATTGAAAAACTGCATTAAGTTTTGTACAAGCTTCCCAACAATGTTCATTTCTTCTCATACGCTCGGAAGTGTGAAAACATGTGATATATGTTTTATAATAAGAAAACTTATTGCTTGTTACCAATTATTAACTTAATAGAACGATTAGGTGCCCTAAAAGTTAATTAACTGCACAAAAATTCAATTCATGAAAGTGGCCAATCAAACACAAATCAAATTCAAGGATTCTAGTTTAAACAAAAACATAATCACTAGAATAGAATCACAAATCAAGCATCAAATCATATGCTTCAAGTCAAGCAACCAACATGTTTTGAACAAGAACTAGAAACTAGGGTTTCTTAGCCACACATGGCTAAGAACAAATCAAACAAGACTAAATATGGAATTATAATGTTTAATCCTTACAAAAATGAAATCAAAGTGTTTGCAATGACTAGGTCTTCTCAAAAGCTCCAAGAATTCTCCCCAAAATCACCCAAGATAGCCCAAACTGCTCCCAAAACCGTTCTCTTCTTCCAATGACGTCTTTCTCCTGTTTTAATTAAAGTCCACGTGACTTTCCATAAGTCCATGTGTTTTTAGCATGGTCATGCCTTTTGCCCATGTGTTTTTGGCATGGCCATTTGTCATGACCATGTGTTTTTGGCATGATCCATGCTTTTCGCTAAAAATCAAATACATCTTCACTGTAGCTCCCTCTTCAGTCTAGCTTCACCACGCGTCATGTTGCTCAAATATGAGATGATAAAGGACAAACACGAACCGTGTCAATGTGACAAGAACCGCGTTTCAAACGTAATCCTTTGCTATGATGACAATGCAACAATGACTCGGGTTAATGCTTTCATGTATTCTGCCATGGAATGATCGATTCATCTTCTCTTCATGTTCCAAAGCTCCATTCTCCAAGCATCCAATCATCCATGCATCCAAGCTCCACGTTCCATGCTCCATAATGCCTGCAAAATAAATCAAAAATAGTGAAGTACCAGGCAATCTTAATGAAATATGAAATTACCCTAATAATCAACTAAATGCAAGAATTATGAAGTAGAATGCTATAAAAAGACGGAAATAAACATGCAAAATAGGTGCATAAAATGCACCTATCAGCATTTAGCATCCCTTGTGGCAGATCTGAAGGGTACAAACACATCGGTGTGTATGAGATCCAATAAACTTTCACCCCTTGCACAAGAACCAGTGAAGGGTGAATTGGTCTTCTTTCCAAGCAAACAAGATTCACATGTGTCATTTGACTTTAAGTCAAATGACGCCAACACTCCATCCTTTTGGAGTTCTATGCACTTCTTATTGACATGTCCAAGACGATAATGCCATAAGCATGTTTTATCCAAACCATTGGACGAATCGATATGCAACGTATTATTTCCTAAGTTATCTACAACCATCACAGTTTCATATATACCATTACAAGGCAATGCTTCAAAATTAAATTTACCATTATAATAAGCATTAATACCACCAATCTCATTATTAGATGAAAAAGTAAAATCTTGTTCATACAAACCATGAAAAGAAATAATATTTATTGCCATATTAGACGTGTAGCAACAATTATTTAATACTAAATTTAACCCACTACTAAGCAATAAATAATAAACTCCAATCTTGGTGACAGGCGGCACTTTCCTATTCCCCATGATCAACTGCATCTTCCCGTGCTCCACATCCCTACTTCTTTTTAGACCCTGCAAATCATAACAAATGTGAAAACCACATCCTGTATCAAGGACCCAAGAATTAGCATGTGATGAGCTATCAGACAGAATAGTGTAAATACCTGCAAACGTGGGCATGATCTTCCCATCGTTTATGTCCTGCAAGTATTTGGGGCAGCTTCGTTTCTAGTGCCCTTTTTTATGACAATGGAAGCATTCTGCTTCCTTTGGATTGGAAGAGGGTTTAACAGAACCAACTATGGTCCCACTAGAAGGGGATCCATCATGGGACTTTCCCTTGTGGCTCTTAGAAGGAGTCTTCCTCTTTTTTCCCGTCCCATGTCCAATTGCCAAGATAGGGGCAGCAGTAGTAGGAGTAGGCACAACACATTTACCTTTTAAACTGCTTTCAACAGTTCTCAAAAGGCCCTGAAGCTTGCTTAGAGTGACTTATTCCTTGTTTATATGATAGGTCATTCTAAACTGTTCATAACAAGGAGGTAAAGAGTGCATGATAATGTCAATTGCCAACTCTTCATCAAATTTGACATTCAACTTCAGCAAGCGGTCCACAAAACTTTGCATATTTTGCAAGTGGGTCGTGATGGACTCTCCATCCTTCATTTTTTTTTGTGATCATGGAGGCTATGATTTCATACCTTTCCTGTCGAGAAATTTGATGGTACCTTTCCACCAAATTTTGGTGCATCTCATAGGGCCAAAAGTCCTTATAGGACTTTTGAAGTTCAACAGTCATGGTAGCAATCATGATACACAAAACCTTTGTCGCGTCTCTCTCATGAGCCTTATATTCAACAATCTGTTCGGGAGTGGCAGTGTTTTCATCAATCTCCTTTAGCTCCTTATCGAGAACATATTCTTTGTCCTCGTAGCAAATGGCCATGCGAATGTTTCAAATCCAATCATTAAAGTTCGATCCATCAAAGATGACCCTCCCACATAAGTTCATGAGGGAGAAAGAGCCAGAAGCAGTGTTTGAAGTAGACATCTGAAAAGAAAGACAAAGTTTAGATTAGATAAAGATCCTTGATATAACACCCAAAAGAAATATTAAGGCTAGGATCCAACACAATATTCTACAATTTGGAAGAGGGATGTCGTAATCTAACTTCAAAATATTTGAAGGTAGATAAATGACGATTTACCAATTTCCACCATGAAAAATGAAAAAAAAGATTAGGTTTTGAATGAATTGAAATTCCTAAATTCTTGGAGATTCATTGAACTTTTCAATGACATGTTTAAATCTCGATTATGCCTTTAAATTTTGTGACTGGGATACCTAGGATCACAAACAAGGTATGAATAACCATGAAAATGTGCTTGGTATTCTTAATGTTACTTATCACCTAATCAATCTGCCGGTTAACCACAAACGCTCCATTGATCCATGATTTACATCAAGTTACCCTTTTCCATTCTTGTTAGTCCCAAATTGGTGTACCTGTTAACCACACACGCTCCACTAACGACTTAACAAGGTACAAAGTGCAATTTCATGGAATAGTACCATTTTCACATTTTTCCTAAAGTAACTAAGATTGGAAATTTATAAAAGTTTGGTTACTTTATAATATCATTATACTTATTAATGAAGATTAATGTCCTATCCTATCCGTTCGGCTAACGACCATCCACCAGTCAACGAAGCGGTGGGTGAGACTGGACACCCATTCAATTGCCATTTTAAAGAAAATTTCCTTATACCCCCTTATAGACCGAGTTCGTGAATAAGGTCTACTAACGGTAATACTGACTTGTTGTATACATACATACATACATACATATATATATATATATATATATATATATATATACATACATATATATATATATACATACATATATATATATATATATATAAGTATTAAACTTTAATATTATAATAGTATAGGGTTGAATTTTAAACTTTTAAAATTTTAGGGAAACTTTTGAAACTCTTCAAAACCTCTTATGATTTTTAGAATTTATGTTACATAAATGAGACTTTCCAAGTTCCGTAACTTGAGGATAAGTTATGAAACTCATCAAAACCTTTGGAATTCTATAAATTAAAAAGTTAATGTTTCATGAATGAGACTTTTCATATTCCATAACTTGAGGACAAGTTATGAAACTCTTCAAGAAACATTTAGATCAAATTTAGCTAACATAATTATCATATAATTAATCATTTACCAATTTGATCTAATACTAGTCATATAGCAAAATAATTTCAAATTATACAAATAAATAGTTTTTCACAAAATCAAGTAATTATCTTAAAATTTGACAATCATCATGTTATTGGATGAGGATAACCATTACCATATCATTAAAAACAAACTTTATAAATCAAAATAGTTTTTGGTAATGATCCTAATCCAAAACAGGCCAAAAACTCGAAAAATCTGCGAACTGATGATCTAACTCATCGAGCCAGGCTATGGACTCGTCTAGTTCATGGTCAGATCATCCAACTTGTCGAGTTCCATGATGGGACTTGACGATTCCAACAGTCAGACAACAAAAATCATAATTTTTTAACTTTGAAAACAATACAATTACATCTGTATAGCAGAAAACACCCATGGCTCTGATACCACTGTTGGGTTTTATGTACTCTAACATGCCTATGGGGCACATACAACCCTAATGCTTTGGATCTAAGTTTTCTCTAATTATACATGCAATATTCTTTTTCCAAAGCATGAAGCCTATCTAGCATGCAACTTTGATATATGTATCATAAAAACTGGTTAGAAGATTACCTTTTGATGTAGCTTGTAGAACTTGGCCTTAAAAGAGCTTAGCACCCCAAGTGTGATGCCTCAAACAAGTTACAAACACCAATAAACAATTAGATGAATATGATAGAGGTTTAGGAGACACAAAATTGGCTAGTCCTTCTTGGAATGCAAGTAGTGTCCGATTTTAGAGCTTAGGGTACACATTTATAGTGTAGAATACCAAGAGTCTTTTCTAACCCTAATTATTACACTTAAGCTTATGATCCAACAATTGATTTGGATTATCACTTAATGGACTTTCACATAATCTTAGTCCAACACAAACCAATCATGGATCATTAGCCCAAACCATATGTTTCCCTGATTTACAAAATTAGTCCCAATATATTTAATCAGTCTCTTTTGATCACTAAATTAAGTATTGATCAATACTAATTAAATAATATGATTTCTCAATTAATATATTATTTTTATAATAGATTAATAAATCACAAATAACCTCTTTCTCAAGTCTCCATCTTATAAAATTGTTTTGGTGAAGACAACCAGAAATAGACCATGTTACTATCGGGTCAAGTACATACCAATTATAGTTATGGGCTTAGACACCTAATCCAACAGAAAGCGTATACGACACGTACCTGCAGCAACATCTGGTGGAACTCGGGTCTCCTCAACCTGCAACTTAAATGCTAAGATCCTCACCACTAGAGCCTCCGCCCTGACCTTGCGTCCATCAGTAATCCTCAGTGTAGCTGGAGGAGGTGATCTCACCGCTCCACTCATCAATCTTGGACAGTCAGCCTTCTTTTGGCCCGCCTGGTTGTAGTGAAACCATATCGGACTCAAACCCCAAGGACAATCCCTACTGAAATGACCAACATGGGTGCAACTGAAGCAATCCTTTCCTTTCTTATTACAGTTCTCCTCGTGAGTCCTCCTATACTTGGCATAATGGTCTTGGCCCTGATGGCCTCCCAATATCGAATCCTAAGTCGTGGGCCTCTTCTCTTGGCCCAACATGGTCTGAACCTGCTTCGGATCATGCTTCAACCGAAGCGGCAGCTCAATCTCCCATTTATGGGCTCTGTCAATCATATCATCCAAAGTCTTCAGCTCTACATGCTCACAAACTCCCAAATATCATTGTGTAGCATATCATGGTACCTCGTCTTCTTCATCTCCTCATCTGCAGCGTACTACGGAACCAACAAATCCCTCTTCCTGAACTTGGTAGTGATCTTTACCACTGTCTATGTCATCTAACGAAGGTCCTGAAACTTCATCACTAACTACTGCACCTTAATAACTGGTGCAAACTTTGCCCTGAACCTCAACACGAAATCATCACAAGTCATGGCTGTAACGACCTCGGATCCCAAGGCATGATCAATCTCTTGCCACCAATCACGAGCTCGGTCCCTTAGAAGACAAGACGCGAATCCCACCTTCGACCCCTCAGGGCAGAAGCTCGTTCACTAAGCATTCTCCATGTCAGAAATCCACCGAAAACTAGCAACAGGGTCCCTCACCCAGAAGAACTCTGGATTTCTACAAGCCTGAAACTCTTGAAAAGAGAAAGTTCGAGCCTCCAAATGTCTTGCCGCAATCTCAGCCCGAAAATCCCTAAGATGCTCATCCAACAGCTCTTTGATCCCATCCTTGGTAGTACCAAACATCAGAGTAATCACATCCAAAATACCATGAGTGATCTCAGACGAAATGAACTCGTAAATCCTCTAATCAATTAGTTTAACACTAGAGCCTAGACCTGAACCAAAACCAGATTCTCCTCTACGAGTGCTCTTTACCATACTGAAAAGAAATCACACAAATGATCAGAACATACTCGAAGAATTCCTCATCCTACAGGATTCCTAGAATCTTCGTGACTTTCCTCGACTCAAGTACATATCCCGTGCTTTCAGTAGTACGGGCTCAATAATACCTTCCACACCTATCCATACTTTCCTCGAGAATCATCCTATATCCTCTAAGCCACCTTCTCAAACTGGTATTCCCAAAACCCGCTAAACAGCGCACCATTCTCACTAAAGCGTTTCCTAGGATCTCCACATCACCCTGCCATCAGCTGCTGAAAAACTCTTACTAACGTCAGCTAACTACTTCATGAATACAATTGCATTCAACAAAGATTAAATAATCCTCCACTAAAAGACTAAACCCTACAACCGTTGTACTTAGGCAACAGCTACGTAATAAGGCCAAATGAATCACTCTAAGATTATTTAGCCTTCACAACATGTAACTTAACATATTCATTTAATATTTAACTCACATCAACATGAGTCCTATAAAGCACAAATTAAGCAACATTTGAGCAGTAAAAATATATAGGTCACAAAAAATCAACAAGTATCCTTCCTAATACGCATCTCTCCTAATAGGCATTCTAGCATGAAACCCTAAAAATTGGCATCTATCCCAAAGGATCACCAAACCTACAATAGGAACATAAGAATCAGAAGGTTTCAAATAAGAGACTTGGTATTAAGGAAAACATTCTAAAACACCAAGGATCCTTGTGCAGGAAAATTGGCTCTTAAATGGGAATGACCATATCTTATAAATGTTGAAGCAAGAAAAGGAGCATATTGGCTAGCAACACTCGAAAGAGACGTTCTACCAAGATCTTGGAATGCTATACACCTCAAAGCATACTACATGTAAGTAGGGTCGAATGATCCGCAACAAAACCAAGGCACACATGTTCTTTACCTTAAAAATTTTATCACTAATTTTATCCTCGAATGCATTACTAACTTAAGCATCGAAGGGGCGTTAGCTAGACTAACGCCCACCCCTACCTAACGTTTGCTATGCAGAACAATGTACGGTTAAGGATCCTCAAGATTGAAGATCTTGAAGCATCAGGATCCTCACAATCGAAGATCCTGGAACATCAGGATCTTCAAGTTTAAACACCCTGAAACACCAGGATCTTGACATATGAAGATCTCAATACTTGGTAAACTCCATTATATTTAACAATGTAATCTCTAAATCATCATGTATACAAGCTAGAGACTGATCATCTCTCCCACGCTTAAGGGTACTTAATCCCCTCTAAGGTTTAAAGAGGTAAATAGCTCTTTCACACGAACTAAGGTTTACACACCTCGCTTGGACGCATGATATCTAACTATGGGACACGGGTAAGGGGATCTTTTCATGATTCAGTGCTTTGGCAACTTTATTACCCTCCAAGGTACCAAGAACATTGTATCTTTCAGATCTAGAATCCAACACCTTTTGATCTGTTTAAAATGTTTTCTTAGACTAGGAAAGTTTTAATCTTTTTCCTTCCCTTTCAGCCATGCAAGTTATCTTGGTTATTTAGGTCATTTTGGAGTATTAAAGTTTAGATATTGAAATCTTGAGGCATTATTATGGATAAAGTTTGAAACATTATCCATATATATATATATATATATATATATATATATATATATATATATATATATATCATGTTGATTCAGATATGAAGGTTGGAGACTAGCACTTAATGGATTTAGCTGAGAGCGATGCATTCTTGGTTCCCTTAGGACTTAAAGACTAGATCTTGGTTGTTCAGACCATCCTAATGGATAAAGTTGGAAACTTTATCCATTATTAAGCTATTTAGGAACTAGATATGAGGTTATGGTCCTTTGTGTGAAGATATTAAGCACCTAATGAAGATCTTGGCCTTTTGACCAGAAGTCATGACGTGACATAGGATGTGTCACAATGTGATGGTGTCTAAAATCGTGATTGTTTTGTCATTGCATTCTCACAATGTGACCAAGGAATGGTCACAACGTGACGTTGACTTTGTGGACTTTGACCATTGACTTTTTGACCAGTTTGACTTTTGGTCAAACTTGGGTAAAATTGAGTATTTGACTAAGGATTGGTCTTGGTTTGGTTTTAGGAAGTTTAGGTTGGCTGTTCGGATGTAGAGGTAGCTAGTGGGATTCCGTCGAGTGGTTCAGGTCATCCTTCCTCACTGTACTTATGGGTCGAAGGCACTAATGTCGACCCACTGGATTATGTATCCTGGTATATTGGATGATGTTAAGTTGGTTATATGATAGACAGGTAGATCCGTATGATTACCTACTTTCACTGGTTATATGTTAGATTGGTAGATTTGTATGATTACATGTACTTGTTGGTTATTGTTAGTTATTGTATATGTCGATATGTTATGGTTTGTTGGATTGATGTGGTCCCACTTTGTGGTAAAGGCCAAGATACCCTGGGTGGTACGGATAGGTTGTGGGCCCTATGAGGCGGTCTAGTTAGGCCAAAGGCCCGGAGAGCGGTCCAGATAGGTTGTTGGCCCTGCGAGGCGATCCAATTTAGACGAAGGCTTGGAGAGCACTCCAGATAGGCTGTAGTCCATGCGAGGTGGTCCAGTCATGCTGAAGGCTCATGTATGCATGCCGTTATATGTTTTGTGGTGTGAGGTACTTTGGTGGAATTCACTAAGCTTTGGCTTATAGTTTGATTTTATGGTTTCAGGTACATCAGAGGGCATGGGCAAGGCGAATGTGTGATTGTGCACATCATCCAGGATTTTTATATAACTTATGATTTTGGGATACTCTGATTTATGTTTATGGTTTTGCGAAACTATGTTTTTATATAAATTATGGATTTTGGAATGGTTTTAAAATGAAAAAAAAAATTGTTCTTGATTTGGGGATGTTAAAAACTCCCCACATAATATATCTACACATATATACCAGACAAGCAATTTAACACCACGGACAACTAACTAAACTAGTCAAATTGCCTTGTTGCATACAATAGAGCAACTATATTGTGACATCCCAATTTCACGGCCAGAAAAGATTGATTTGTTTATGATTTATTTGAAAATTAAAGTATACTTTTCGAAGAAATATTTGCGGAATTTGTTCCCAAAAATATGATAAAGACCTCAGGATGTCATTATCAATACAAATCGAAAGCATAAACAGGAACAACATTGGCCTTACAATCTATTATTCTAGTGGCCTATAATCCATTGATTTATCATCAGATCATCACTCGTGTGCTCTCTTGCCACTACCGGTATACAAGAAACTGAGTGGATCAGACTTGGGAGCCTTGTGAGCACATAGAGTTTTAAACCCACTATAATTAAGTTTGTTAATTTCATCAATCAATCAACCCGATTACCCGTTCCCGTTATCCTCACTTTTTGTCCCTAAAGCATCTAATTCAACAAACCTAGCCTAAGGATTTTCACCGGGATGACAACACTGCTTAGAGGATTCCTCAGAAATATATGTCAAATAAGGTAACCATGAGGGGGATGGAGTACACCTGGTGAACACTTAGTTCAAAAACACCTACAGGTTGCGAGCCTGTCAGTGTTTCACTAGACTGACTATAATAGTCTGTGGTCGTTATCTATACTCCACTAGATGACTGTATCATCTAAGACATCGAGACCTCTCATCATTTATTTCATCATCTATATCATCTACCCATCTTTACCCATTTTTATTATAGGTACAAATTACATACACAATTTAAATCAAATAAAACATGTATATTTTGCTCATCCATCATAGATATCAAGAACACAGATAATATGCACACGTAGCACGTAATTTATATTAAATACTTCATATATATGTGTAAGATGAATGTAACTATGCACCCACTTGTTAAAGTGATGATTCCAAACTCGGACAGCGCTTCACTTTTAACAATTCTATTTTCCTTTGACGAAACCTAGTATCATTGCCGCTAGATTTTATGCTAATATTTATTGCGACTATTTATGAGAGATATTATTCTAAAAGTGTTAAACAATACTTTTCAACTACCATGTACAGACAGGGGCCATATATGAAACATCGGACAACATGACCATTTTGGCATTAAAACTATTATGAAATCTAACAACCCTATGCGGCCCTTCAAACCAGATTCCCCGTACCGCGAGTAGTTAAAAAATATTATAATAACACTTTATATTTTATAATACTTAGCACATCTATTTTTTATAGGTTCATAATAACAATATTAAACTTAAACATAAGCTATACTTAAAGTAGGTTAAGCATAATTCACTTACAATGATGTTTAGCTAGGAACCAGACTCTTCAGGGGCAGAACTCCCAAGCCGAAAGCTCTTCTTCTCGGAGCCTTCTGGCGCTCTGGGACTCACCTATAGCACTTAGGAAGTACTAGGGAAAGAGAGGGATGGTTTTGGAGAATTGAGGGATAAGAAAGGGTTAAGGTGTGAAGAAATGAGGAGAACCTCACATCTATTTAAAGGGGTTCGCTTCGGACTAAGCTGGGCGTAATCTTTGCAGTATGTTGCGCGTATGAGGCCTACATTACGCGTACGAGGGTTATGTTTCGTTCTTCTGATGGGGCGACGTGGGGGCTGTTGGGACCGCGTATACGAGTGCGTGTGGCGTAGTGCTAGCTACGCGGGGTGTACATGTGTCCCCTCACATTCTAACCCATAAACTTCTAAATTCCGTAACTTTCGCATACGAGCTCCGTTTTCGACGTTCTTTATTTCCATGCATAGGTAGTGAGGTAATCTACAACTTTCGTTTAGACTTTGTCGGCTAATTTTCAATTTAATTTTAAAGTTATATTTTAACAGGCTTAGACAGATAAAGTCCGTTAAAAATTCATAATTTTGTCATCCGATGTCTGTTTTCTTCTGTCTTTATATCGTTGAGATCCTATTGACGAGATCTTCGATTATCGTTTAGGTTGTGTCTAGAAATCGGTCGATCTAAAATTCGAATTTCGGGTTATGCATTGTTATGCTAAATCTTAGAAAAATCATAACTTCCTTATACGAAGGATTTGGATGTTCTTTTTATGCACGCTCTCGGTCTAACGTGTACGACGACTTCCGTTTAGATCGCTAAGGCTAAAAAGTACTTTATCGCAAATTCACTTTTTACGTCACACAATGTCGTGCCGATTTTGACGTAAAACTTCATCGGGTCATAACTTCTTCGTTATAAGTCGGATATATATATATATATATATATATATATATATATATATATATAGTGGAACACATAATATAGTGAGAAAACTCACCTAGACAGTTATTCAAATGATTAACAACAATCTGGGCGATTCTACCGGCGTTCCAATTTGGCTGATAACGCGTCTAACAAGTATTAACGTATAATACTTTAACTTATTAATAGCTATGATAATGTGGTAATGATAACTAGATTTTTCAATGATCCCAATGAATATTGAGAGTTCTATCAAATAAGGATCATCCAGGTCGGACAGTTGGGAGGTAGAACCATTTCAACATACAACCTGTTTGAAATCCAACCACCAAGCCAATATGACCATTCTAGACATCTCTCTTATAAATAGATCAATCAACATTAAAGTTGGAATTACTGATAAATCTTATATATACATTCACAACAACGACTATGAATATAAATACAAGTTACACTTAAAGCGTAATAAGTGTAGCCTATATTACGTAGAGTTTCTACCAAAAACCGAGATTTGTGCTAACAAAACTTCGAAACCGAAAGCTCCTTTTTCTGTCGGGCTCCTAGATACTCTAGAGCCTTGCTAATGTATTCTAAAACTCAGTTAAATCAGACTCAAGGTGGGAGAGGCCTCAAGAGAGTTTTTGGAGTGAATAAGGAGTGGGGAACAATGAAAAACACAACATTTCTATTTATAGAAGGGAGGTGTGCCGCGACTACCTACCAGGCGCACTGCGTCCTGTGGTAGGTAGATTGGGTGGAGCCTGACCTGCCACATGTCTCCTCCTGAGCTGTCCGTGCCTGGTAAATTCGTAGATCTTCTAAAAATCATATCTCTCTCACACGAGCTTGGTTTTTTTACATTCTTTATATTCACGCGTAGCTATTAATAAGTACTGCAACCTACATTTAGACTACATCAGCTAGTTCTCGTCCGATCTTAAATTTAACAGTCTATGAAGATTACATTGCCGATGACTATGTAAAATTCATAACTCTTTCATACGGACTCCGTTCTCGACCGTCTTTATATCGATAAAATCATATCTACAAGATCTTTAGCTCTCGTTTAGGTTGTTTTTCCTAACAATCTACCGATCTTAATTTTGGTCTCTGTGTCGCACAATGTTGTGCTGAAACTTCTAAAAATCATAACTTCCTCATACGAAGTCAAATTTGGACATTCTATATATGCACACTCTCACTTAAACGACTACTACCAATTTTGTTTAGATTACTTAGGCTAATAAGCAATATATCTCCGATTCATATTTTACGACGGACTCTGTCGTTTAGAGTTGAACACAAAACTTCGGAGCATCATAAGTTCTTTATACGAAGTCAGATTCAAGCGTTTTATATATCTACGAAAATTATATTGATGTTTTCTATGTGTTTATAATGTTTATTTTGGCTAAAAAGTAATATATTTCTTTTTTTAATTTTATAAACGACATTTAATATTGATTTCTGTTGGAATATGAAAACGGGGTGTTACATGCACAAGTTAAATTATCTCATAAAAATTCAAACAAATATATTATGTTGAAAATAATTATGTTATTGACATTAACTATAAAATAATAATTGTTACACTAAATTGATTTTCACAATATTCAATAACCTTTACGTGCGACTTGAACGTTAATAAAATTATATATAAATATTCATTTTTTTCGTTACTTTTAACAATATATGAGCTATTAATTTAAAAAATACATGTTTAATCATCTTTTAGTTTTGATCATGATAACTATTTGAAATATTAACAGTTGTTTGTAAAGATATGTAGTTTCAAATAAATGTTTATAAATGTCTATTCAGATTTATATTTAAATATTTGAACTTTTCTTTAGTTATTGGTATTTTGAAAAGCAATATTTCATTATTTTTAAACTTTATTTGATATTTTGATTTAACATTTTATTTAAATTAAAAAGTTAAATATATTATATTTATAATTCAAAAAGCTCATAATTAATATGATAATATTTTATATTTAATAACATACTTATGTTAATAAATTTAATATATAATGTGGAAAGTTAAAGGGTTAGAAGGTTTCAAATGGATGTAGTGAAAGAAAAATGTTTTCTAAATTAATTGTCACAATGTTTAATAACCTCTATGCATTGTTTGCATGTTAATAAAATTAAAATTAAATATTGATTTTGTGTTACTTTTGACTATTCTTGTGAACAATTGATTTAACAATTATTTGGTCTTCCTTTTAAGACAAATATTCAAAAATGGTTCTTATATTTTCCAAAAAACGAAGTTCAATCATTAATTTTTTAGGTCATCAATGTTGGTTTATATTGTTTCAAAACTTTTAATAAATAGTCATTATGGTTAATCCTGTCCGTTCTTTGTTGTTAAGTCTTACTAATGTGAGAGCGAAATCATTTTTTCCATACCTCAAGGATGATTCTTGAATTTTTTTTCTGATTTTATTAATAGCAAAAGATAGAAAAATAAACCCCCACCTCACCCTGTAGCACCTCCTCCTTTTCATTGGACTCACTTCGATAATGGAATCTCTCCTAATTATGATGATAAACGAGCTAAAAATGAGGTCTAAATTATAAGTTTTGACCTAAATTTTACATGTTCATATTGAATGGTCTTGAAAGCTAAAAATTTGAAATTTATGTAGTTAACAGTGGTTTAAGCTGAGCTGGAGAGGATAAACACGAGGAATCAATGATTGAGAGAAGTGTTGGATCAAGTGATGATGAATTACAACATGTTTGAAATACATCTAGTAACAATGATGAAACAAAAACAAAATCATGAAGAACAATCTAATGAAGATCATAAAACGAGGAACGAAGGTGGAGGAAGTGAAACAACTACGATGGTTATGAAACCGTTTATGGATCTAGGTTTAGTAGCTCCACCCGCTCTTGAAATTGATGTAATTTCACAGTTGTTATTTGATGAACATTCAAGATCACCACCACTTCATACTAATGATAAGCTTGATCAAAGGGAAGAGAGCCCGAATCAACAAGTGATTAGGGTTGGTAATTCTAATAAGGTTCTTAGGTTGAGTTCTTCGAAGAATGGCAACATTACTAACATCGATAAAGCTACTGGAGCAACAATTAGAAAAGTTAGGGTTTCGTTTTGACTTCGATAAGAATCTCCCATGGTATAGATAATTAAAGCTATAAATTAATCATCACGATTGACTTAATTAATCGAACCCGAAGTTAATTTTGTTAGCCTTTTAGATTGCAAATGGGTATCAATAGAGGAACTACGGATAGAAACTAGCAAAACGCTATTTCTGCCTCCCCCCCCCCCCCCCCCCCCATCATGAAGGTGTCATTAGACCCAACTCAAACTCCAAACCTGTTGTATTTATGTATCCCAGGTCAGTTTCAAGTACCTTTCTGCAACCACGAACAACATAACTTCACTGGAGCAAACACCGCCTCGCTGTTGGAAATGATGTCCAAGGTCATTAATTATTTTGGTAATATTTCTAATAATTGCAGGGTCCTTTTACATTAGCCTCATGAACCAAATAACATAAAGAAATGGAATTTAGTAATGTGTTAATTTATTAAGGAATTAATAAATTAATTTGAAATTATTTTGCTAAATTAATTAAAATGATTTAATTAATTAAAAGATGTTGAATATTAATTGATCATATGAATTAATTAGAATATTCCATAACCTCCTAGAAGACTTATGGTGGACGAGTTATATGCCCTATGGATAGATAGATCTAGTTTTAATCATATAAGGATAAATTCAAAACTTTGTATAAAAAATCCATCCGAGATTCTAACAAATACATATAAATAGACTGCTACGGTAAACCTTATAGTCAACTATTCCTCTATCTAAGTTGGTCAAACATCTATCTCTCCCTCTCCATATATGCCATTCTCATTCCCTCTCATAGGGTTCTTTAGT